>NC_138222.1:31604506-32067006 GCF_964197995.2 Scardinius erythrophthalmus
CTCAACTGGACCCACAATTTTTTAAGCAAATCATATGAGCGTTAAATGCTATTGCACTAATGGGGCGGTGGCATACAGACATCATCACATGTGGTTATAAGAATTACACAAATCAACACAAAATAACATTTTGTCATCATGAAAAATTAAAGGTTCCTTAAACCAGACTCAAGGATGATATATTTTTGAAGTCTTTGTGCTCAAAGGATTTGACATGTTCTTAAAGGAAGTAAAAAAGGACTTTATATCAGAGGAGAACATTCTAAAAGTGGGATTACAGTGAATGGTTCTGGCTATGTGAAGATGAAATTTACCAAGAAGGCAAAGTAATACTGTAGTAAAATAATGAATGCTTATGTGCGCAGGGGCATAGTCTTTCTTTACAAAGTAAAATCGCCAACTACATGTCTGGCATGCATAATACAGCGTTTCTAGTCGTTTTCACAGATCCGTGTGAACTGGGATCGTTTTGATAATGTTGTCCTCTGTACAAAGAAAAAAAACGTTTCCATTTTTAGCACATCATTGTCATGTAAACGTAGGGGTGAGCGGGGCACAACCTAACGCGGGGCTAGTTGCAACACACATGGGCTGCGTTCGAAACCGCATACTTCCCTACTATTTAGTATGGGAAAAAGAGTAGGCGAGCGAATAAGTATGTACGAATCCAAAAGAGTAGGCGAGAATTACCTGGGTGACGTACTAATTATCGCGAGATTCGAACTTAAGTGCGTTCGAATATGCCTACTTTCCTACTATATAGTAGGTGAAAACAGTACGTGAAGGAAGCAGTAGGCTATGTTCGGAACATCAGTATTCATAAAAGAGTAGGCGAGAAGTTCCCGGATGGCTTACTGCTTCCGGCCAGATTTTTGAGTGCTCAACCGATGGATACTGTTCTATCCCAGGAGGCCAAGCGAAAGGATACATCATAAAAAAAAAGAAGAAGGATACGTCATACTCGAACATGACGGAAAGGATGATGGACAAGAGTGTTTTCAAATGTGAGTTTTACAAATCAAATGATCGCATGTGTTGAACTACTGTAGAGTAAACTGTTGAATTGTTGAAGGTGTAAAGATGCTATATAGTATGGTAAATTTGTCATTTTGCTGTAAATCACATTTTATTATGTATAGCCAACAGAGGAGCTCCAGTAAGGACACATACGTCTCCAAAGTGGACTTGCATACATTTAAAACCATATACATCTTAAATACATTTTACTAAATGTCTAGTTAATATCTGGCAAGAAAATCGTCTATAAGAATTGCAGATTACTACGTCTAATAGATATGAAATAGACATCTGAGTGATGTATGTGTACTATTGTTTAGGAGAATTCACTGTTGTCAACACTGTTTTCATTAGACGAATGTTTAATAAATGTACATAAAGTAACTAAACATAAGTAATCTATTTCATTTGTCCATTAGTGAAAAACTGTGGAACATTTATGATCAACATGTAAATGTAGTATTGAGCTCATAAATCACAGAGGTAATGTGAATCTTGTCTGGATGTTACAGGGAAAGATGAACAGATGTGTGTTTATCCGCTGGAGAGTGGCTCATGCTGAATGCTGCCATCAAAGGCTTTGAGTGAGTATACTACAGAAGTGAATAACAACAACAATTTCAATATTAAGTTGTAGTTTATTTCAATTATTGTAATTTTTTAAACAGCGTTATTACAGCACTTTTCTGATTCTTGATCTTTTGTGGTGGAGCAGGACCTGCAAGGGAAGATGATGGCGGCATTTGTGAAAAAAAAAAAAGCTTTTTTGTCTTCTAAATAATACTGAAATCAAATGATTTTGTGCTGTTAAAATGACTGCTTTTGTGTTATGTTTGTGGGATCTGAAATGTCAGCAGACTGGTGTGAGCACTGAGGATGAAGAGCCCAGAGCTGAATCCTGGAGATGGTGCCATGGACGAGACCCTCCATCTCTCCACCTGCCCTTATGAGTCCCTCCATCACTCCACCGGCCCTTATTGCCTCAGATTGTGAAGCACAACACATCACGCAACAACCTCAGCACCTTCAGCCTACATACATGTAGTTTGAATAAAGCTTTGTTTCATGTGTTGACTTGTATATGCATTTGTTTATTGTGTTATGGTGACTTTCATTCATTCTTTTGCTAATTTATTAATATTTCTCACTGTTGTCAGTAAATAAAATATAATTAATGAATGAATGCATTAATTAATTGTTTGAATGAAAATGTAGATATGTTCACTATATGCACATCTAGAGTGTATTCATGCATAGCTATGTCATATGACATACATTACATTTTGTTTGTTTTATTGAATTATATCATTTTCAGTAAAAAGTAATATAATTAAGTATTGGTCAGCATTTATCATTGTTATTATTGTATGTTTTGGGGTGGGATAGCAATGCAATTCATTCTGGGGTAATATTAATTTTTAATATTAATGATACTTTTTCGAGTATAAAATCAACAGTTTTCTCCAAAGCCGAATCTTCACACAGCTGCCCTTTGTGCAGACATTACAAACGCTGAGGAAAACCGTTCTAGGTCCGTTCTGTGGAGTTACTGATGTTATGAGGGGTGTGTGTGTGTGTGTGTATTTTTATTTTTTTTATGTATGTATGTATGTATATATCATGGGTTTGCATACATAATATGAGATTTTATACACAGGAAAAAAGAACCTACAGGGTTGAATATCTTAATATATATTTTCTTAAATAATTCATTATAATACATTTGAAAAATTTGTTTGTTGTTATTTGTAGGCCTGAGAGATGAAACGAGAGTTAAATTCAACAAGAAAAAGGAAAGCAAGCAGTAAGCCACTTTTGCTTGTGGATGAAAATGTTTGGATATAAAATAAAGAAATTAACAACATATTCAAGAGATGACAATTTTAGGATTTCGTAATAAAAATAAATAATATCGTTAAGGATAAAACGGTGGGTCACATTAGTAGGGTTAAATATAAGAACTTAAATCAACCCTAAATGTACTCACACAATAAATGGGCAGCAGTTTCTTCAAAAAGACCACAAAATGAGCAAGTTTAATCAATATCAAGATATTTACAGATAGATTAATTAAACGTGTCATTCAAATCTTTTAAGTTGTTGCGCGTGTGATAACGTGTCGTAGGTCACATGATAACGTCAACATGGCAGATGTCCGGTTCGCATTCATACGCAACGAGATCTGGCTATAAAGTACCTACTCTTTTAGCGCTTGTTAAGTAAGTACTTATTGAAATTAAGTACCTACTCATTGAGTATGCGGTTTCGAACGCAGCCATGGTTTAAAACTTTCCACACATGCTAGCATGCTAGCTGCTAGCAAACTAGTTGCCATAACAACACTATATAGAGAAAAAAATATATCACTGAACATTTATTTAACCATTGCAAATGTAATGTTTTTTGTGTTATTTAAAATTAGACAAATCTGATATTATTTTAATCTTATATCTTTAACAGTTGAGATAGTTCTTTAATCCTGATCTAACCTGCAGGAGACACTTAAATCCCAGTTGTGCAGGTGGGGCATGTTGTATCACTGCGTTACAATGTACCCCTATAAGAACTATGCTATTCCATTCTATACTTTTATGAATTATATTGAGAAACCAAAAGGTGAAATTATTAATTATTATTGTTTTGATCTATATGCTATATACTATATGATTTGTGCTGTCTAGCCATTTTGTGATGTGTTTGTTGTCAAAAAATGTTTTATTTTTAATTATTAAAAAATGCCATTATTTTATATAAAAAAGTAAAAACATTTATTTTATTGACAAAATATTTTAGTTTGTCTTGTATATATTTGTATTAGATCAGATAACATTTTAAGCTGTCATATGGTCATGTTACAATGTGCACCTCACATGTTACAACATGTCTCTATCTCTATCTATCATGCCTGGCACTTTCGATTTGATATGCCTAAGTGGGAAAAAAGGTATACTTGGAATATAACATCTCCTGCTTCCCATATTTGATAAAAAAAGAAAAAGGTTTCAGCTTATTTTGTCGCAGTGTATTGTTGAATTACCATATCTATGAAAGATGCAATGCTCAAATGTTGGCCAAAATGTGTTATTTCAGGAAAGACATATTGTAATATGCCTGATATATTTAAAAAACCCAATCTCCTATTTCTCTTATGGAAATAAAGTGTGACTTCTCAAGCAATTTTTTTTTTAATAAATTGCATGGGTCATCTCTTACAAGCTTTTACACTTAATGCTGTGATGGAGTATGCCATTGTTACATTATTATCCATAACAGTAAAGTTCCTTCTCACCTGTGCTATAAAGTGCTGTATTATATTATAGGCTATACTTTGCTTTTGATGTTTGTCATTTCTTAACTCCAAACATAAAATTGAGCGATCAGCTACACTCCACCCCATTCATTAAATTCTGCAATATATATTTTGATACGTTCAGGGCCAAAAAACTTCTGTCACTGGCAATATATAATTTCGATTACAAGATGTTTCCATGGACACAGACCTGGCCTTGTCGAGATTGAGACGTTTGTTGTGTTAAAACACATATACACGTATAAACCACCCAAATAAGCCTGTAGTTCATTAAGTAATTAGAACTGAATCAAGAATAATGGGGAAAAAAAATGGTTTATGTGCCTCTTTAACCCTCTGGGGTCCTTCGGGTCCAAACGGACCCGAAGCGTTTAAATAAAAAAATGTCAAAAATCATAGCTTCATCGGAATGGTCCGAAATTTGGTGACTTTGTTGGTACTTGGTATATGAACACCCAAAAAAATTGGGGACAGGATTTGAATAGTCTAAGTGGTTGTAAAAAAAATAGTCACACTCAGGACCTTCGGGTCCAAATGGACCCGCCATAGGAAATGAATGGGAAATTGGCAAAAATGTGACAATACAGAGTTTTTTTGTGCGTACAATCTACAAATCAGCCACGATCCAGAAAAAAAGCACACAACAGTGAAGGGGTGAATCTATAAAACATCAAGAGTGCAAAACAGACACATCCACACACACACACACACACACACACACAAACACACTTTTATACACATACACACTAATAAATTCAGATTACAAAAATCTGTTTTGAATTTTTAAAAATCACAGCTTCATCGGAATGTTACGAAACTAGGTGACTTTTATGGTATTAGGTATGCGAACACACAAAAAATATTGAGGTCATGATCCATGCATGCTAAGTTGTCGTCACACTTCTGCTCTTTGGTCAAAAATGACCCCCATAGGAAATGAATGGGAAATTGTCAAAAATATGAAAACACAGAGTTTTTTTTGTGCATACAATCTACAAATCAGCCAGGATGCAGAAAAAAAGGACTCAACAGTGAAGGGGTGAATCTCTAAAACATCAAGAGTGCAAAACAGACACATCCACACACACAAACACACTTTTATACACATACACACTAATAAATTCATATTACAAAAATCTGTTTTGAATTTTTAAAAATCACAGCTTCATCGGAATGTTACGAAACTAGGTGACTTTTATGGTATTAGGTATGTGAACACACAAAAAATATTGAGGTCATGATCCAAGCATGCTAAGTGGTCCTCACACTTCTGCTCTTTGGTCAAAAATGACCCCCATAGGAAATGAATGGGAAATTGTCAAAAATATGAGTTTTTTTGTGCATACAATCTACAAATCAGCCAGGATGCAGAAAAAAAGGACTCAACAGTGAAGGGGTGAATCTCTAAAACATCAAGAGTGCAAAACAGACTAAATCTGTTCAGGCAAAAATCACTAGATTTGCAAGCCTTTCTACAGAGAGCTGTAAATCCACTAGTGGTAAAAATGTGCTATTGCGTGATAAAAATGCTCAGTGTGTCCACCAGTTGGCGCCCATCTCATTTCAAAAATTGCTTTCATGAGGCCTAGGCTTGACTCTAAAATGAAATACAGCTTTAATAAAAATAAAATAAAAATTATATATATATAAAAAATTTCTATTATATTCAATGGGAAAAAATGGGTCATAATTATTGCATAAATATTAATTATAAATCATAAAATTATCTCAAAACACCAAAAAAGAAAAGAAAAAATATTATAAAAAACAAGTAAAAAAAAAAATATTATGATTTTTTTTTTTTTATATATATTAATTCCGCCCTCCGGGTCCATTTGGACCCGAAGGTCCCAAGTGTGACTGTTAAACGAAGGACCCCAGAGGGTTAATTGAAAATGGGAGCTTATTTGGCATCTTATTTTACCATGCCCTTATACTGTACAACCACCTTCAGGTCTTTGCTTCAGTATAAAAAAAAAACAAAAAACAAAAAAAAAAAAACATGCAAAGGCAGATAAAAGAAAATGTCTGATGGAGACAGTGTAAAAGGTTGTCAAAAGGCTTTTAGACTTCAGCTCAGTCATTATGGACCAGACTTAAAGAATTTGACATGGCTTCAAACTCTGCTCAGATTGGACAAGGCATTTCTACCTGATTGTCTTCTGTGCTTGTGCATGTGGTTATACGTGCCTTTAACACACCTTGTCAGAGATCAATCAGACCTTTTTTATCTCTTACATCTGGGATAATAAAGTCTAATTAAAAACAATAAAGCTGCCTGTAAGACTGAGCTCAATCACTGATCAGTCTGCTTATAATTAATTCAGTCTTCTCTAGAAAGCAAATGGTCAGCATGTTTGGACCAACAGTGTTTTGGGGTTCCCTTTCACATTAAATCAAAATATGACCACAGTACTCAGTACACGGTAGAAATTTCAAGTAACTTACTGTATTCAGTTTGTCTTAGTTATCATGGACTTTTAGTTTGTTTTCATTCATTCTCATGTGTTCCTTTGTTACTATGGTCACCGTCATTATAAGTTTGTTTAGATCAGTTGTGTTCTATTAATCATCTTGTTTGAGTTCCTTGTACACTCATGTTCATTCTCTGTCTGGTCTCTCTTATGATTATGTGTGTTGCTACCATCTGTTTGCCTTTTGGATATTTGTTGTTAAACTCATGTTGGATCTTTATTCTTCTGTCTTCATCTGTCTGCCTGCAACCACTTGTGACAGAAGACCAGACCCCAAAAAATGGATCTAAATGGGCCAATTTATTTTGGTGGCTCAGGAGAGCACCAATCTTTTGAACTTTATTGAAAAGTTTAGCTATCTTGCCACCACCTTCCCCCTCGATGACGAGAACCTTAAGACCATTTTCTGGATCGGGGCGAACTTTCACCATCCAGTTGACCTCCCGGACACCACAGGACTGGACTGGAGGGAGACTGTCATTAGGTGTCTGGAGAGCATCCTATCTTGATCCAGAGCCCACCCAGACCCAGAGCAGAGAATTCATGTGAGCCATTCACAGACAAGAGCTACCGCCCCCAGTGATGCGTCAGCCAGAGGAGAAGAGGATGGCGCTGACCCTCGCCCAGGAAGTGGAACTCCTTCATGAGTCTGACCAGGGGTTTGAGCCTGCAACATCAGCGGACGAGGGAATAGTGAAGATGGACAATGAGGACTGACTGAGAGACTTCAGTGATTCCCACCCGGTACCTTCATCATAGCTGTTTCTAGACAGTACGAAGAACTGTTTGGAGTCTGATGTATTCATTTCATCGACCTGCATGTACTGTGTGATACTTGCCATTATTTTGTCGAGAATTGTATAACAGCAAAGCTCCACCAGCCCTGCCGCTGCCAGCTCCCCCTTTGTTCAGTCGTCACTCTACTTCCACAACAGACTTACAGGTTGTCTGCTGCGCTCCGTCCCTCCACCCCTATGGCTGCAGCGGGTTCCTCCTTCCCTGTCCTCCGTCACACCGGCTCCGTCTCAAACCTCTGGTTCCACCTCTGACGCTCGTCGCCACTGCATCGCCTAGGTCTCCAGTGCCAGCAATGTCACTCGTTCTCCAGCTGTTGTCAGCCACAACACCATCTTGGCTCTTTGCATTCATCTTCAAGTTGACTAGGGAAGTTTATTTGGACAGACCCTTGTCCAACCCCCCCCCCCCCCCCCCATATATTTTTATATATATAAAAAAAAGAAATTCATCTCAACAGCCTCACCACCTCTCTGATTATTTACTTCTCTGGCTTTTTTTTCTTCTCTTCTTTCTCTCGACTTTCTTCTTCTTTCTTTATTACACACACACACACATATATATATATCTATGCAGCTAAGCTGCATCAGATGGATGCAGAGAACAAGCAATTCTGCCAAACACAAGAAGCATGGCTCCCCCATGAGACTGAATGGTCTCTGTCCTCTATCCTGAGCCTCCGCTGGAGATTGGGGTGAGCGTCTGGTCACCATGAGCAAACTTTCCAGCTCACCACTCACCACCATTACATTACATATATATATATAATAATACATAAAAAAATCCTTGTACTGCATGTCTGCACAGATTGTGGCAAAATTACCCATGAATTCAAGCTGACATCAAAGGTCCCTCAAGAGGAGGGCTGCATTATTTCAATACAAATTAGTAGCTGTTTGTGAATTTTCCTTTTTTTTTTTTCAGTGGGGAGTGAAATAGTGTCATGGAAAAAAAGCATAAGAAAAAGAAGAGGTTTCAGTTGTGTGAAATAGTTTCACTGACAGGTTTGTAATTGTAACATTTAACCGCAAGATGCCATGTTATAGATAACCATTGCTCTTGATAATTAATATATGACATGTACCACATGTCAAAACTCTTTTGAGAATTCAACTTTCTCTGTCTCTCTCTTTCTATATATCTGTTTAAATTAATGTGACAAATTAGAACAGCTTGGTATAATTGGCTGCTTTTATATGATGATTACAATCCTGACTTGCTGCTTGGCATGTATTATATTATAATGGTTATTGTGCAGAAGAGAATATCTTTGTTCCTTTGACTATGGCCAACTTCACTAATGGAATGTTTTGAATGTGAACAGCCATGATCTGATTATTGTGATTGATGCATATTACATTGCATTGCAAATATTATATAATGCGAGCCTGACATTTAGGCTAGCTATTGCAATATAGTGGTTACTTGTGGACATTGCAGAAATCCACAGAAATGTAAAATATTTTGAAATAATGAAAAAATCTAAAATCTATTGTAGAAAAATACCTTTTTTGTGAATATTCAAATTAAGTATTCTTCTTTTATTTCTCTAATGTACATCTTCTATATTTCTTCTATAAGTGAAATTCTTGTGAAGATAAAGTAGACTGAATGATAACTGAAGGACACAACAATAGGGTTAAACAGTCCCCCCCCCTCCCCCTCCCCCTCCCCCTCCCCCTCCCCCTCCCCCTCCCCCTCTTCCAATCTCACCAACTATCTGATTAAATCTTTTCAGGGAGAAAATCAATAGGATGACACTTGTTTAGGGTCATTTGGAGAGGTGGCTGATTTAGCAGACAGTGCCAATCACACCGGATGCTTGTACCTGCGACTGCCCAGCCTGATCTCACACACGAAAAGTACATATTTAGACGTAAATATAAACGATCCAATTCGTATATATATTTACGTATTATAGTGACTTTTACGTATCATATGGACGTTATTTCAGGTTCGATACGTATCTATATGTACGTATTACAACTTAAAATACGTATAGATTCAACGTATATCCATAAATGCATGACAGCCTTGGTCTCATTGTTAATACGTAGTATTTAATACGTAATTTGCAAAGATAGAAAACGTACATTTTATAGATAAATGGAAGATCCCTTAACCCCACTCCCAAACCTAAACATTACCCATTTAAAAAGGACAAAATGTACAGAGATGTGTGGGAAATGGCAATTTTATTAACAATATAGCATTAAAATTTTTTTTAGCAGCTAATCCTACTCTTACCCCTAAACCTACCCATAACAATTTCTTAAAAACTACATAGGCTACAATTATGAAGAAAAATTACAACATACGTGTAATCACAATAATTTATTTATTGCGAACATGTCAAAACCGGTACCAAAAGTCGTTCACATGACGATGTGTTGCAGTCACAGTCCTCTCTTTCAGTATAATAGTTTTGAATGAGGTAGAATTTAAGTTATTAATCCAAGAAAATGTTAATCTGGCTTCGCTCGGCAAGCGCGCGCGCTTCTCCATTTCAAATGTATAGTTTACCGACTGAAATATGGCATGTCGCAATCTGTGGCGAGAGCCAATGAGCGTTTGATATCACTGCCGTAAAACATGTCGTAACGCTTCTTGAGGGCGCAATTTTTGAATTTGAATTCATCACGAACGCGGAATTTGACGGTTACGGACTGCGCTGCTGATAGCCTGTGAAATGGAGATGAAGATCACTCACTGGATAAAGGGCTGAATTTGGATCTCTTTCTTGCAAACGTATGGATTCTAAAGATTTGGATTATCAAGCTAATAAAATTTATGTCTTTTGTGAATTTATGTTGGGTTTTGGTGTATTATTGTTCTATTGGAGAAAACGCATTTTGTGTCTCACTGTAAATAAACTAAATATTACAAAATGGTTAAACGATTAAATAAGGTATTTTTAAGGTTTTAAAGTGTATTCTTGAGTAACTGCATGTAATCCTCCGAAACGAGTTTGCAGCAGAAGGCACGAACAGAGCGAATGGTTTTAGCCTATTTCTTGAGTAAACTGCATTTAATAAATGCAACTGAAAACGTAATTGATAAGACATTTGAATGCAAAAGAGTCAAAACATTAATGCCACGATTTTAATATGCATAAATAAGAATACGTACAAATATGTACGTCGGTAGAGTTGTTCATACGTAAATAATTGACGTTTTTTTGCAGTTTCTACGTAAATATTTTATGTTTTAGAGCTGTAAATACGTCAGTATTATACGTTTCTGTGTGTATAAAACGTAAGTAAATGTACGTATGGTAGAATTACACTTTACGTAAAAATACACACGTATTCTCATGAGATCACGTTGGACTGCCTGTCTGTTTTAGCCCATCATACATGAGAAGAAGGTGGGTACCCTTTCGAAGTGGAACTCAACACTGCATCATGGAGTTGACGCTATGGGAGCAATTCACGTGAGCCTGTGTCTGAAGCACATGTCGATACCTCCAATTTTGATTGGCTACCACAGTCAGGTGATGTCACAGGCGTACAAGCATGTTTGTTCCCCTTCTCAGGGAACTGGGTTTCATACGTAACCTAGACGTTTTGTTGCTAAATGAAAATTGGTATGAACAACATGAAAAAAATGATTGAATCTAAAGAATCAATCATTGGGGTACTCATAAGATAGAACTGACATTATTGAGGTACTTGTTTAGAACCTGTGTCACTGTAATAAGAATAGGCTACTGTGAAACGATAAAAAAAAAAAAAAGTAAAAATTAGTGGTTCAACCCAAAAATGGGTCACAGGTGTGTTCTGGTAGGACTGTCAACAGCAAGGAAAAACATTTCTAAATGCAAGTAACTAATTTATAAAATAATCTAAAAAAAAAATAAATAAAATAAAAACATTTGTTGGTTTATGCCGTTTTTAAGGACATTTTTGTTTTCCTTTGCATGATGCACATTCTTTGCACTGCGTTGGTTTGCCACTTGCAATTTAATGTGAAATCTGGGTTTTTATAGAGGTGAGAGTACTTATGATTATATATAAGTGTTGTTCAAAATATTAGTGCCTAATGAAAATCAACACTCACTGACTATTTGATTCTAAGTGGCAAAGTGGTTCTCTTACAGGTCTTCCTTAAAGGGATAGAAAATTCAGATATGAAAATTCTGTCATCATTTACTCACCCACAAGTTGTTCCAAACCTGTATGAATTTCTTTCTTCGATACTGTGGAAGTCAACTGTTTGGTTTCCAACATTCTTCAAAATATCTTATTTTGTGAAAGAAAGAAATTCATATAGGTTTGGAACAACTTGAGGATGACTAAATGATGACGTAATTTTAATTTTTGTGTGAACTATCCCTTTAAGGAAGACCTGTAATAGAGCTACTTTGCCACTTAGAATCAAATCGTCAGTGAGTGTTGATTTTCATTAGGCACTAATATTTTGAACAACACATATCTATAAGTGTAAGCACTCTCACCTCTATTCAGTGATGCTTGAATACAGTTGGCAATATACAAACAACATTATGACTGCAGCTGCCTTTCCACCATCCAAGCTTTAGCAGAAGGTTTATTTGTCATCATGGTGATAGCACTCAGTTACCACAATGCAGTCTTTTGTTAGCTCAAACCACAATATGCAGGTTTCAATGTTCTTCTAAGTGTGTAATCAACCCGCAGTTCCCCAATTGTCATTCAGATACTCAAAGGTTAGTTTAATCATACTCCAGAATCCTGAAATCACAGTGTTATTATCAGGTAAATAAACACATCATCTATGACAGTGAGTGATGAATAACAAACCATACAGAACCCAACATTTCTGTAAATGCTATAGCTTCATATAGCCCAAAAGGTGTCTGTCAATCTTACATTGAGGGAATAAGATAGACCTCCTCATTAACACCATGCAAACAAACATAAAAAAATAAATAAATAAAAAACACAAACTTGTAATTCAACTTCAGAATGTAAATGCTCTTCCACAAAAATATGGGAAAATATGGGGTCAGTGGAACACTAGGTTAGGATTCACACAGCATATTTACTCTCTCTGTTGATCTGAGGAAAAGTTTCGACTGGGTAATTTCTGTCTGTGTTTTGGGCATGCGATGTGCTCTTTAAAAGCAGATCCTTATTGAGAGACTGTACAGAAGGAGAGGCCTTGGGCATTTCCTATCACTATGGAGAAAATAGTTTTCTCCTTATCTACAGGGCTGAAGCAATTATCGTACCGCAGTTTCTCCTCTGGCCACATTATGTTCAAACAGTAACATAAAAAAACAACAACAAAAAGAAAACTCCCCAACAAACTCCCAACACCCCCACTCAAACACATAACAACAACCTGGCTGCATCCCTTGCCCATGTATCAAAGCACAGTGTGACCTCATAGACGTCTCATGGGTGTCTCAGGCCACTTGTTTAATCTGATATGCAGAAGACGTAGGAGGCAGACAATTCGCCCTTGCTTAGCCACTCAGGTCCAGAGTTTGCACAGGTGACTAATTGCTGAGGAAATATGGTAATTTTGAGACTGCTGATATCTCCATTGAGCACAGCTGTGTTTGCTGAAAAGTTCTTGCTACGTGGATGTTTTCAAATATTTTCACAAAATCAGGACCACATTCAACAAATGGTTTTATTTCATTTCATTTCATTTCATTTCATTTTATTGGAGGATAACCCCTTGAGATGGAACATCTTGTTTTCGAGGGGGTCCTCAAAATAACACCAAACACTTACACACTCGCACATACTAAAGCTCTTCCTCACAACTAACCATCCCAACCTGTCCCACCTCTGTCCAAAGCGTATTCACATAAGCAATATAGTATGATATTAAGATATTACAGGAGAGAACCATATTTGATGAAGCCACCAAAACAAGCAAATATATAACCTACATACATACAAATAAAAAAATACCTACCTATATACACATACATACACATATGCACGCAAACATGCATGCATGCATACGTACATAGGCTACTACATACCACATACATACAGTACATAAACACATACACATGTACACATACATGCACGCATGCTATCATGCACACATACATACACAATATCTTACTAAGGGCATTAATGAGAGAGAAGGTGCATTAGTGAAAAAAAAAAAAAAAATCCGGTCATGCAGCAGGGAAACATTTACATTGGTCACAGGATTGCAAGTAAGTTAAAAGGGCTGACTTAAAGCTGACTTTATTCTTGTTTTTATTTATATGTTCTTATTTCAAGGCAAAATCCAAAATGTATTTATTGTAATCTTTGTGATGTGATGCAGTATATTGTTCAGTAGATTTTTTTTTAAATATCCTGTTAAACATGAAACTATTGCAAGACATTTCTTTTTGTATAGAATATTTTTGTCATAAAGGGTTCTTTAAAATTCTAGAATCCTAGGGTGCTATAGAACCCCCCTGAACTTTTTTTAAAGAATGGGACGGCTTACACATTCAAGTTAACCAATCATTATTACATATTCGGGTCTTTAGCGACCCGGATCTATATCTAGGATGGATCTCTACCTGTTGCAATACTATGAAACTCTCCTGATATTAGAGTAACAGAAGAATTACAGAAGAATAAAATATAGCATAGTTTGTTACCTTTTGGATCTTGGAAGAGCTTGGAATGATGGATCTGGTGAAAAATCTGTCAGTGATCAAAATATTGATTTTGATCACTGACAGATTTTTCACCAGATCCATCATTAAGTGACAGTGACACTAATATTTGATTGTGTTCAGTACTTGCTCTGCAGTAAATCGCTGAGCTAAGTTTTGCTGATGATACTTCCTATTCTTTTGTTTTCTGCCTGTGATAACTATGAGGGAAACGCCACTGCATCATTGTGTATCAGACATTGTCCCTTTGAGGAATAACTGTGAATTGTACTTAGTCAGTCATCAAAGATTAAATTATTATTTGCAGAAAAAAATATACTTACACTGTTACATATGAACCTAAAGTATACAATTTTTACAAAAAAATGAATGGGAAAACAGGTGTTCTATTATTATACATTTTTCTTGTTATATTGTTTATAATGAATTGATTGGAATACTTAGAAGGTTGATGTCTAACTTAAAAAAATAATAATAATGAGGAGGAGGGAAGTGAATGACAAGGCAAAAATGGGTCACTTAAGACCTGAGGTATATGTTTAGGGGTTAAAATTGGCCCGCTCCTATGTTAAAAATTATGTGGATACAGTATGTACACAAAGAGAGCTATATTTGACTGGTATCATCTACAGTATGTGCAACAGGCATGGAATTCTGAGAAAGGCATGACTGTCATTTTACTGCATGCTCCATTAAATTGTAAATTAGCACATGGGGGGCTTAACATATGTAACAGCTGAGACAAGTCAGACACGAATATTTGTTATAGTTTAACAACTGATATTTAGAACTCACGCGGGGAATCTGTGTCCCAGCCCCCAAAACAGGGCAAGAAGATCTCAGTTACCCTGGTTGCCATGGCTGCGATCAGATAGGATGTTTTTTATGGCTCTTAGGAATGCTAACAAGTAACTAACTCAGCCACAGATATCAGAACAGAGTCTCCTGCGTTCATTTAATCGTAGACAAACTGATCTATAAATGAACATGCATCCCGGAAACTGTGTGAATGATTTACTGGCTTATGTACCATTATGTATACACTTTGATATATGTGATGCGATCTGGGAAAACCCACCACATGGTGAAATTTTACCTATTACAGGTTTTGATATCATATGGATGCTGGTATCAAGCCCTTTCCAAATCTGTTTTTATTTTTATCATAGCTTGTTGCTAGCAGAAGTTATGTTTATCTGAAGTCGGCCGATCTCTATGATTTTCTGGAACGGAATTTTGAGAAAAACAGGTTTAAATAACTGTCACCGTTGAGACGCGTCCATCTCGCGATTGTTATGAAACTGCGTGACGTTATAGTTTAAACAGGATTGGCGCGAAATGCGCACTATACACATTCACTGTACATGTATGCGGTTTATTTTAAAGGTAAACTATCTTTGTAGTCTTACGAGACGGACAGGTGTATGGGATATACGGCGATTGTTTTTTTTTTTTTTTTTTCACCTCTGCCGGGCGCTAATGGTCGCATAGAATGCATTAGAGAAAGAGAGTATTTTCAGCTTGACACTATAAATCGCTGTTTTTCTGCACTAAACAAGGGAATTTTGCCAAGATATTTTCAGAGATAAGAGAAAAGATGTTATAGAATAATAATTTAATGGAAAAAAAAATTTGACAAAAAAACTGACATTCAAACTATTTTGGAATTTACTGAAAACGGCCCAGCGCGACATCCGACGGGTTTTCCCAGATCGCATCACATATATTTGATTATACAACCAAAACGGGACTCTCACTTAATTCTCGCTGAGAAGGTGAGATAAACCCTATTAATCATACGTATTCTAACCTCTTGAGAAATGTGTAGACATGTATCCAATCTTCCCACCTCATGACTTTCAGACCTTGTTGCATACTATGGTTTACCAAAATCAGATGTGTGGCGTGTTTGGTCTCTACAAACTCCAATCTGCATTCCCAATTTGTTCATTTACATTACATTTTGCTAACTTTGTGACGCATTAGAATTATACGGATCTTGAAGATTCTTTTCTTAAACACCCAATGAAAGTACACATTGCAAATGAGCATGCTTGTACAAAGGTCATAAAAATGACATTTTCCCTCCAAAGGAAGACACTTCTTATTGGCTCTTACAGCTCCAAATGGGTGTGCCATCCTCACGCTTTAAAAGTCACTGACCACAAGATCCGGCCCTTTTAGCTCTTGCCCTCGGACCTAAACTGCAGCTCCAAGAGAATCCTGTGGGGGGGAGGGGGACCCCCCCCCCCCCCACTGGGCCCTGCAGGCCGAGTCAGACTGCCTTTCTTAAATCCAACCAAGAAAGAAACGGACAACTCTTGCCTTAAGGATGCCATGTGGTCCAGCGTGGCCTCAACAGGCCCAGGGCAGGAGGCTTCGAAGCATCCATGACATGTGCTCACTCCAGCATCAAGGACAACCTCAGGAGTTCAGTGACTTCATTCAATCTGGATGAAGTCCCTCGCAACTCTCACCATGTGCTCTTCGTGTCCTGCCGGCCCAGAGCGTGCAGGCCACAATCTGCACTCCAGCCATGAGAACAGCGACAATACAATCTCCTTCATCCAACGGAGAAGAAACGATTGCAACTCATACAGTGACATTTGACACTCAAGGACCCAGCGACGAATTCAATCTTCAACCACTTCAAGAATTGACCATGCAAGGTATAAATTTAATGAGGTGCTCTGAAATAAGCTGAGGGTTCTTTTCATACTAAAATAGATCTTGCTCCATAGTTCTATTTCCTGCTTCCGGTTCCATAACACTTATCACTTGACCTATGCATGTATGTATGGATGAATGTATGTATGTTTGTTTGTTTGTTTTGTTTAGTTTAGTCATGTTTGTGATTTAGTTAATAAAACTTGTGCACAATTATGCATTTGGTTTCTGATTCTCTGTTTGCATACAAAGTCCCTTTTACAGTCTTGATCCTGTTACATGCTTTAAGTGCTGTACAGGCTAAGGAATAATTATTTTTCAGTGACCATGAAAGATACACTTTTCTTAGAATAAATGAATAATCAAAGAGTTCTTTGGAACGGATAAATCGATTGTAATATTAATTTAGCTTACCTCAAAGTTAATCTAATTTACTGACCCAGATATTAATAATTAATCATAATTGGTAATTATGGATTATTATTAATATTTCCCCTTTGAGTTAATGTCCTTACACATATCTATATAAGACAAGCACAGGGACATTAAGGAAAATAAGACTTTTTTCCTATAGTTTTCCCTGTGCTTGTCCTTGTCTTTGTCCTTGACTCTCCATACAAAAAAAAAAAAATACAAATAAATAAATAAATAAATAACTTAATTAATAAATAAAAAAATAAAAAAATATAATAAATAATATAAATAATATATATATATAAACAGAAATTAAATACATTATAAAATTAGCTCAAGGGAAAAATGATTAATTAATTAGAATTTGATATAATTAACTATAAACGTTAATTTCCGGGGTAAGGGAAATATCTTTCTTTCTGTAAAGCAGAGTCCTGCCCGGGTCCGATTTTGTAAATCCGCACCCGCCCATACCCGCAGTGCTTAAAACCGCATCCGGCAGCAGCACTAATTAAAATCTGCACCCGACCCCACCCGCTTAAAATAGAACCGACACCCGACCCGCACCCGAAATAAAATCAGTTTAGACTATCACATTATAGACACAATTACAAAAATGTGTATTGCCAGGTCATACAGAAGTTATTACAGGACAATTAACACAAGGACAACTTCAGCCGAAGCTGTCAAAAGGCCGGTACATCAAGAACATGGCTAACGTTACCACAAAACTGAGTAGCATTTTACCAGTCGAACAGACGCGGCTACAACACTATATCTGCCACGCAATTTCGTCTAGCCTACATCTGACAATTTTGGGTTCAAACACGCCCTGCACACCACACATACTTAACAGTGTTAAATTTGAAAAATACTGTTCGATAGAACTGCTTGTGTAACAGGTACAGAAAGTGTTCTGTTAAAACGTATGTATTCGTTGATATAATTCACACACAATGGTTTTTCATATATCTCGTGTATCTTCCTGAATGAGCATTTTTTCCCCTTTAATTGCTGTGATGTCATCATGAGCCTACATAATTTCCTGTTTTGTCTCCTCCTCTTCCTCTTGCCATTGTTAATGCACGGAAGAGGTGAGTTATTTTTGGCTCCTGTTAATCTTCATTAATCTTTATTTTAATTGTTGCTTTTATGTCCATATTTTCATTTGCCATTTATGTGTATTTTGTTATTTTACTTACCTGTGTGGTTATTTTTGTAATTTTGTCCCATTTTAAGTTATATTTTTGTCTTTGGCCTATATGTGGAGATGAAAGCACATGGTGATTAAATGTACATCACATTTGTTTTAAAGAGCAAAATAAGGGTGATTTATACTCAGAGGCTGCTTATATTTGTTTCTTTACATCAGATAAAATCCAGTGAAACCGCCGCCTGTTGTCCCGTGTCTGTCTCACTACTACACAACGCAGACAAGTGTTTATAACTGGTGTCGCGAGCCACCGGTTACACTTGGTTTGTTACCACAGTTCCTGCGTGCTTCCTCAGCGATGAAGTTCCACATTTGAGGCTATCAACACGAAAATGCATGCAGCAAAGCCTTTCACAATATTTTCTTCAGATAACTCCAAATTTCTCCCACACACTGGACTTGATTTTTGATGACGTATTGTCGCCAACTTTACAATCTCCACTAGCTATTCTTTTCTTCAACTCCTCAGCATCCATCTACGACTGCAAGCAGATCGCGTGCGCGGTTATGATGCATTTTTAAAACAAGTAGCCGTAAAGTTATAGATCCTGGGAGGGCGTGGCGCGTGGCGCGTGGGCACAAATAAACTGATGTGGATTGTAAATTATTTTATCAACTTGAAATACAGGCATATTTTTGTAGATGTGTTCCTAAAAATATGCATATATTTTTACGTTTGCATGTGGTTTTAAACTCGTGTTTAGACCCGTGTTTCCCCCGTGTCCGACCCGACCCGCACCCGTATCCGACACAGTTGGATACTTTTCACCCGTTTGAGCAAAATTTGCGGGTCAACCCGTGCAGGACTCTACTGTAAAGTAGGCTACTACTCAGAGCATGTAGCCAAAATCTGCATTATTAGGGACTCCAGCATATGAGCCACAAACAACTTTACATGTGACATGAACAAGTCTTAATTGACTAAACACTTAGACCAATCTAACATACACACACATTCTAAAAAATCTTGGCTTATTTTTTCTACCCATATCCTGGGTTGAGCCTTTTGGGTAATTTTTTGGGGGTTATTTTTTCAGTATTTTTTCAGTTTTTGTGTTACAGCACCTGGGTCGGACATAACAACCTAGTGTTTGGGTAGTTTTCCCAGGGATTTAGTTATTTATCGCGGGCATTTTGCGACCTCTTCAGGAGAGAGCAGTGCAGCTCCGTCAAAATGGTGCATGTCTTCGGTAAAATACAGGTTTGTGTTCATTTTATTTATGTATTCATATCTATAATTTCGTTATTGGGTTCTGTATATCGTTTAATTTTATGCAGTGCAACATACAGGGGCATACAGGCTAGGTCACCTAAATGAGTGTTGCGTCGATCTTTTCGCGTGGAATTTTATAATTTTATTAAAAAAGATACAGAATATAGATACGTATGATGTTATATGTTCCCAGAACTGTACACTGATTGTTTATGGACAGGTTACGGAGCCAGTCGCCGCATATTTTGGCTACGAGTGAAACGCAGGGTGGTGGTTCCCCCGCTGAACATGACACAAGTGTCGGCAAGAGATCCAGCGTTTGGAAGATCCAGCGTTGGTTTTACGGTGGAAACGGGACAACAGACAGGTCGATTAACCTTGCATTACTTATAAATGTTGAATTTGTACTTATAATATAAACAAGCTTAAATGTTGGCAATGTGTATTAAAAATTATATAAAATATGTTATACTGTAAAATATGATTGAAAATAAAGGAATTATCATGCAAGCCAGTGGTTGTATCAAGTATTTTATTTTTTTTTAAAGGTCCCATGACATGCTACTTTTTGTAGGCTTTAATATAGGCCTTAGTGGTCCCTAGTACTGTATCTGAAATCTCTTTCCAAAAATTCAGCCTCGGTGCAGAATTATAGCCACTATAAGCCAGTCCCAGAATGAGCTTCCTTCAGACGGGCCGTTTCGGTGTCTGTAGCTTTAAATGTTAATGAGGAGGAGAAAGGCGGCGTGAAGAGGAGAAAGGCGGCGTAAGGTGGAGGGTGGGTGTGGCCTTGACCATCTGCGGCAACGGTAGACCATGCATGTTTACATTGGATATATTGCAATGGCACGGAGACACGCAGTCGTTCAAGCATTTCAGTTTGACCCAGAATCTGATCCAGATGGAGAAGCAACGGATGAAGAAGTTGCAACTCAGCGGCTCCAGCAGGACGTTTCCGAATGGTTAGTTTATAATATTATGTCTGGATACGGTACTTTATTCGGATGGTTTAGTTATTATCATGTAGCTAACGCTAACCTACTGTTGCCTTTTCACGAGAGATCTGTAACGTCTGTATTTATCTTTTATTATTATTACAATTACATCAAGCTCTGCGATCTTGAAATGCGGATATCGCGCACGCCGTATAACCAACAGGAAAACGGTTATCCAAATAACAAAGAAGTGTACAACACTCGTGTTACAGTGTGTGTATTCACACACATACTTGATGCTATCTACCTTTACATTAGCGCAAGTAACTGCATAGCTAATGTTAAAGCCACATTCTACGTGTAACAAGCTAGGTAACCATAAACAGTAAAGCAACAACTTGTATCATTAGTTGACTTACTTGTCCGAGTTGTGTAACGTTAGCTGAGCCAAAGAGAGTTGGTACTGATCCAGACTTTAGTTTCAGACGTTCAGCAAGCCCAGCTCGGTATTAACCCTTCGGTGTTCATTTGTACATCCAATTATTGAGCAATTATTATGCTTCGCTCGCTCAAAAGCCATTATATCTCTCGTGGACAAACTAAAATCGCGTGCGCGCGTTCCTACTTCCTATCGCATTTTCTCATGGGCGGAAATATTCTCTGGGCGGGCAAAGCAGAGACAGGGGAGGTAACATTCCTCCTTATAACGTCATAAGGAGGAGATTCAAGATCAGCGCGATTGAGCGTCCATTTTCTCAAAGGCAGAGAAAGATAGCAAAAGCTCGATTTACACCGATTAAAATTTCTAGAAACTTGGGGACCATATACAGGCTAGGGGAACTCATATTAATGTTAAAAAACCTCAGAAAGTGAAAATTTCATGTCATGGGACCTTTAAGTTTAGAGGATGGAAGTTAATCCGTAGACATTCATTCATGTATGAAGTAAAAAAAATAAATAAAAATAAAATAAAAATTAAGCTATTATTATAGTAAAATTTAACCAACTATGCTGGGTTAAATCAACCCATTATGCTGGGTTAAATAAACAACCCAATTTGCTGGGTAAAATTAACCCAGCATGTGTTCTGTCCTATATTTACCTAGCCCTTGGGTTGAAAACAACCCAAATTGGGTTGTTTTTAACCCGGTGTTTTTTAACCCAGAGTGTACGCATACATGCCATTATCAATGGAAAGAGAGCTGTAGCAGAATACAGGAAAGCAAGAAGTTATAGCATTGTTTGAAATTCAGCAGATCAGTTTCTTAAGTCGAACACACCCTTCTTTAAAAGGAGTAAGGATACTTAAATAATGAGATTAAGTTTGATACTTGCATGTCTCGCCCACTAATAAAACTGTCCTCATGCAATTTGTGGAGGCCTCCAGTTGATCTTTGCTGATGTTGTCTTGATGAGAGAGGAACAGTTTGAGTCAGAGGATCTTTGGTGAATGGAAAGACAAGGCCACAGCCTGGCGCAAACTTAGAGCTTCTTAGAAGACTTCTAGCTCAGTATCATCTTCTTGTCAGAATGAATGATATTAAATATACACATGCATATGATATACACACACAACTAATTCTACCCAACGTGTAAATTTTGCGTAACAGATGCATGTAAAATATTACTTTTGCATTCAAAAGAGCATGCCAAATAAAATCACGAACTTGTGCTATAGATATGCAGTGCCAGGAGATAAATCCTTCAGCAGAGATGCATGACACGACAAAAGACGGTACTGTGTGGACTGTGGGGTGAAAAAATAGAGGAGGACTATAAAACAAAGATGTCATGACAGAAGCTGCAGGACCCACAGCACATGCAAAGTGCAACACTGAAGATGCCCTCACTGCTTTTCTCTGTTTGGTTGATGACGGCATGTTGAGTTTTTTTACTCATGGTTTTTACAATGCCCTGAAGTACATGTTTTTATTAGTTATTGTATCCTAAGATTTGTTTTTATTTTACAAAGAAATGAACAGAATATGGATCTACTTCGAATTTGTATCTGGACTGAGCTACAATAGCAGGTTCTGTGGTTGTCGATTAACTAATACATTTTCACATTCATTAGAATTTCAATTTCATGCCCTGATGTTTATTATTACCTATTCTAACATAACACATCAATTTATTCATGGATTTTGATTCCAGTGGTGGCTGCACAGGTTTGTTTCCGATTTGTGTGATCCAAATATTTCCAATAACTACAGAGCATTGTAAAGTCCAAAATATATACTTGTATGTAAAAGATGTAATAATTTCCAAAACTCACATGTTTTTGTTGTGGCCTTGTCTTTCCATTGACCAAAGATCCTCTGACTCCAACTGGTTCTCCCGCTTGGCAGACACAAAGCGAGGGACACACATTTGGGAGTGGTCAAAGCACTGAGGTCGTCCAATCAGATGTTCCTCGATGTTCCAAGATCCAGGTTGAAAAATAAAGGTGACCGAGCCTTTGCAGTGACTGGTCCTAATCTCTGGAATAGTTGACTGGTTCATATAAGAACAGCTAGGACTGCTGGAATGTTTAAGTCATTGCTTAAGACCCACCTGTATTCTTTAGCTTTTTTTCGAGTTGAGTTTTGAGACTGAGAAATGTTCTACTGTGTTTGTTTTCTGTTTATTTGTGTGATATTGTCATTGTTAAGCACTTTGGTCAACTGTGGTTGTTTTTTAAATGTGATATATAAAATAAGTTTGAACTTGATTTGAACTTGAACCGTCTGAATGACTGCTATGGTCATTCTAGTAGTTATAGAATTCCGTTTGGTCTAGTATTAAAGTGTGAAGATGTCAATCTTCAGAGCCAATGAGAAGTTGTTCCTATGGAGGGAAACTTTACGATACTTTGTCTTCTAGCAGGGTTTTTGAATTTGATGGAGATATTATTAAAGATTCGTATAATACTAATATGTTCCATAGGTATCTACAAATAATGCAAATGATCATTCAGGTCACTAAAACAGAAAACTCATAGATACCAAACATGATACAGGGATCTTGATTAAGTAAGGCTTCATTCAATGACATACATAGGCAAAGTAAAAAAAAATCCCGTAAAAAAAACGGTAAATCTCTGGCAGCAAAGTTTCCAGACGGGTTCCGTTAATTACAGCAAATAACCATTTCACAAAATTACAGGCAAAAACTGTACAAATACAGAATTGACTTTCCGGTCAAAATTAATTAAATTACAGTACATTACTGTTGATAATGGCTTATTAAACCGTGGAAAACGGATAAATGATGTCAAATTACATAAAAAGAACATTTAACTTTAAGGTTAAACTGTAAATTTAGGGTTTTATAAAGTTATTTTATAATAATGCTCTGTCTACTCTGTCTACAGTAATTATCTTTTAATATATAGTTTTTCTGTGTAAAATAACTTTGAAGTTATGTATAAAAATGCAATAAGTACATAAATTCAAATACAAAGTTTGTATATTTACAGTTTTAATTTTTGCAGATCCAGTTTCACAACTTTGACCAATCTCTAATTAAGTACTTAATAATAGCAAATGTACAGTCAATTTCTGTTAAATTAACTAAACGTACAAGTACGGAATACCTGCACATTTACAGTATTACTCATTAAACAAACACTGAACATCAAGATACGTGAATGATACAAGCTTAGTATATAATTTAGAACATGTAAAAATATCCACTTTAAAAGACAATTGCTGTGTACCTTTATACTCTAATATAACTTATTTTAAACATTTACAATTACATTTTATCCAAAGTGACTTAAAATTAAGAGAACAATAGAAGCAACAAGTGCAGTGACAAGTCCCAGTTAGTGTAGCACAGTGCACAATTTTTTTATTTCTTTTTTTTTATTATTAAAACAAAGATTTAGTATTATTGAGTCAAGTGTTTATGAAAAGATGGATCTTTAGCAGTTTCTTGAAAATATGTTGAGTTGGGCAGGTCATCCCACCAGCAGGGAACAGTCCAGGTAAAGGTCAGTGAAAGTGATTTTGTGTCTCTTTGGGATGATGGCACCACAAGGCGCCGTTCACTTGCAGAACACAAACTTCTGGAGACACATAGATCTGAAGCAGTGAGTTTAGGTCTTGCTGCAGCATCTGGATCAGTTGCAGAGGTTTGACTGATGCTGAAAGGCCTGCCAGGAGAGCATTACAATAGTCCATTCTGGATAGAACAAGAGCTTAGACAAGGAGTTGTGTGGCTCCGATAGGAAGGGCCGGATCTTTCTGATGTTGTATAAGGCAAATCAGCAGGATCACACAGCAAGGATGGTTTGGCTGAAACCATAAGCAGTTCTGTCTTGGCAAGATTCAGTTGAAGGTGAAGGTCATTCATCCAGCAAGAATTTTCCATCCGGTAGGCCGAGATGCGAGCAGCAACCGTCAGATCCTCTGGCTGGAATGAAAGGTAGAGATATGTGACATTAAGTGATAGGAAAAGTAATTTTTCTAAATGACAGAGCCTAGTTACACTACAAAAAAAAAAAAAAAAAAAAAAAATTAAATTAAATAGATGGGTGGAATCTAACACAATCGTGGTCTTACTTTAGTAAAACCAAACCTTGTGCAGCTACAGTGGCCTCACAAGGACCAAATGAATATTCACATGGAAAAATACAGTATAAAACAAATGAAATTTTCTGCCACTTTTAGTGCAATCATATGGAATCAGAAGACTCGGCCATTACAATATTGTAAATTAGGCCTACTTCTTCCCATACCTTGTTTGCCATGATCATTCTGCTTTCCACTTGACCTGAAATTTTTTAACAACTCAGTATTACATTTACACATGTAAGAATATGTTCCACTGGGACAATGCAAAACCTCAACTGACTATGATCTGGAAGCTGAGCAGGAAAGGCTAACAATGAAGTTTTGAGCTGAGACACCTGGGGGTGTAACTGCCTGTTCATCTGGATCAATGCAATTTTCATAACCAATGATCAAAAGTATCCTATGAAAAAGGCTACTATGATGACCCCAGGCCATACAAAATGTAGATAAGTTCATTTCTTCATCAGAACACAAACATTCTATCAACTTGTATTTTATAAGCCTAATATATGCACATGTATGCATTTAATAGCTACGTGTTGGCAAGCAGATGCAGCCAGAATATGCAATTTATCATGTTGTGTTCATATTCTAGTCTCATGTGCTTTCCTGTATCATCAAGTACAGTATTTACTGAATTCGTTTTCTTAACAGTCTTGATAGCCACGTTAACCCTTACGGAAATGAACTATGGTTTAACCGCAAAGAAAAAAACAAACAAACAAACAAACATGGTAGGCCTATTTGTAGTATAACTGTGGTTATTAAAAATGGTAATAAAAATCCGCCAAAAATGTGGTTACTATAATTTTACTATAATTAAAACCAATGATATTATTTAAGAGAAGAGTTTTCAGCTTCCAGACAGTGTTTCAAAATGTCCCGCCATTTAAGAGATTGATTTACTGACAGATACTATCGCGTATTAACGTAGATTTTATACACAATTAAACGGACTTTGATATGTATAACAAGTCTACGAAAGCTTGTTTTAGGTCTTTTGAGGTGTGGGTTCAACTGATCTTTCTTAAAACAGATGGAAAATGTAAAGACGTATGCTACATTTTCAGTGTATTGCCCTCCAGCTCTCGCCAGTTAACTGAACATCATTTAAGAATGCTAACGTTAGCTTGAAAACTGTAAACGTAACACAAATGTAATATAAAATATCGTTCACATGTAACTTAGTATAATGAGACTCTTACCTCAGCCGGTGATCGGTTGGCATGAGGCTTGTTCGACTTCATGCAGCTCTGCGCAGACCGAACGGCGGCTGACTTAAAGCAGTGCATGCCGGTTAGAAATTTTGTCCAACTTGATACAGCGCCGACACCACGTGACTGTGACGTATGCCATCAAAGTACCGCGAGAGCGATTCGAGAGTAGCCGGAGAACTCAGCCACACAGCTTCTCAAGAGCGGCTGCACTGGGCTGCACGAGGGCTGATGACGACACAGCTGTTCCATGATGGGCCGGATTCACTGCATGACAACGATCACGTGTGTTTCGTGTTTATTCGAACACCTTTAGTTCCTCTAAAGCTCTCACATCAGTTTGTTCTAACAGTAAACACTCTTTTCATGTCGTTGCGATGTTATATATTGTGTAGTGTTTATCAAATTAAAACTGATTAAAAAACGTAGACTCCACTTCATTGATAGTAGCTTATGTTGAACTTTATTCTTGTTCAAACAGACACTGTATGAAGCAATACATAAAATATTGAATGAAAACATCTATTATTTGGCAAATATTGCATTTGTTTCACTTCAGCTGTGGTAAAGTATGCAAACACCACGTGAGCGGTCACCACGGGAACCAGAAAGTGTCCAACTTCACGTCTCCGTTTGCAGCTCCTCCCCGCCTGCATGCGGCTACTCTCGCCGATCGGGTGCATCCAGCCACAGCCGATGTCGAACACACCTATGATGTCCGCTGTGACGAACAAGGCTCACTGAAAAGGGCGTTATTTCCGAAGAATCCAAACGGACTGACTGACAACAGGGCTCCTGCTCACAGAGCTCCTGCTCACGGCTGCTCTTGACGAATACGATTGCTTTGAACCACTGTTGATCTCACAATCCACTTCACGAGAGTAGACTGAATTCAAATCTCCCGCTTGCCCAAACCATAGACTGTAAAAAATAGGCCCAAACTCTACTGATCAGCTAACGTTAACCGTTGTGGGCGGGAGCGGAAAAGTAATGGCGGCGAATTTGAATCTGCGTCATCGCGCGCACTCACACACACAAATCCCTGAATGTGCAGCAACGGAGATTTGGAAAAATATTCATAAAATATACATGAAATTACGGGAGAATATAAGACAATGAAATAATGATTAAAATGAAATAATGATTAAAATGAGTATAAAATAAAATGTGAAATAAAAAATAATTCAATACAGGCCTACTGTAGCCTATGTAGGGTATTGTATGTACAAATACTATTATTTAACCTAAAAAAAAAACTCACTTTAACCCCCACATGCTTAATAATCTGTAAGGAAAACATATTGAATAGATGCAGATTTCCGCAGTTATACCTTCTTTTCTTTGTTTTCTAATTTCACAGAAAAAATCTGTAAAATATTACTTAATAATTTCTGTAAAATTACACATAACTCTGTAAAAATACAGACAAGTTCCTTTTAAAAAACGTAAAATTGATGTAAAACCAAAATACAAGAAATTATCCGTAAATTTAACAGTGGACCTTTAAATTACAGCAAATGCCTTTTATTTTACAGATATTTGCTGTATAATGACAAAACAGTAAAATTCTGTAAAAAAATACAGACAATTGCCTGTAAAATTACACTTTTTTACAGTAAGGAACCTATGATCACATAGGGAAATTGGATACATGATTGTAGATCTCAAGTGATTATACAACTGAGTAGGAAAATGGTACATTATCTCTTTATACATTATACATAAGTCTATCATAAGGCATGCATTATACCATACAAAATACACTATATGAGACAGTCATAATCATACACACAATATACAGTTTGTCTATAATTTAATGAAGAATGTGTCTTTCCCTTTCATTGTCACTCCGAGTTACGTCGGATGACGACGAATGGGGTTTCGCTTAGAAAGCCTATCATCTTCGAGTATATAAAACGAGCCAATGGCAATGAAATGCCATGGGTCTGCGGAATTTGCATAGCGTATCTCCGCCCCATATAAGGAAGTACGCCGGCAACATGCAGATATGTTTTCGCTTCGGAGCCAAGTTGATTCTTCACTCCACAGCCAATTCTGAGTTCATCTCTTCATTCTCTTCGAGACGAGCCTCTCTCCAGGTGTTGGTGTGACAGCGAGTTCCAGCGAGTGCACATTCCCTGCTTATCTGCGCAGTGATTTGCCAGAGTTTGTGTGTTCATCTCCCTGGTCGCTTCAACATTTGCGGAGAAATCTCCTTTCACAAAAGAGCATTGCACTCGTCACGTCTTTTTAAAGATGCCTCGCCCGTGCACTTCTGGTTGCGGTCTGTATGTGTCTGACTCTGATGGGCACAATCGCTGTCTTGTGTGTCTGGGCTTAGAGCACGCTAAGGCAGCGTTTGTGGATGAGTCATGTTCCCACTGCGGGAACATGCCCATCGCACGGTTGCGGTCTAGACTCAATGACCTTCGTGGTAGAGTCCCCTCACCCGCACCCCGATCTACGAGCTCCACGAGAGCTGGTACTTCGGCTGGCGGCCAGGGTGACCTGAGGGTTACGGTGTGGAACCAAGCGCCGACTATTCCACGCTCCACACCGTCCTCTAGCGCCGTGCAACCCGCGAGTGTTCAGAATGAGCCTGCAGTACAGTCCTCTGACTTGCCGCAGGTCTCATTCGGCGCTCCAGAGGAAGACCGTATGTCGATCACTGCATCACAAGGTGGGAAGGAGTCCTTGGGAAGTGACGATTCGGCTGTGCTGCCACCCTCGGGTGCCCCAGCATTGCCCGAGTCTGATCCCGAGCTGACGGCCATGCTTTCCCGGGCAGCCGCGGCCATTGATATAGAGTGGTCCCCGCCACCTGGCCCAGTGCGCTCGCGGCTGGACGATTGGTTTTTGGGAGCGGCCGCTGACCCTCGTCGCCGCCCAACCCCAATGCCTTTCTTCCCGGATGTGCATGAGGAGGTCACGAGGTCCTGGAAGGCACCATTGTCTTCCCGTGATCGCTCGGCGACCTCCTCCGCCTTGCCTCCTCTCGATCAGGCGGCTGCTAAAGGGTACACTGGGGTTCCCCAGGTTGAACGCTCTGTTGGGATGCAACTGTGTCCTCAGAGTGCTTCTTCCCGTGGCGACCCAAAGCACCCCTCCAAGGCCTGTAGGTTCTCCTCCACACTCGTGGCAAAGGCCTACAGAGCTGCGGGGCAGGCAGCCTCCTCACTGCATGCCATGGCGACACTGCAGGTCTACCAGGCCCAGTTGTTACGTGACATGCACGAGGGGAGGACTGACCCAGCACTCTTTGACGAGTTGCGTGCCGCCACCGACCTCGCTCTCCGGGCGACGAAGGTGACCGCACGCTCGCTGGGTCAGGTGATGTCCACTTGTGTGGTCCAGGAACGACACCTGTGGCTTAACCTGGCTGATATGCAGGAGGCCGAGCGGACCCGGTTCCTCGACACCCCCATATCCCAGGCTGGCCTCTTCGGCGGTGCAGTCGAGGACTTTGCCCAGAAGTTCTCGACTGCCCAGAAGCAGACTGAGGCTCTAAAACATTTCCTGCCCCGGCGGCCCGCTGCTTCGGCAGCGCAGTCATCGGCACAGGTGCCTCAGCCTGCTCGCCGCCGAGGGCGCCCTCCTGTGGTTCCCGCCCCTCCCCACCGGCCTCAGCAGTCATCTGCCTCCGGCCCTCGTCGTGGAGGAAGCCGTAGGGAGGCGCCACAGCCCTCTCCCGCCCCGTGCCCCGCTAAACGCCAGGCCAAGCGGCGCTCCTGAGACAGGCTGCTCAGAGATGGTTCCGAGTTCTTTTCAGGAGACAGTAGCAGGGCCGCTCCTTCCCCCGGTAGAGGGCCGGGGGAGAATCCTTGGTTGTCCCACTCCCGCTGCTCGTCCCACGACGGGCAGCACCCTAATGTGGTTAAAGAAAGAACTCACTCTTCCATCTCTGAGCACACAAAGTTCTCGGATGACAGTGTGCGCCGCTCACAAGCCTCACCACTCTTGTCCCCCTCTGTTGCCAGACCCCTGCCAGAGCACGCCCCCTTGGGACGCTGGTCCTCCCCTGGCCTCCTCTGGCAGGACGCGGCTAATGACCATGCCCCCGCACCGGGCCGCTATGCCACCCACGCCTGGGCCGGTCATTCCGCCTCGCTGCACCACCGACGGTTCGTCTGTGGTCCGTATGACCCCGCTGGTTCAGTTTCTGGGAGCCTGGTTAGAGCTTCCCAGTCTGTCCCGCTGGGTCGCGAGGACCATCAGGCTTGGCTACGCGAATCAGTTCGCGCGGTCTCATCCCCGCTTCAGGGGAGTCCGCTTCACAATGGTCGGTGGCAATGCCCCTGTCATGAGAGCGGAGGTCGCCACCCTACTGGCGAAGGGTGCGATCGAGACTGTCCCTCCAGTCGAAATGAGGTCCGGCTTCTACAGCCCTTACTTCATTGTAAAGAAGAAATCCGGTGGACTACGACCTATCCTGGACCTGCGCGTCTTGAACCGCTCCCTTCACAGGCTGCCGTTTAGGATGCTCACAGCCTAACGACTGGCTGATTCTAGCTCACTCTTGAGACCAGGTTTGCGAACACAGGGACCTTGTGCTCCGGCACCTAGCTCGTCTGGGCCTTCGGGTCAACTGGGAGAAGAGCAAACTCTGCCCAGTGCAGAGGATCTCTTTTCTCGGTATGGAAATCGACTCGGTCGCCATGTGTGCGCAACTTACGAGCGACACCTAACACAAGATTCTACAATCTCCGAGTAGAGCCAGTTTCTTCTCATGTACTCGCCTCAACTAGCCGGTACTAGATTCTGCTCAGGTGTCTTGCTCGCCATTCCTCTCCACGGACGGGATACGTGCGATATTTCCTCAGGTGAGCCTAATAAGCCCTGAGTCTCCTCCAGCACTGACGACGTCAACGCCAGAGTTATGCCACCGGCAGCTTTCGCGCTTGGCTAGGTGCCTCCATGTGCATGGTTCCCCCTCTGGGCGACCCCCACATGTGTATTTCCACTGTAAGCCTCTCTGAGCATGTGTCTTTCCCTCTGCAAGCCACCTTGCCACCCCTGGGGTTGAAATATTCCACCTGCGGCTGGACACCCCAGTGTTACTCCGTATGCAGCCCTTCGGGGTCATATGTGTATTCCAAGTCCCCCCCTTCGGGTTGGGCATGATTGCATATTTCCACTGAGTTTTGCTTCCCAGTGTACCTTGGTATTCCTGTGTTAAGTAGGAGTCCTTCGTCCGTGCCAGTCTCACGACAGGGAGCTCAGACTTACGCAGGGCACTGGAAGACAGTCGAGAGGTGGCGTGATTACACTGGGAACCCCATTCATCGTCATCCGACGTAACTCGGAGTGACAACGAAAGGGAACGTCTCGGTTACGTATGTAACCCTCGTTCCCTGAGTAGGGAACGGAGACGTTACGTCTACCTGCCACTTCCGCTGTACCGCTAGAACGCCTGAGTTCAGTCTCGCCTCCTCAGCGAAGAAACATATCTGCATGTTGCTGGCGTACTTCCTTATATACCCCCAGGATGGGGCGGAGATACGCTATGCAAATTCCGCAGACCCATGGCATTTCATTGCCATTGGCTCGTTTTATATACTCGAAGATGATAGGCTTTCTAAGCGAAACCCCATTCGTCGTCATCCGACGTAACGTCTCCGTTCCCTACTCAGGGAACGAGGGTTACATACGTAACCGAGACGTTTCTTCTTGAATCTTCTTGAAAGAATGTGAATCTTTTCTATGGCCTTTGCTTTTCCATGTGGCCACATTCTTTTAAGAAATAAACCATCAAACCATGGTGGCCATGGTAACTGATGCCTGTTCTGCCTTTTTGGGGTGTCAGTTGCTCTTTCAGGGGATTGTTCACAGAACTCACTGAGTGGGTTTGCTGGATTATGCATTAAATATAACAAATAATTGTGTGTCTGACTAGTCCAGACGCCACACACACACACACACACACACACACACACACATATACTGTATATACTATAAATATAATACAAAAAAAAATAGCTCACAGCTAAACATCCTCCACGATATGATTATACATGATATTATAAGTCTAGCACAGAGAGCAATTCTCTTTCTGCATTTTGATTTGCCCTTTGTGTTAGCTGTTAGTTTTCTTAAAGGATTGATAAACAGATTCAGAGAATGCACAAACAAGAGACAGTGCTTGTGCCTCTCGTGGTGAAGCACTTACTGTCTCCCAGTGGAAAGTGAAATAAGGGCAGCCTATGGGGATTCTTGTCAGTTCAGAACAGCAGCTTTTGAGACATGTAATCTTTTGATGTATCTGACATATTCTGTTCTCTTTTGCATCAACTTTCTCTCTGAACACTGAATGTTCCTCCTTTTTGCATTCTGAAGGCTGAGGACAGGTGAAAGAGCGGCACAGAAGTGGTTCCTAATTTGATAACACTATAGCAGATGGCTCTGAAGGACCACCATGCCAGTTTTTTTGTGGGACCCAACGTGCAGAAAATCCTTCTTGTGAACAAAATTACACAGCATGTTGAACATCTGCTGAGAGCAACAACAAAAAAAAAGAAAAAAAAGAAAAAAAAGAAGGAATAAATACATAAATAGTAACATACAATGGCGATAGCAGGCCAAGTTAATATGAGCATGTGTTGTGTGTTGTCTCTGTGTTTGACATCTCACGCAGTTTTCTCACATTCCAGTGTTTAACTTAGTCAGATTTAGACTTATGTAAGTAAACCTAATTCCCCATGTCACCATTGCTTATGCATGTGCTCTGTCTGCCAGGAAAAGGATGGCTCATTGGTATAAAAGAAGGCCTTGCAAAAAAGAAAGCACTTGCTGCCTTTGCTTTATCTTGAGAGCACAGAGGGTTTACTAATTAGAGTGTCTTTTGGAGAGAGACGGTGAGCCTAAACAGAGGATTGCGATATGGCCCTTGACGAACGGCCTCATTGGTATTTTGATGATTACCCAGCTGCCTATTGGTTGCATGTCAGGCGGTATGCGAAATCAAAATGACGTTTAATTTGCAGTTACATGACTGATATTTTAATTATCCTTCCACATCTGTCACAGCTCTCTGGCATCTTAATGCTTCCCTGATAAAACAATAATGCACAGCCATTCAATTCTATTCTGTAGATGATTGTTATTTTGAGAGGGTTGCACACCTCCTTCTGAATTTAGAAAAAGAAAGAAAGAAAGAAAGAAAGAAAGAAAGAAAGAAAGAAAGAATAAACACATTTCTCTTCACTCCTTTTATCACCCTTCATCCTCATTAAAATGACATCAGAGTATATTTGCCCTTTGATGGCTTACCAATACAGCCTGTACTTAAATAGAATATCCGCTTTGTTTCAATGCTTCTCTGAACCTAAGGACCATATTTCAAAGCTGGTGGCAGATGGAACAAGTTGTGCTGACACTTTATTATGTAACATTTAGCAGTGGAGAGTGTACAAAGTAAGCAAGAGCAAAGTAACTACATCAGTAAACCCATCAAACGCAACCCAGGAACCTCTATTATTGAAGATATATTATTCTTTTAAGATATTGCAAATTTGAAATATTTATTTCATCATATTCAACAACAACCCTTTATAATGATCTGGAATGCCAGGAATGAGCTTTTGATATAACACTTGTAAGAATAAAACATTCATCTAGTGGTTGGCTGTTCAAATGTCTTTCTGAAGTTGCCCTGTCCTTCATTCATCAGAGATAGAGAGGATGAAATGCTTGTTCTCCATCTTGTTCAATGAATTCTTGAAAGAATAAAAATAAGCCTATATTGCCTGCGAGAGAAAAAAAGTAAGGCCCAGGGACAAGTTGGAAAGAGGGACAGAATTATTTATGTAAACTCTGATCCGGCTTGCGTTTCCACCACCAACGGTACCCTTACTGTGCGTTCACATTGCTGCCGTCGAGAGCGCCAAAATTCGCTCTCGCTACCCTGCCAACGACGCCGTAGAAAGATTTGTGGATGCTCTGACGTAGATCAAATGCTTGGTCTATTTTTAAACTTTATTTAAAGGCGCCGCAAAGCAAACAAGCATGTTGATCGTTATTTTTGCAGACTGACCAAGTTAACCTCATGGAATCTTTTAAATGTGAAAGTAAGAAATTGATCGATGGAAAGAACTTAACAATTATAGTGACATGTTTGCAAATGAAATAAACCAATAAAAGCCATTTATGTAGTGTGTCTTTTGTGTTCATGGTTAAGTGCTAATCTAATTTGCATTCCCTCTGAAAAACAAGGGTTCTAGCACGGAAATGTTGCCTATAAATAGTGTTGTGCGCTTTCTTATCAAATTCACGTGATCAACCTCTCTATTTTGCTTGGGAACTAATGTGGTGGGAACCAAAGTTTACTTGACTGCATGCGTTCTCTGGAATCCTCTCAAGCGGAGGACTTCTACATTCCGATTGGTTGCCACCGAACCGCGTCATAGCTCATTACCATAACATTGACTAGACTTCAACTCTTCTCGTCGTCCAAGACGCGCCACGCCGCCCTCGCCGGAGCTCGCCGCCGGATCACATTGAAAATGAATGACTTCCGGCCACTTTGACAGTCTTGCCGGTGTGGTGAACAATTGAGTCCGGTTGAAGAGATGAGTCCGAGCTGCGTCAATAGCAGAGGAGAAAGACCGCGAAATTTAAAAATACATCTGTTATTGTGTCACGAAATGTAGTTTTAAGAGTTTCTCAGTCGAGAATGTTGTTGTTTGAAGCTCAAATATGTTGTTTATTTATAATAAAAAACACACTAACAAGGAGAAATGTTTAATTTCACAATCTATAGTTTCAGTTAAATACTAGTATGAAACATATAAGTTAAAATACATTAATGACTCGTTATAACGTAGTACAAACTTCTTCTATAATAAAGTGATTTTGTATTATTTGTAACCAGGCACTAAAGCGATTACCCATAAAACGTGCTTTGAACCAATCGGATTGCTTGGGTCCTAAGCTCGGACTCATCTCTTCAACCGGACTCGATTGTTCACCACACCGGTGGCGGTGTGAACGCACAGTTACTTGATAGCCATGGTGTAGTGATCAACTTCATTCTCGCACGAAGAAGAAAGCGATACAGTAAACAACAATGGAGGACATACAGCAGATCTAGTTCAACTTTGTGTGAGAAATGGCTGCAGGCTGCAAGGAAAAACACAGCCGAAAAAGCATGCACAAGTGACAATTCTCTGTAACTAATCAACGTTCTGCAGTGACTCTAGGTCCACCCTTTAGGTACCGGACTACTGTGCAGCAAGGTATCCCAACGGAAGGATCCCAAAAAAGTGGTACAGTGCAGTTCAGGATTTTGGTACCATTCACAACTTCTGACAATTGTAATGGAAATAATTGCGTACCACACTGTACTGTAGTGTACCGTACCGCTCGGTGGAAACGAGCCATTAGTAGAATGCATGAGACTCAGTAGTACACTATTGCCACAAACCCCTGTGCTGTATTCTCAGGGAGACACAATCCTTTGCATCATAACATAAACTTGACATGCAAGTAATCACACTCCATGAACTATGTTGCATTTAGGGACGACAGTTGTGAGATGGCCCCCGCAGACATCATTAAGGACAGTATGAATGCATGGCAGACTGAAGACCACTTCTAAGTTTTATCATAGACTGGTTTCCAAGCAAGCTTCTCTCAAAGGTAAGGAAACTATTGTTACATCTCCTGTGTGGGGTGGGGGTAGAGAGTCCAAGTTTAGACTCTCATGCAGATATTTCTTTTAAACTTTTGTGATGCAACTGGAATGTGTTCACTTGTAAAAACAAAACGTCTCGGTTACGGATGTAACCCTCGTTCCCTGAGTAGGGAACGGAGACGTTACGTCGGATGACGACGAATGGGGTTTCGCTTAGAAATCCTATCATCTTCGAGTATATAAAATGAGCCAATGGCAATGAAATGCCATGGGTCTGCGGAATTTGCATAGCGTAACTCCGCCCCACCCTGGGGGTATATAAGGAAGTGCGCTGGCAACATGCAGATATGTCTTCGCTGAGGAGCCGAGACTGAACTCAGGCGTTCCAGCGGTACAGCGGAAGTGGCAGGGAGGCAGGGTTACATCCGTAACCGAGACGTTCCCTTTCGTTGTCACTCCGAGTTACGTCGGATGACGACGAATGGGGTTCCCAGTGTAATCACGCCACCTCTTGACTGTCTACCAGTGCCCTGCGTAAGTCTGAGCTCCCTGTCGTGAGACTAGCACGGACGAAGGAGTCCTACTTAACACAGGAATACCAAGGTACACTGGGAAGCATATCCAGTGGAAATATGCAATCATGCCCAACCCGAAGGGGGGGACTTGGAATACACATATGACCCCGAAGGGCTGCATACGGAATAACACTGGGGTGTCCAGCCGCAGGTGGAATATTTCAACCCCAGGGGTGGCAAGGTGGCTTGCCAAGGGAAAGACACATGCTCAAAGAGGCTTACAGTGGAATACACATGTGGGGGTCGCCCAGAGGGGGAACCATGCACATGGAGGCACCTAGCCAAGCGCGAAAGCTGCCGGTGGCATAACTCTGGCGTTGACGTCGTCAGTGCTGGAGGAGACTCAGGGCTTATCAGGCTCACCTGAGGAAAATATCGCACGTATCCCGTCCGTGGAGAGGAATGGCGAACAAGCGAAGACACCTGAGCAGAATCTCTTACCGGCTAGTTGAAGCGAGTACATGAGAAGAAACTGGCTCCACTCGGAGATTATAGAATCTCGCGAATGTGTTAGGTGTCGCCCAGCCTGCAGCTCTGCAGATGTCTGTTAGCGAGGCGCCATGCGCTAGAGCCCAAGAGGATGCCACACTCCGGGTGGAGTGGGCCGTCACACCAAGGGGGTATGGTCGACCTTGCTGCTGGTATGCCAAAGCAATGGCGTCCACTATCCAGTGAGACAACCTTTGCTTGGAGAGAGCCTTTCCCTTCAGCTTCCCACCATGACAGACAAAGAGCTGGTCTGAGGTCCTGAAACACTGTGTTCTGTCTACGTAAGCACGGAGTGCGCGTACTGGACAGAGCAGTGCCAAGGCTGGGTCTGCCTCCTCCAAAGGCAGCGCTTGCAGGTTCACCACCTGGTCTCGAAAGGGTGTGGTGGGAACCTTGGGCACATATCCAGGCCGGGGTCTCAGGATCACGTGAGAGTTAGCCGGTCCGAATTCCAGGCACGCTTCGTCAACCGAAAATGCCTGCAGGTCCCCTACCCTCTTGATGGAGGCCAATGCAACCAGGAGCGCTGTCTTCATAGACAGGAACTTAAGCTCCACTGATTGCAGAGGCTCAAAGGGAGCACTCTGCAGGGCAGTTAAAACCACTGAGAGGTCCCAAGAGGGTACGAGGGGAGGACGAGGAGGATTTAGTCTCCTGGCTCCCCTCAGGAACCTGACGATCAGGTCGTGCTTTCCTAAGGATTTACCATCAACTGCATCGTGATGTGCGGCAATTGCGGCAACATACACTTTCAGGGTGGAGGGAGACAGCCTACGCTCCAACCCTTCTTGCAGGAAGGAAAGCACGACACTGATGGGGCATTTCGTGGGTTCTAGATTTTTAGAAGAACACCAGTTGACGAAGAGGTTCCACTTCAACGCATAGGCATGTCTCGTGGACAATGCTCTAGCGGAAGTGATGGTAGCCACCACCGCTGGTGGTAGGGTACTCAAACCTGCCTCATCCCGTCCAGGAGCCACACGTGGAGGTTCCACAGATCGGGACGAGGGTGCCATAGGGTGCCCCGTCCCTGAGAAAACAGGTCCTTCCTCAGGTGAATAGGCCAGGGAGGTGCTGTCGCGAGGAGTACTAATTCTGAGAACCAGGTGCGGTTGGGCCAATACGGGGCAACCAAAATTACCTGCTCCTCATCCTCCCTGATCTTGCGCAAGGTCTGCGCAAGAAGGCTCACTGGGGGAAACGCATACTTGCGGAGGCCCCGCGGCCAGCTGTGCGCCAGTGCATCCGTGCCGAGCGTGCCCTCGGTCAGGGAATAATACAGGTCGCAGTGGGACGAGTCGTGGGAGGCAAACAGGTCTACCTGTGCGTCCCCGAACTGATCCCAAATCAGCTGAACCGTCTGGGGATGGAGTCGCCAATCTCCAGCGAGAGGCCGAAGCCGAGACAGCTCGTCGGCCGCCTGGTTCAGGTCTCCCGGGATATAAATGGCACGAAGCGACCTCAGATGCTTCTGACTCCATATGAGGAGGTGGCGGGCGAGTTGTGACATACGGCGGGAGCGCAGACCACCTTGACGGTTGATGTACGCTACAGTCGCGGTATTGTCCGATCGGACCAGTACGTGTTGACCCCTGAGCAACGCATGGAAGCGGTGCAGGGCAAGACGTACAGCCAACAACTCGAGGCAATTGACATGCCAAAGGCGCTGGGGTCCTGTCCAGGAGCCCGCGGCCGCATGTCCATTGCACATGGCGCCCCAGCCCGTGGTGGAGGCATCTGTTGTCACAACAACATGCCTGGACACTCGTTCCAAGGGCACTCCGGCCCGAAGAAAACTGAGGTTCGACCACGGGGTGAAGGTCTGACGGCAGGTCGGAGTCACTGGAACTCGGAGCGTGCCGTGGTGCCATGCCCACCTCGGGACTCGATCGCGAAGCCAAAGCTGAAGTGGTCTCATATGAAGCAACCCGAGCGGCGTGACAGCCGCTGCGGATGCCATATGCCCCAGGAGCCTCTGAAACAGTTTCAGTGGGACCACACTCTTGCCCTTGAACTGACGAAGGCAAGTCAGCAGTAATTGCGCGCGCTCGCTCGTAAGCTGCGCGCACATGGCGACTGAGTCGATCTCCATACCGAGAAAAGAGATCCTCTGCACGGGCCAGAGTTTGCTCTTCTCCCAGTTGACCCGAAGGCCCAGACGAGCTAGGTGCCGAAGCACAAGGTCCCTGTGTTCGCAAACCTGGTCTCGAGAGTGAGCTAGGATTAGCCAGTCGTCGAGATAGTTCAGGATGCGAACCCCGTGTTCCCGAAGGGGAACAAGGGCTGCCTCGACGACCTTCGTAAAGATGCGAGGAGACAGGGCTAGCCCGAAAGGGAGAACCGCGTACTGGTATGCCCGCCCCTCGAAAGCAAACCGTAGAAACGGTCTGTGTCGAAGAAGAATGGAGACATGAAAGTAGGCGTCCTTCAGGTCGATCGCTGCAAACCAATCCTGCGGCCGTATGCACTCGAAAATGCGCTTGGCCGTGAGCATCTTGAACGGCATCCTATGAAGGGAGCGGTTCAAGACGCGCAAGTCGAGGATTGGCCGTAACCCACCGGATTTCTTCGGTACAATGAAGTAAGGGCTGTAAAAGCCGGACCTCATTTCGGCTGGAGGGACAGTCTCGATCGCACCCTTCGCCAGTAAGGTAGCGACCTCCGCTCTCATAACCGGGGCATTGCTACCGACCATAGTGAAGCGAACTCCCCTGAAGCGGGGAGGAGACCGCGCGAACTGAATCGCGTAGCCGAGCCTGATGGTCCTCGCGACCCAGCGGGACAGCCTGGGAAGCTCTAACCAGGCTTCCAGGAACTGTACCAGCGGGGTCATACGGACCACAGACGTACCCTCGGTGGTGCAGCGAGGCGGAATGACCGGCCCAGGCGTGGGTGGCATAGCGGCCCGGTGCGGGGGCACGGTCATTAGCCGCATCCTGCCAGAGGAGGCCAGGGGAGGACCAGCGTCCCACTGGGGCGTGCTCTGGCAGGGAGCTGGCGACAGAGGGGGACGAGAGTGGCGAGGCTCGTGAGCGGCGCGCACTGTCATCCGGACACTCTGTGTGCTCAGAGATGGGGAAGTGAGTTCTTTCTTTGACCACAAAAGGGTGCTGCCCGTCGTGGGACGAGCAGCGGGGTGGGAAAAACCAAGGATTCTCCCCCGGCCCTCCACCGGGGGAAGGAGCGGCCCTGCTACCGGCTCCTGGGAAGAACTCATCGCCATCTCTGAGCAGCCCGTCTCAGGAGCGCCGCTTGGCCTGGCGTTTAGCGGGGCACGGGGCGGGAGAGGGCTGTGGCGCCTTCCTACGGCGTCCTCCACGACGCGACCCGGATGGAGGCTGCTGCTGGGGCCGTGCGGGAGGGGCGGGAGCCGTAGAAGGGCGCCCTCGGCGGCGAGCAGACTGAGGCACCTGTGCCGACGGCTGGATGGAGGCAGCAGCTGGCCGTCGGGGCAGGACATGTCTGAGAGCCTCAGTCTGCTTCTGGGCGGTCGAGAACTGCTGGGTAAAGTCCTCAACCGCACCGCCGAAGAGGAACCGGGTCCGCTCGGCCTCACGCATATCGGCCAGGTTGAGCCACAGATGTCTCTCCTGGACCACGCAAGTGGACATCACCTGACCCAGGGAGCGTGCGGTCACCTTCGTCGCTCGGAGAGCAAGGTCGGTGGCGGCACGCAGCTCATCAAAGAGCGCTGGGTCAGTCCTCCCCTCGTGCATGTCACGCAACATCTGGGCCTGGTAGACCTGGAGTGTCGCCATGGCATGCAGTGAGGAGGCCGCCAGCCCCGCAGCTCTATAGGCCTTCGCCACAAGTGTGGAAGAGAACCTACAGGCTTTGGAGGGGTGCTTTGGGTCCCCGCGGGAAGAAGCACTCTGAGGACACAGCTGCATCGCAACAGAGCGTTCAACCTGGGGAACCCCAGTGTACCCTTTGGCGGCCGCCTGATCGAGAGGAGGCAGGGCGGAGGAGGTCGCCGAGCGATCACGAGAAGACAATGGTGCCTTCCAGGACCTCGTGACCTCCTCATGCACGTCCTGGAAGAAAGGCATTAGGGACACGCGCTGACGGGGATCAGCGGCGGCTCCCAAAAACCAATCGTCCAGCCGCGAGCGCACCGGACCAGGTGGCGGGGACCACTCAAGCCCAATGGCCGCGGCTGCCCGGGAAAGCATGGCAGTCATCTCGGGATCAGACTCGGGCAATGCTGGCACACCCGAAGGTGGCAGCACAGCCGAATCCTCACTTCCCAAGGACTCTTGCCCACCCTGTGATGCAGCGATCGACATCGAATCTTCCTCTGGAGCGCCAAATGAGATCCGCGGCAAGTCAGAGGACTGTACTGCGGGCTCATTTGGACCACTCTCGGGTTGCACGGCACTAGAGGACGGTGTGGAGCATGGAATAGTCGGCGCTTTGTCCCACACCGTAACCCTCAGGTCACCCTGGCCGCCAGCCGAAGTACTAGCTCTCGCGGAGCCCGTAGATCGGGGTGCGGATGAGGGGACTCTACCATGAAGGTCATTGAGTCTCGACCGTAACCGTGCGATGGGCATGTTCCCGCAATGGGAACATGACTCATCCACAAACGCTGCCTTAGCGTGCTCTAAGCCCAGACACACAAGACAGCGATTGTGCCCATCAGAGTCAGAAACAAATAGACCGCAACCAGAAGTGCACGGGACGAGGCATCTTTAAAAAGACGTGCCGCGTGCAAGCTCTTTTAGAAAGGAGATTTCTCCACAAATGTTGAAGCGACCAGGGAGATGAACACACAAACTCTGGCAAATCACTGCACAGATAAGCAGGGAATGTGCACTCGCTGGAACTCGCTGTCACACCAACACTTGGAGAGAGGCTCGTCTCGAAGAGAATGAAGAGATGAATCTCAGGATTGGCTGTGGAGTGAAGTACATCAACTTGGCTCCGAAGCGAAAACATATCTGCATGTTGCCAGCGCACTTCCTTATATACCCCCAGGGTGGGGCGGAGTTACGCTATGCAAATTCCGCAGACCCATGGCATTTCATTGCCATTGGCTCGTTTTATATACTCGAAGATGATAGGATTTCTAAGCGAAACCCCATTCGTCGTCATCCGACGTAACTCGGAGTGACAACGAAAGGGAACAAAAACACATTAGAACTGAAATAAATAAAACATTATAATTTAATAAATTATTATTATTAGTACTTTTTTTCATTTTTAAATATATTTTGATTTAATCTGAATTTAAATAATGCATCTCCGATGAGCCATCTGGACTAGTTGGTGATTCACAAACAGAATACTTTTTTGTGTTTAGTTTAAATTCATAATTATGTAGCTCTATATTTTCTACCTTTTTTTTTTTTTTTGCAAAGACAAAGAATTAAATAATCAGCAGTTGAAAAGATAAAGACAGAATTGGAAGGATTGAGAAATTTCATAAAATGGATTAATATAGTGTGACTTTAGTGGGCTCATTTAAACATGTTAGCAGTTGAGGTCGCTTGACTTTGCTGATGACAGAGACAAGCACTCAGATGATTAGCTGCAGTTCTTCAACAACAGACAGATACGGAAAGAGAGGATACAGGGCATCTCACACTTACATGGCAAATGAGGTTTAATAAAGGAGCATTCATTGTCAAGTGGGCGACAAATGTATTAGAATAATAATCAGAACTCGACAGAGAAAGGGGAAGGTTATATTTATTTATTTATTTCTTACAATTGCTTTAGGAAACATTTATCAATACTTAGGTCACTTTTCAAAACTCTTCACACAGTGAGCACAACATCAGTCTGTGTGAGCTAAACTGAACATTATTTAACATTCCTTAATTGACACAAAATGCATTCAATGACAAATTCTGTCAAACTACATGAACACATTTCACAATTAGACAACCACAGCAACAACTCTCTAGGGGCTGTTTACACTTGGCCACTTCATGCGTTTTCTCAGATCGGATAGCTATCTGATTTATCATAACGATTCCATTTACACCTGGTCACATAAATGTGTTTTTGCAAAACGAATTTAAACCCGATCTTCAATTCCCGCGCTATATGCAGATTTAACGGAGTGCACGTCACCGAAAGCAACAGATAAGAGCTGCATTTTATTGATCATAAGCTAAAATGTCAAAATCAAAGACCGCAATAAGAGAGAGCGGCAACAGCCCTAGTAAGATCATTTTGTTTCTTTACTTTTAATGATGATGATTGTGTGTTAAGCGTCTGCGACTTACTTTCACTTTGATTTGCGATAGTTTGCACGTTGGCTTAATGAAGAGATGCTCAGCTTCTCATCTGCGGTGATGCATGTTCCAGTAGCATCGTCATAACTGGCTATAACATGACATATAGCTTATAACCCGCTCTCACACGTTTATTTTTTTTAGCATTTTTGGGAGGAGTACAATTTACATATGTGGTTTCAACAACCAGATGTATTTACACTTGTCCAGTTTCGTCTGGAATGCGAACCAGACCACCTCCTGAAGTGGTTTGAGCGATCGGATTGAAATCCGTCTCGAATGCGTTTCGGAGGGCATTTACACCTGGTCTTTTCACGATCGGATAGCTATCCGATCTGAGAAAACGCATGAAGTGGCCAGGTGTAAACAGCCCCTAAATCTACAGGCCAGTTTGCACGTTTAATACTCTTTTTCAAACTTTTTCAAACTTAAGTTCAAAACCTAACATATGAAAAAATGTAATAAAACAGCAATTTGCTAAGTTTCTACAGTAATGCCATATTGAAATATATTATGAAAAAAAAAATACTGTTACAGTTTTTTTTTTTTTTTTTTTAATCGCTAGGACACATTTCTCAATATTTGGGTCACTTTTTAAAAACACTTCACTCACTGAGCAAAAAAAAACCATACACTTTCACAGCAATACCATATTGAAATGCATTCCAATCAAAAAATAAATAAAAAATACTATAAAAAAAATAAGATGTACTGTAGCTGAACACCTACACAAGTGTTTTTTTTTTCTATTTCATTACCATCTATACAAAAGGGAGACCTTACTGTAGGAATATTTAATGTAAACTATGTAAAATACTGCAACTGAATTATAAGCAGTAGATAAATAAAGCTAGCGCAAGTTCTGCCAGGGAGACTCAATCATTTACGTCACTAATTGCCTTATCAACTACCCTATCATTTCCTTGCTGTAGTATAAAAGGGCAGCCCTTACTCATATCTGAGTCCGCAGATGCTGTTGTTCCAGCCACCACCTTCCTCCCCACCACCACTAAGACGGATCTTCTCCTCCATCCTCCCCCATCACGACCACCCAGGTGTCCACTTTCACCATCCCTAATATCACTAGATGGGCTCTTCTCTCCAACCTGAAGTCTTCAAGACGCCCTCCCTTCCATCCACCCCACCACCACCAGAGGGCCCCCTTCATCGCCTCGGGGGGTGAGCGGCGCCCCTGCCTTCATCTTCAGTCAGCAGTCGCTGATTCAATACCCCTGGAATTCGAGTCATGAACGGGGCCTCCGCCAAAGAATTTGATTGCTTGCTGAGCTTATTAATAAATGTCTATGCTACAGCATTAATTCTCCCGAGTCTTTCTGGCAGAAATACATTTTACAATTTGCCTTGTATAATGCTAGGTGTTAGTGTTTTTTAGGTCATTGTTTAATGAGTGACAAAGTGTGTGTTGTTGGGTGACAAACTTTGCTAATGTTATGGAAGAATGAGTTGATTTAAAGGGCACCTATTATGCTACTTTTTACAGATAAGTCTCTGATATCCCCAGAGTGTGTATGTAAAGTTATAGAATACCCTGTGATCTTTTTTTTTTATAACATGTTAAAATTGGCATTTTTTGGGGTGAGCAAAAATGCCGTTTTTGTGTGTGTCCCTTTAAATGCAAATGAGCTGCTCCTGGCCCCCTTTCAAGAAGAGGGCGGAGCTTCAAGAGCTCATGCTCCGGTGGCAACAAAACAGGACAATCTCACACAATAAAATGTCAGAACAGGTATAGTTTAGTTTAATTACGTTTATATTGTCACCTTGTTTTTATCCACTGCAAGCCTGATGTAGCGGAACCTCTGCTGTTTCCCTCCAGTCCAATCCGGTGGTGTCTGGGAGGTCGATAGGGTAGTGGAAGGTTGCCCCAATCGAGAACAATGTCTTCAGGGTCTCTTCATTGAGGGGACTGGAGATGGCGAGACAGCAAAAGTCTTTAATAAAATAATAAAAATCATGGATCTTCTGAGAACTATAAATCTCGCTCTATAATCCATTTTTAGGTCTGGTATTATGTAACACTCAAGTTCCAATGAAGACAAAGATGAAGAAAGTATAACACAGGGTTTATTTAAATAGATCCAAATAGACAGACCAACATGTGAGACAGCAATACTGCGCTAACACGAACAATACCAGATTAGGAGTGCAGGTGAAGGAACAACTTAAGAAGGAGCACAAACAGGGACAATTAATCACACACATATGAACTAATGATAACGGTAACCAAGGAGACAAATGAGTGGCGGGAATCTGAACAAAGAAGACACATGACAAATGAAAACAAACTAAAAGTCCATGAAAACTAAAAACACTGAACATACTGTGACATGTAGTGATTAATTGTGTATTAAATGTGTCCAAACACAATATAAAAGTGGATTTTACATAACAGTTGCCCTTTAAGACATGAAGTGTTTTGGTAGTTTTAGTGTATGTGCAGAATGAACTGCTATGCCATGTTAAAAGTTGGTTATGGGAACTGTGTGAAGGGTTTTGAAAAGGTAAATTAAGAATTGAGAATTAAGTATTGTGTCCTAGCAATTGTAAATAATAATAATAATAATAATAAAATAAAAACACTATAACACTTTTTAGGTGGCCTGCTTACTTTGTTTGGGATCATTAGTTTACAATTATTCTCAGTCACTTTGGTGCATTTCTCGGATCACAACTGAAATTCTCAAAACTACTTTTTCAACCTCCATATCATCAGAGGGTTGTTCCATAAAACAAGATTAGAATACAAGCCAGGCTTATTTTGGTTAGTCAGACTTATTGTCGGTTGATTCTATTTCATAAAGCAAACTTAAAATTGTTCGAACTCAGTTACTCTGGCAACTTATGCTGGTCCAGGGCAGGCTAACTGTCAGGCTAAGCCTCAGTTGTTACACAGATCCTCTAACACTGACCAATAGGAACACAATGACTGACACTCTCTCATACCATTATTTAACTTTATAAACAATTATCAGTCCAGAAATAAATATACAGTAAAGAAAATCAACTTAAATAAGGCTACAATGATAAATGAGAATGTAATTTTTTTACATATACAATTGATATACAATATAATTTAACACGTTTGTAGGTCTATAGTGTCTATAGTGTCTATATATACACTCACCTAAAGGATTATTAGGAACACCATACTAATACTGTGTTTGACCCCCTTTCGCCTTCGGAACTGCCTTAATTCTACGTGGCATTGATTCAACAAGGTGCTGAAAGCATTCTTTAGAAATGTTGGCCCATATTGATAGGATAGCATCTTGCAGTTGATGGAGATTTGTGGGATGCACATCCAGGGCACGAAGCTCCCGTTCCACCACATCCCAAAGATGCTCTATTGGGTTGAGATCTGGTGACTGTGGGGGCCATTTTAGTACAGTGAACTCATTGTCATGTTCAAGAAACCAATTTGAAATGATTCGAGCTTTGTGACATGGTGCATTATCCTGCTGGAAGTAGCCATCAGAGGATGGGTACATGGTGGTCATAAAGGGATGGACATGGTCAGAAACAATGCTCAGGTAGGCCGTGGCATTTAAACGATGCCCAATTGGCACTAAGGGGCCTAAAGTGTGCCAAGAAAACATCCCCCACACCATTACACCACCACCACCACCAGCCTGCACAGTGGTAACAAGGCATGATGGATCCATGTTCTTATTCTGTTTACGCCAAATTCTGACTCTACCATCTGAATGTCTCAACAGAAATCGAGACTCATCAGACCAGGCAACATTTTTCCAGTCTTCAACTGTCCAATTTTGGTGAGCTTGTGCAAATTGTAGCCTCTTTTTCCTATTTGTAGTGGAGATGAGTGGTACCCGGTGGGGTCTTCTGCTGTTGTAGCCCATCCGCCTCAAGGCTGTGCGTGTTGTGGCTTCACAAATGCTTTGCTGCATACCTCGGTTGTAACGAGAGGTTATTTCAGTCAAAGTTGCTCTTCTATCAGCTTGAATCAGTCGGCCCATTCTCCTCTGACCTCTAGCATCAACAAGGCATTTTCGCCCACAGGACTGCTGCATACTGGATGTTTTTCCCTTTTCACACCATTCTTTGTAAACCCTAGAAATGGTTGTGCGTGAAAATCCCAGTAACTGAGCAGATTGTGAAATACTCAGACCGGCCCGTCTGGCACCAACAACCATGCCACGCTCAAAATTGCTTAAATCACCTTTCTTTCCCATTCTGACATTCAGTTTGGAGTTCAGGAGATTGTCTTGACCAGGACCACACCCCTAAATGCATTGAAGCAACTGCCATGTGATTGGTTGATTAGATAATTGCATTAATGAGAAATTGAACAGGTGTTCCTAATAATCCTTTAGGTGAGTGTATATATTATGTACTTTATTATGTCTTTCAATTCAAACACATTTAACACAATTATACAAATAGTTATTTAGTTAATGTAGGCTAATATGTATTCCTTTATTTTATGGAATATTCTTTAATTTTAGAGTTGCACATATCTTTTCAAAATATATACTTTTGCTCTAAATTTCACGTTATCCTCTCCATAATAAACTAAATCTAACCAAACATTCTTGCTTTCTCCAAAAAAACAATTCTTGCTTTAAAAGCTGTAATTCTCAGCCTTCTAAATAAGTAAGTCATGCTTCTGTTCATTTTTTTTTATTATTTTAAGTATAAAATATATGAGTGTAATGAGCTATAAGTTCACTGCAACTTATCCAACATCCTAAAGATAAATTATTATAATTAGAAGATATTTCTGGTGTTATAAAATATTGGATAGCCTATTAATTTTCCAAGCAAAATGTATATATTGGTCAGAATTATTGCGCTCCTATTTGGTAGCGCTCATTCAGTGTGAAGTTTAGCAGGAAAATGGAAATATTTGCACGACTTTCTAAGATTTACAGATGGAGAATATTCCGGTGAAATGTAAGTTTTGCAAACACCATGTCTCAAACACATAAAACAGCAGAAAATATATGCTGTTTGATGGTGGATCGATTTGATCTATGATCGACCTCTAGGGCTGCTTAAGAAACGCGTGCACACACAGTTATCTAGACTAGATAAACCTGGATCAAATTAGTGGGATTGCGTGAACTTGAATTACCTTTTATGAAACCGCTTTAGCCCCAACTTATTTATTAGGTTTATTCAAGTCGGGTTTTGGAGTTTAATCCCCGCTTTTCTAACTGTCATTAGTTCATTGTATAAGTCATTAAATGCAAAATGGTTGATCTAGTTGTCATAAACTGTCAAGCTTATTTTCTACACATTTCTATTATACTTTTTGTAAATGTGCCATGAATTGATGAATTGTACTAGCCTGGGAAAACCCAGACAAATTTAGATTTGCTCTGCAAGTAGTCTGGCAAAGAGCCCATTCAATTCGATTTCTAATCCGTCCAAATCGAGGCACCAATCAGAAACGTTGAGGCGGGCTTTACACGATGACGATCGCTCTGATTGGTTTTAGGTCTATCCAATTGCGCCAAGAGGCATTTGAGCGATGTCCGTTGGTGAAGCACACCAACTTTTAAATGCATTATTATATTCAAATTGCAGACACATGAGGACAGTCTCCATTAAAAAGACCCACTGGCAGATGAACGTGCTACTACATTTCTCTCCGAAACGGTAGGAAATTAAATTAGATTTAATAGAGGATTTTAACTTTGACAAGATGATTGACAGGGCAGTTTACGTGACAGGATGCACGCGATAGATCTGTCCGATAAAGATGACGAAGTAGTATGTCCCAAAGCTTGCCAACTTTTTTGCTACACATTCAAAAGTAAATACCTTTTCTTCACAAAAAGAGTACATACTTTTATGGCGTAGTGTAACTTAGGCGAACTGGGACGCAGCATATGGCTTTACACGATGACGATCACTCTGATTGGTTTTAGGTCTATCCAATTGCGCCCAGAGGCATTTGACCGACGTCCGTTGGTGACACCCCTTTGGAAATGAGTTATTAATGAAGCTTTGTCAGACCATAACTCAGTTACTACTGAGAATGATCTGGTTTTAACCAGGCTAGAATTGTGCAGGTGAATCTTGACTTTCACTAATGAAGAGAATGTAGATCAACCAATGAGAAACCAGTTCTCTGAAATAGCTCAAAGTTGCATCTCATGAACCTTCCATTGGCAAGCATATATACTCACCTTCTTAGAGACCCTCTACAGGACTCTCATCCCTGATGATGAGAGGGGTCCATTTCGAGATGATTTACCAAAGTATGTGGTAATTTGGAATAATGTGATATTCCATCACTCAAACGCCATCAGGCAATGGTTTGTGACCCACTATAGGATGCTGATGGAATTCCTCTCACTTTATTCTCCATTCCTTAACTTAATTGAGGAGTTCTTCTCAGCATGGAGGTGGAAGGTTTATGATTGCCAGCCACATACTCAGATGACCCTGCTGGCTGCCACGGATGTAGCCTGTGAGGACATCACAGTGGACGCCTGCAGAGGTTGGATAAGACATTTCAAAATATTTCTCCACGTTGCTTTGCAAGGGAAGATATTCGTTGTGATGTAGATGAGAATCTGTGGCCTGACAGATTGGCATGTCAAGAGGTGTAGACAGACTGCACTGCAATTCCTCATACAGTGCTGCATGCAAAATCAAAGTTCTGCCTATGAGGTCTTTCCTGTGTTTGCCTTTCTAATGTTGTATTTTCGATATGTTCATTCACATAAATACTTTTGAGAGATGAACTAAAGATTTTGAGTAAGATACAGGTTTTTGCAGGTAATCCAATGTGTGGTGCTGTTTTGTTTTGAGAATGCACATACATCTTTGCAAATATTAAAGATGATTTGAGAAATACACCAAAGCGACTGAGAAAAACTGTATACAGTAATACACAAACACGTACATATACAGTGCACTTGTGTCTTGTGTACTTTCGATCATTTTCATCAAAATCATAGCCACAGTTTACATCTGAAAATACTGATAGAGTACACTGTTATATTGACAACATGACTAAGCATTTTGACTATCTTGTTTGTGAACAATGACACAAGGACTTTTCATCATGATGGCACTGATGTGTTCATTGACATAAACTTACTTTTGAGAGATTAACTAAATATTTTGAGCAAGTTACAGGCTTTTACAGGTAATCCCTTGTGTGGTGCTGTTTGTACGAATTGTTTTGAGAAATGCACTTACTGGTTTGCAAATATTAAGGATGATTCAAGAAATGTACCAAAGCAACTGAAAAATGGTTCTCTTTGTGCAGTTCAATATGGTTTATTGGGCCTGGATCAAATCCCTGTGATTTTTTTTTATAGGAGGCATCACTCTGCACATGCACCAATGCACCAGTTCAGCTATGAGTCTGGAGGCTACTTTCATTTGTCTTTGTTCCTTTGGGGATTCCTTTTGTCAGCATAAAAGGGGGTTTCTCGGGTTCGTTCATTGACTGGCGGTCTCGTCGTGTCTGGATAGATGTCTTGGGCGGCCAATCACGTGGTGTGCTGGCGAATGGATGGAAAGTCTTTGAAGTTGGAAGCGGGCTTTGCAGTCAAATTGCTGACCGAAACTTTACAGCAAAACTTAACTTAGAACCGAGACTCTAGATAGCACCTCTGAGCACCATGGTTTTAAAAAGTTAAAAGTTTTTCAAGTCCCGTGTTTCATGGTGAACTGGCAGAAGGAAAACAACTTTTGTGTCTTTTCAGATAGATGCTGAGAATAGCAGTTTTTGCACTCAGCTTGGAAATCTCATATATCTTCTTTATTTTTCTATATTCTGTGACAGCAAGTCCATACTAGAGGCATTATTTTATGGAAATATAGGCAGAAAATGAGAAAAACTCAACAGATGGATAGATTAATGTATATTGGGGAATGAAAATAAGAAGGGTTTTTATTCCACAAATGCACAGTTTCTTGCTCAGTATCCTGCTTGGAGCTTTATACCATAGTACACTAAGGGTGAAGCCTTGCAATTGCCTTGAAAAAAATTTCAGCTAAACTTAATCATTTCCTTGATTCATCCTCCTCTGAAATCAATGGAAAGAAATGCAAGCACAAAAAAAAAAAAACATGCACATGCAAATTGCAGTTGTAAATATAACTATTGGATGTTTTTGTATCATTTTATTAATGGAAGAAGTTTGAGGCATTTTAACACAGTTTGTTAGGACAGAACAAATTGCTCTACGCATAACTCTGCCAATGAATGTTTTTGTGCATGTGTTTGGATTCTTATTACCAACAATTTCTTCTGACGGACAGGTAGATAAATGACACAATTTCATGTCAGTACATTGTATGAAAATCCGAATGTCATAACAGAGTCTCAGAGCTGGAACATCTCTTTGCTCTGTCCGTATGATCTGTTGAACAAACCGGCCCGTCTAAGCATGGGCGAGGAGACGGCCCCTCTCTGTGATGAATCTGGACGGTTTCTCAGTGAATCATTGGAAGCAGATTGGCCCTGCCAGCCTCCATACAGGCAGATATATTTCAGGCTCCTATCATCACTGTAGCGCCAGCAGATGTTTTAGCCCTATGGCTTCATTCATCCATCTGCCCATTGCTTACATTTCTCTCTTCGTCAACCTCAAATGCTTCCTTTTCCTCATCTAGAGTGTTAAGAGATACAGGTGTGTACCATTTCATTGTACCATTGGAATGTAATTTATATTTGAAATGCATATGGGGGGGGGGGGGGGGCATATTGTTTGTGTGCTTAAATTTGTATTTGTATACAATACAATAAATAAATCTTAAAGAGGTGGAAGCTAAAAAAAAGTATACCATGTAGGAATATAGAGACAACATAATATCATCCTCAATGATTGGGAGAAAATAATAGATGTAGCTTTCAAGCAATAGTACCTTGAAAGCAATTAACCTGAATTGATATGTGTTTTAAGGTTTATTTTTGGTGATACATTTATGCTTTCTGGTCCTCAAATGTGATTGGCTGAGACATGTTCAAGAATGCTGATATACAGTATAGTCCAACAGCACTGGGACTTTTGAACTGTGTCCATGGCATCCCATATAATTTGAATATTAACTTTATGTTCTGTTTCAAAGCAATATCACATATTATTCAGAGTTGGAAATTCACTCAGAGGGAAATTATCTCCTCCAAAAAGCCATCATTTTGTACTCTGACTTCTAAAAAGCAACATACAAAAGACATTCTCTTTATATCACAGTAGAGGCTCCGGCCAGGCTTTTGGTAAACACATAAATTGGCCCGCCAAATCAATGCTTCATCCTAAAATTCCTGCATTTTTATTCAAGTAGATTATGTCAAGGCCGTCTTGAAATATATGTACTCAACTCATTGTTTAAGAGCATGCGAGCAGAAAAGGCACATCTGTGTTATTTGGTGGAAAGGGAAACGCAACTAATTGGATATGCCAAATACGATGAGTTCAAAGAAGTGTTAATTACTCTGATATAAACAAGATTATGAAGTCCTGCTGAGAGCCCCATCCCTATCACTCAAAGCACAGCTTCTTTCTTCCTCTGAGGACAGATATAAAGGACTAAGGAGCATGGAGGAGAGATAGAATGAGGGCAGAGAGAAAGAGAGTAAATTAGGCAATACAAGTCTAAATCTTTCACACAAGGGTATGGAGTGAGGCTGAGCTGCAGTTTGAGTCCAACTCTGTTCAGCTTATGCATTCATGAGTTATTACTGCTGGAACAATCAGCAATTCCGTGTGAAATTTCTCTTTATGCAGGCAACCTGGTGATCATAGGAAACCAGATACACCTTCACGCTGGGAAATTCTACTTTGTGACATACTCTATATGGCTACCTTGATTTAAAAATCAGAGCACCGGAAGGGTTTGGTCTGGCAGTGAATGCAAAGACAATTTCTGCACAATTTTTTGTATCACAATTTGTACAAGGGTTGGACAATGAAACTGAAACACCTGGTTTTAGTGTGGTGTAGAGCCTCCTTTTGCAGCCAATAAAGCATCAATTAATCTTGGGAATGACAGATATTGCACAGTGGCCAGAGGGATTTTGAGCCATGCTTCTTTTAGAGCAGTGGCCAGGTCATTATGTGATACTGGTGGTGGAAAACATTTTCTGACTTGCTCCTAAAAAAAAAAAGTTAAAAAAAAAGTGTCTCACAAATATTTAGATCTGGTGACGATGCAGGCCATGGGAGATGTTCAACTTCACTTTCATGTTTATCAAACCATTATGTCTCCAGTCTTGCTGTGTGTATTGGTGCATTATCATCCTAATACATGGCCCTGAACCATTAGGTGCACATGGTCCTCCAGAATGGTTCAGTAGTCCTTGGCAGTGACGCATCCATCAAGCACAGAAGGTAATGCCATGATACTGCAGCTCACACCATCACTGATCTGGGAACACAACAGTCCGGATGTTAAGCCTTTCTTGGGCTCCTCCACACCATAACTCCTATGATGTGGGAAAGACAAGGTGGACTCAGACAACAATACATGTTTCACATTGTCCATAGCCAAAGATTTGGGCATCAATGAAACCAACATTGGCATTGGCACAAGTGACCAAAGGTTTGGCTATAGCAGCCAGACCATGAATATTGACTCTGATGAGCTCCCGACAAAGTGGAAGTGGAAAAAGTAGAGTTGAGGTAAGCATTTCATTTTGCATAAGTTTGGGCAGCTGTGGTTTTATGATTTCTTTGGATACAATCCAGGTTAGTACCCGGACATCCCTTTCAGACAGCTTCCACTTGCATCGACAGTTTCTCTTGTTGGATGTGGTTTGTCCTTCATGTTGGTATGCCGACATTACCCTGGAGACCATGGCTTTCGATACACCACAAAGACTTGATGTCCTGGTCAGATGAGCCAGCGAGATGCGCATCAACAATTTGTCTTTTTTGAACTCTGATATGTCTCCCATTATATTTTGTGGATTACAACATTTTATGTACAGCTGTACTATTGCTCTGCTAATTCAGCCTTCAAACTCTGTTCTTACTGATGGAATGTAAAATCAGTGAAGACTGTCCACCAGGCCGTGCAGGCGTGAAACATCCAACACTAATTTGGCCATGTTTCAGTTTCATTGTCCAACCCCTGCATATTTGGAACATTGTTAAATCAAAATTAAAAACTAGAACAGATAACTCTAAACAGAAAGTGTGACCTGGCAGAATATTTCTGCATAGCCGGATGAAATAAAGTACAAGCTCATTGATCACAGTATAAACAGACAGAAATGGCTTCAAAGAAAGTGTGCTCATTGTGACACATGGTTAGGTTCAGACAGAGGCATGCTTTCTCCTTCACTGTAATACGTTTAGGAACATAAGAGACAGAAACTTCAAAAACTCTCAAACTTCATTTTCTATAACTGTCAGAAAAAGTTCAAATGTAGGTGTGACTGGGGGAGGAAAGGAGGAAAAAACATCTGTTGCAGCAAAACTCATATTTGAGCTGAACACCCTAAGAAACCAGTCGCTGTTTTGATCATCATATTCAAGGTCAACATTGATTTATTGTTTTAATGGCTTTTTTTTTTTTCAGTGCCTATTTTATTTTGTCACTGCTTATTATGTGTTTTAAAGGGATGGTCCACCCAAAAACGAAAATAATTAATTACTCACCCTCATGTCGTTCCTATAACATCTTTGGAACACAAATGAATATCTCTTTTATGAAATCTGTGAACTTTCTGTCCTTCTGTTGACAGCTACGCAACTACCTCTTTGACGCTTCAAAGGGTTCATAAAGAGATAGTAAAACTAATCCATATGAATTGAGCAGTTTAGTTAAAATTTTCTGAATAGACATGATCACTTTATATGATGAACAGATTGAATTTAGGCTTTTATTCACATATAAACATTCATCAACGCACACATCAGCTATGCTAAATGGAAGCTCAAGCATGTTCGCTTGACGTGCGACAATCAATGAGGTTCATTCTCGTGTGTCATGCAGCACGTTTGAGCTTCCACAGGAACCATTGAGGTTTGTTCTCGCACATCAAGCAGGTTCGGTTGAGCTTGTTTATGTTTGCTGATCAATGGTAAAATGTGAATAAAAGCCTACATTAAAGTCCCCATGAAATTAAATTTGAAGTTTTTTGGCTTTTAGTATGAATATGTTAGCCTTACTGTCATCTATAAGCTAGTGTACTCCAAAGCAATGACACAATTCGGAAGATGTGGAAGATATAAGCATTCAAAACTTACAGTCTCTCACTTCTGCCAATATGGATCAATGATTTTGATGACATCACTGCACTTCAGCTTCTCAACAGATTTTCTGTCCAATCAAATGCTAGAATCTAAAGTGTCCCGCCCCCTACCTGATATATATAAGCTGGTGCTAAATTCGATTACACTTGTTTACACATTTACTGTTTTCTACAGGGTGAATGGCACAAGGTGCACTATATAGGGGACAGGGAACGATTAAGACAGTGAAAATATGATTTCCATTGGGGTGAATGAAGTCTGGTTTCATGTTAGTGTCACGCAAACCGCCACAGCTTGCACACAGTCTGCTTCAGTCCAGAAAGACAATAGCACAGAGCAGGTCCAATGTGCGAGTTGGCGCAAACCAAAAAAACATATCAGACTCATTTGAATTCTGCACAGAATGCTGTATTTTAAAGCGATGTGGATGGGATTAGGAGGAGAAACTGTTAGGGATTAGGAGGAATATATATATATATATATATATATATATATATATATATATATATATATATATATATATATATATATATATACTCTCAGAATAAAAGGTACAAAAGCTGTCACTGGGACAGTACCCTTCAAAAGGGTTCTAACATGTACCATTTAGGTACTAATATGTACACGCTTGGTACCAATATGTACATGTTTGGTACCAATATGTACCTTTGAGGGACTTATATGCACTCTTTAGGTACAAAAGTGTTTAATCCGGCCATTATATAAAGCGATCGAGTCTCTTTGGAAAATTTGGACTAAACCGCTCAATTCATATGGATTATTTTTACAATCTCTTAATTAACCTTTTGAAGCATCAAAATGGTAGTTGCATAGATGTCAATAGAGGGACAGAAAGCTTTCAGATTTCATCAAAAATATATTTATTTGTGTTCCAAAAATGAACGATATGGTTTGGAAGGACATGATGGTGTGTAATTAATGACAGAACTTTAATTTTTAGGGTGACCTATCCCTTTAATGTGTATTGAGAAAAGCCAGGCCAGCTAGTCACTGTGATGCACAAGTGCAAGAAAGAGAGCAAGAGGACCAAATCCATAAATGAAGCAAAATCCTGGAGAAGATAAAGCCATAGCAGGGATGGCTGCTCGAAGCATGACATGTTAAATAGAGATTAAAAAAAAAAAACAAGCTCCAAAAATTGAAGTAATCGAACAGAGTGATTGTGCATTCATAAGGGGAGTGTCCCTTATGAAGGGTGACCCGGGGCGCTGTTTTCTGTCTTTCTACTTTTGACCAGAGGATGACTCAGCTGTCGTTTACTGTTGACTGACAGGATTAATGAAGCTCTTCACAGCCCAACCCGTAGATCAGTGCCTGCTTGTGAGAGCACAAAAGCTCCTGGCACACAAGGAGGAAGAAAAGAGAGACTTTCATTAGAGTTTATTATTCTCTAGTCCCCCACGTCAACCTCGCTCCCCAGTTTCGCTCCAGAGTGAAGAGTCATTTAGGCTTCATTCTTGGCACTCATTGCACATGTGGGCAGAGTGCATGGTACCACATGTGGAGGGTGCTTTTTAGAGGGGGCTTGTAAAGCTCCAGCTGCAGGCAACATTGCACCATAGTATGAAAGCAGAGATCAATTTCGCCTAATGATACGATGATTTCTATGTGATGTCTCATTTCCACCTATTCACACTCATGCACATAGAAAAAGGGGAGAGGGGACGACAATAGGGCATCTTTTTGAATTTATCCATTCTCACCCTGTAAAGCTCACTATCAGAATATACACAGAGCCACTTGCACAGTGAATCAGTCTGTTTAAAGGACACTGGAGATCACAAAATGGATCTGGCTTATCTGAAGTTATGCTTATTGTGCTGCTTCAGTATACTACTATTTACTTTATCTGGAAACTATACGCCTACGCCTACATTAATCCGGATAGATTTGAAAACGGAGGTTTCGTTTCAAAACGTAGTCTTGGCTACTCAAGCTAAAGTGAGGAATCTTGGAGTTATTTTTGATTCTAGGCTTTCATTTGATTCTTTCGTTCAGAGTACAGTTAAATCATCCTTTTTTCACCTCAGAAATATAGCAAGATTACGTCCTATGTTAAATTTCTCAGTAGCTGAAAAGCTGATGAATTCTTTTGTCATCTCTAGGATAGATTACTGTAACGCCCTTCTAGCCGGAGTCTCTAAATCCACACTCAACAAACTACAGTATGTACAAAATTCGGCCGCCAGGATATTGACTGGGTCCAGGGTATGTAATCACATCACTCCAGTTTTGGAGTCCTTACACTGGCTCCCAGTCCGATTCAGAGTAGATTTTAAAGTTTTGATGCTGACATATAAAGCATTGCATGGCTTGGCTCCGTATTATTTATCTGAATTGTTAACTTCCTATACCCCAACACGGAGACTGCGTTCTTCGCAATCCAACTTGTTGGCTGTTCCTCATACACGCTTACGATCTATGGGTGATAGGGCCTTTTCTTCATATGCTCCTGTCCTTTGGAATTCTCTGCCTCTTGATCTTAGGGAAGCCCAGAGTTACGACATTTTTAAAGGTAGACTTAAGACTTATTTTTTTAAACTAGCATTTGATTGTTGATGTTATTTTTATTGCTTGAGCTTTGTATTGCTTAATTTGTGTACAGGGCTTTGAGAAGTTGCTTTTAAAGGCGCTTTATAAAATAAAGTTTATTATTATTATTATTATTATTATTAATATTCAAATCTAATAAGAAATGTTTTTCTGTGAGAATAATTTTATTTGGAGAAATCTGCTATAGGTTATAAAAGCAGCATCTCTTCCATATCGGCTTTATTAAATAAAAATAAAAATAAATCCTCAAGGCTATGTGAAGGTATTTTCTGATGTTTTTACTGAGATCAGAGGGTTATGCATGTCAAGAAATTTGATGTACTGAAAAATCAGTTATTGCTACAGTTGGTTTAATGGTCTTCAGCAAAAGCAAGGGCATTCTTGTTAAAATTACTTTTGTATTTTATGTATTAGAAGGCCCTGCGGGTTAATCTTTAAAAAGCATCAATAAAAATAAACCTGTATATATGAACAGTGCCAAATTATCACTATTGAAGCCCAGGCTTTTTTAAAGAGCATGAACTATAATATTTTGAGAGCTAAATGATTGTAAAATGTTTGCAAATTTAAGTTCCATCATATATGGAGATGGATTAGTTAAACAGTAATTCTGAAATAAGGTTAAAAAAAGTATGCATCACTTGGGATTAGGTCATAGAATATAAAACTGCACTGTCATGAAGATGGAACAGATTAATAAACAGATTGAATGATATTAGAGCAAAAGATGCATTAGCAGCCATTCTTAATAAAGAAAAGGAAAACTCATTACTATGTTAAGTTATGCAAAACAAGTTCAAATGAATTACAGGGAGCCTAATAAATCTTTCATTGTAATCTGATCACCCCTGAGACAACTGGAAGATTATAACATTAATGTGACACATCAGATAATAGGGAAGCAAATCTGAGAAAATTTTAAGCTAATTGTCTTAGTTTTCTTGTTCCACCCTCACAGTCACATACTCTCTTCAAAGATAATGGATGCAGCATCTGAATCATCACACGCTTCCTATATAGGCTTTGAAGCAAGCAACTCCAACTATGAGAATGATCAACAAGGCAACAGCATTGTGATGCGAGTCCAAAATGCTGTATTTTGGTCTTTGTCCAGCACTTCTATTGCACCAGAATAAAATAACTAATTTTAATCAAACAAGCCTTTGTTACCACAATACAAATTAAATCTAAAGTTATTTGTGAAAACAAAACAGTATTACCTGTTCTCCCATTGGACTGATTTGTATTGTCCCTACAGGGAAGTTGTGCATTATGCAGTACAATTGTACAGGCAGATGTGCATCTTAAACCAGTGGAATCCAATTGAGACAAGTCAAAATAAAATAAATAAAATAAAATAATGAAGTGACGAAATAAACGATATGTGTTATACCTCAGTCTCCTACACACACACACACACACACACACACACACACACACACACACACTCATTAAACTTGACTGACTGCCCAGAGTGACTGATGAACCCTGAGCTGAATTAGAGAAATTTGCATTTCAGAGCAAATTCTTGCCCAGAAATTAGCCCAAATAAAGATATTGCTGTTGGATGCTAAACACATATGTTGGAGCCAGGGATCTCTGTGATTTTCAGCTGATACACAATGGTACCCTGACAACCCCTGGGATATCATCATTCTATCAGTGAGGCCTGAATGTCCGCCAAGCTGCTGGCAGCAAGACCTGGCAAGAGCTGAGGACTCCAGGACGACTGAGCGGGTTGCATATAAGTGGTGGATGCTCTTGAAGGCAGAGAATATGGCAATCCAGTGCATTAAATGTATTAAAATACCCAAAGCCTGCCAGAAAATGAAATCAATGAATGTTCAGAGAAGCTATCTAGATACATTCAGAGAAAAGGTCAACATTTTTAAAAGACTGGCTAGAATAGTATTAGAACTGCAATAGTAAAAGGCATACCTAAATGTGCCATTTGTTAGGTTATACAAATATATTTTTTAAATAAATCATGTGATTTGCGCCTGTGTCAAGTGGCATCAATAATCAGCCTTAAATGTAGCCCGACTAACCTGCAGACATGTCCGATGTCTTTCTCAGACCTCTGAGACATTCAAACCGAAATACACCCAAGGAGAAAAGCTACTCTATATGATAATATGGCTCTGAAACATCTATTCAAATAATATCTGAATGAGAGGAACACTTATGTTTACCTATCATTGTGCTGCTTCAGTATACTACTATTTACTTTATCTGGAAACTATACGCCTACGCCTACATTAATCCGGATAGATTTGAAAACGGAGGTTTCGTTTCAAAACGCTCTCCGTCCACACTTGCGTTTTCAAGCGTTTTCCAAAAGTTTCTCATTGACACTGAAATGCTGGAAAATGCTAAATCCACCTTACAGCGAATGCGTAAACCCTCATAAAAGCTCACTGAGATGTAAATCTACTTAAATTGAGATGACACACAGAAGAAGACATAATCAAGTTATCACACAATTCTTCTGGCAAGATCATTTTATTTAGCAAAATGTCTCACCATTCACTGATGCGTCCAGGTCGCACTCACTCACCATTATGTTTGGTCTAAAACGCAACTGCTCTCATATTTTGCTGCAAGACAAGCAATTTGTCTATTGCAAATGTGAGTTAATTTTCTGTCATCTTTGCAGGACTGTGATATGAAGAGTGAGCAAAGTAACATATTTTAGCAACTGTGAAAGTGAATAGCACATTACAGGCACAATAACTGTAGAAACTAGCCTGGCAAGCCAGACCTACATCAAGATGTTGGGTCTGGCAACTCACCATAGACACGGCTCAATCCGAGGGGCGGGATAAACGGCTGTCTTTCAAATTCCCTCTGCACGCAATAGGACAGCGCTTCACCCAACCAGAGCGTTTTCCCAACAGCGGAGCTAACGTTAGTTGATAGATTCAACTTTTGCCATATCTGGCCGGCAAAACTACAAACACATCTTCCTTTTTTTTTAAGAATGACTTAAGTACTGTTCTTAGCTCTTTTCTCAAAGAAAAACCTAACTCCAAGTCCTCCAGAGTCGCGGACAAAGCCGATTCGAAAGACTGTTCGCCAGCAGCAGTTATTCTTTGTTTTCAAGTAGCAGGTTACCATTGCAACTCTGTCGTCATTATGTTAAGCCCGCCCCGCCTACTCTATACACGACGTGATTGGCCTGACCCAATTTAGGTTTTTGCAGCTTGAAAGTCAAAGGAGAGTTGCTAGACTGCCCTGGCTGCAAAATACATTTTGCTGCCGCTAGGGTGCGTCTAGATTTCTATGGCTATGTAGAAACATGAATATCTATGGATTCAATATGCATCACATGACTAAACTTATCGTCATCGTTTTTAAATACCTCCGTTTTCACACTCCACACTACAATGTGAAAACTGCGTTTCTAAATGTATCCACTTTGGAGTTCTCAAAAAGCTTTGTCTCGGTGTGGAAGGAAGGCCAAAACGGAGAGAAAAAGATGTGTTTTCAAACGAAAACATATTAGTGTCGACAAGACCTGTAGCAAATGTGTCAGAACATCAACTTCATATGGACATTCTGATTAAAAAAGACAAAATCCAACATGACCTTCTATGAGTAAAAATAATTATCTGTTGTTAGATGCTGTGGTTCTACTAAACATAAGCATATAATGACCTCTGCATTTTTATGAAAACAAAATAAAATGTTTAAAGCTACAAATTGCTGCAACAATTGAGATTTACATACATCAACACATTTGTTGATTGTACATCAGATAATGTACTATTATGCAACTATTCACAAAGTAACCAAATGATCAAATAGCTCATTAGTTTATCTCTGAAGTGTGAAGCTCATAGGAATTATGTATACCATCTCCCTATAGCCACATCTAGACATCAAGTACTTATTTTAGAGCTGGTTGTTATTCAATAAAATGTGAGAATTCCAGACCTGTTGGTCAGTTTTTAATTTCTTAATCACTACTGTTCATATTAACCATTTTTTGACTTTCCCCTGGGAAATCTGGATTTACATTTTGAACCACTAGCACCACATGGTCTTGATTAATGAACAAGCTATAACCTTTTACAGAATAGAAGTGTTTTTGGTACCAGGGAACCACATCAGATATTTCTATATTTCCCAAAATATATTTTTGCTTTAGTTCATTTACAAAACTTCTCTCAAAAGACATGACACTGCACATGGCAAACATTTTCTGAATTTGCAGTTCTTGAACGGCTGCTGAGCCACATGGATATATCAGGTGAGTAAATGTTGACAATGTAAGCCGACCATCCGTAAATGTTTAAAAATCATGATCTTTATCAAGTTTATTATTTGTGATCATGGTCTGGTAATATCAGTCTTTTATTTTTTAAGTCACCTTAAAAACCCCAATGACACCATACAGTGATCAGACAGTTTTATTTAGTTCATATCTCTGTACACCTTAGTAAGTACACCTTATAGTTCTGTTTATTCACATATCAGAAAGAGCATTTTTAACACTTTTTTTTTTTTGCTGTTCTCATCAGCTTTCGCTGAAACCGAGCCCCAATCAAACAGTTGTCACTTTACCACTGATCATGACAAAAGAAAATATCAGTGAAGTGAAGTGTCATTGCTTGTGTATTGTAACCTGCTAATTTTTTGTTCACCTACACTTTGCAAACATCACCTACCTGACTTTCTACAGTTTCTGTCTTTATCACTTTAACAAGTGTGCGTTATGGCAATGTAAAGATCTAATTTGTTCCTTATCTGAAAAAACCTGCAATGCATAAAATTAAACAACCCATGTGATGCTGTAGGCTAGATGAGACTGAATAAATAAGAGCTGAGTGAGGTTTCCATCAGATAAAATACACTTTATTACTTACAATTAACCTTTGTTACCCATCGAGTCAATGCAGATAATGTGTCTGAAACAGGACAAAAATCAAACAAGTAAAGCGCATGTTCATTTGTTGATTATAATATTATAGCATAGTCCTTTATCCTACAATCACTGTATCATCGTCTGGGAACTCGTAGAAGGGCACCTCCAGATTGAGTGGAGCAGGGCCTTTCCTAATGCGACCAGATGCATCGTAATGAGAGCCGTGGCATGGGCAGTAATAGCCACCATAGTCCCCAGCATTTGCAATGGGCACACAGCCCAGATGGGTGCACACACCAATGACAATAACCCAGTTCGGGTTCTGAACACGGTCTTTGTCGTGCTGGGGGTCCCGGAGCTCAGAGAGATTGACATCTGCTTCAGTTGCAATCTCTTTTTCTGTTCTGTGGCGCACAAACAGGGGCTTCCCTCTCCATTTGAAGGTCATATTCTTACCCTCAGGGATGTCTGATAGCTTGATTTCAATCTTGGACAGAGCCAACACGTCAGCTGAGGCACTCATGGAGGAGACAAACTGTGTGACAACTGTCTTGGCTGTATAGACTCCAATCACAGCAGTGGAACCTGTGACCAGATAGGAGAAGGCCCGCCGGACATCGCCACTCTCTTGTGAGGACTTCTTTGAGTCCAAAACCTCAGGTCGGCGATAGTCAGAGAAATCAGGGATCTTGATGTCTGTGTGGGCAAAACGCACTGAAGAACGAGCTAAAAAAAGAAAGAAAAATAATCAAATGACATGAAATGTAGTGACAGAACACTAGATTGACCAGGCCACAATGTCAAATCATATTTGACCAGTATCAGATCATAAACATTTAATGACAGCATTTACATTGACCCTAATTACCAAATCTACTTAAATTGAAAATCTTAAAATTAAAATCTTTTCTAAATTGAGTAAATGTATAATATTAGACGTCAAACAGCATGCATCTCATTTCAAATTTGGATTATATATCCGTATGCACAAAGGAATTAAAACTGACCTGCTCTCTATATCAACAAACCATTGGGGAAAACTCATTTGATATATATGGTATGTATTACACAACAGTATCTGTAAATAAATCAGATATTCAATGTGGCCTTAATATTATGCTGGTATATAAAACAACCAAAGATGTTAATAAAATGTTTACATTATTTTCTACTTTCAACTAATGATCTGCTGCACATTGTATAGCCTAACTCATATTGGTAATCAAAGTTGGTTGTAAATTTGCTAGTTTACACCAGGGCTATTTAGCTTGTCATGGCCGGGGGTCCCTGGGTCTGTAACGTTACATGTTTAACTCTTGATCATGTTTAGGATTCTTCACCTACTGGTCTCATATCAGCTCTCTCCGAAACTGCTGTACTAAATAACATTAAAAACACTGCTTCTATAACAGCAAACTAGTTTATCGTAACAGTAGGCCAATCTAAGTAAAAAAAAAAACAAAAAAAAACTAATAGCTAAATTTATCCTAAAACAAAACGAAATTACCCGAATTCTACAATACCCTGGCATTTATTTTACTATGTAATCATAAGCCGATCATATAGGACTTATGGCAATAAAGTTAGCCTATTTTACAAAAAAGTCACAGGCTGATTTTCTAACAACTAACAATACGTAACAGCTAGGACATTAGCGAGGCCTCAGTCAAGCTAACTGATGTAGCAAGTGAGCTAAGTTAATGTTTTTAGTTATACAGTATACATTCGGCACAAATTAATAACAATACAAATTCAGCATTACCTGCGTACAACACTACAAAAATAAAACAAAAACATTAAACTATTTCACAATACACATTCAACATATGTGATTTAATCGTGCCCTTGAGCGAGCGCTCGCTGCACGGCCTCCTCGCGCTACGATGAGACCGGGACTCTCGATTTCACTCAACCGTGTAATGAGACTCACCATTGAGGCTGATGGATACGGCGAGGCCGCTCTTAGCGCTCTGCCCAGACAAGGACTCGCGGCACAGGAACGGTTTCTTCGTGTCCATCAACAGTTTATCGGTCTTCATGACGACGCCGGGTATGAGAGGCTTTAGTGGACCCGCCACGACATAATTTGTAGCTTGTAAGTAAGGGGAAAACGTCCCCGAACGAGCAGCAAGGGACATCATGTTTGTCAGCTAGCGGGGCTGAGACCGACCTTGCCGAACTGAACTGATCCACTGACGGCGCTTACGCCTGACGTCAACGTCTCAGAGACGGGGTTACGTCACTCACGTCTAAAGTTTTTTCTACAGTTTTACCTTCTTTTGGGTTCATATTCACGTTCAAAAGCCTCTATGTCCGTCTAAAGTTTTTGTTTAATATTAACATCTTTATCAGGCTCCTATGTATAGGTTTCTACCCAAGTACCGGCATTTCTGAATGGGCTGAGGCTGGGATTTTGTGAGTTTGAAGTGAAAGTATGAACGTATACTCTGTGCGGAGAGCATTTACTCAATATTATTATCTCATTTTTGACAGAGGTGGCTTTTAGAGGCTTTTGCATCGGAGGTCTTCATATGTTATTTCATAATTTACATGAAATCATTGATATTGTTAGCACACCTCTATACCATAATAGTCGTATGGATAAATCTAGTTAATTCACAAAAAAAAAAAAAAAATAGTAGGCTATGTGATGAACCTGTTTAAAAGAACACACTGGTATTGAAAAAATGCATGAAAGAAAGTAATGATAAGTAATTTTCTGGAAAATCTTAAAGTGGTTGCTGTGATAAGAGTAGCTGGTTTCTAGTACCCCATGAAGCTGTGGTTTAAAATGAGAGAACAGTGTAGCTCTTCTGTGAAATTCATGAAACCATTTTTAAATTTAAGCATTTATTGAAAATAAATAACAATTCTTCTGCCAAGCCAATGTAGTTATAAGCAATGTTTAGCAGAATTGTTGCCAACCATCTCACAGATGCAGCAGCAAAATAATACTTATGTAATGTGGTCACGTGTGTGTGTTTATAGAGTATTTTAGAACAACTTTGAATGTGACTTAGTTTGAAGTTTCTTTCAAATCAAGTATCGCTTTCTGTTGGTCAGTGTGAATTCACATAACCAACTTGAACCTGTTGCAAAATCGGTTTTGGTAAACCTTTCGCCCTCACGCAAAATCCTGGTTGCGTTGGTTCCTATTGAAAAAGCCTGGATTTCACTGTAGAAAATTTGGTAGAAAAATTTACATTTGAGCTTAGCAAAATTTCAGCAACATTTTGCTGGGCAAAAAAGATATATTGTCTATTTTTCAGCAAACAGCTTTCTGTTGGTCAATGCAGCAAATTCATGTGACCAACTTAAAAATGAGAAAACTCCTGATTATGTGGATTCTTATTTTAATAACTATATTTTGCAAGCAAAAAAATCCATCAAGCAACAGTAAATGAGACCTCAAGGCATATTTTCTTTTATTTAGTCTTTCACTTGCTACTGTGGTGTTACCCAAACATCACTCTGTTGCATTTACAGATTGGATTTGCATACTCCTGGCTATTACAAAAGACTGTTTCCATGAACATCTCCTGAAGCAATCCCATTTGTATATTCCTGTTTATCTACACTGACTGGGTTACAGCTTGTCAAGTTCCCACAGCCCATTTTAATAAATCCAGTAAGTACGTCTGATTTTACTGCCTGCTGTTGCCACAGCATCAGCTTTGATCAATGTGATGTGGTTTGCCTGCAATTGAGCCTCAGCTATTTGAGGCTGCATTTCCTTCTCTGTCAACTGAAAATAAACGCTATTGACATTTTTAATCTATGAGTATGCAGTTTGGCTCGGGCGTTCTACATACTGTATCCGTTGTGTCCCTTTTGACATTTTGCTGCTTATTAGTTTCATTAGAAAGGGACATAGAGTCCCAAGTATACATCTCTAAATGAAAACACTTTTTATGTTTCTACAGGGCCATTTTTTTTATCTAGATAGAGGCAAGTTATATAAAAATAACTAAATAAAAACTGCAGGCTATAAAAACTTTGATTAAACATGAAGGAGACCATAGGCGGAGCTGAATCATGTATAAAGCTTAAGACTAGCATGGCATTGTGTCACTCAAACCACTGCCTGCTGCTGCTTCTGATTATTTTTAGAAGGAAAAGGCTGCTCTATGATCAGTTTTCTCTGTTATAATAGCATATTGGCGAAACATTTTTGGCAAACGATCTAGTGCAGATCATTTGCGGATGTTTGCGCTCTGGAGAACGTCAACTACAATGTGTTTTTGCAGTGAGCCACAAACATATCTGTTGATTTTTTTAACACAATGGCCAATCAGAGGTGTTTAAGTTAGCACTGAAAAACTCTGGCATTAGATTCTGAGCTCTGCACACTCACAAATCCTCACATTATAATAAACAATTATTTAAATAAGAGTTTTACTGTGCAGCAGCTTTATTGATTATAACAGAACTAAGATGAGTGACAGCTTTTTTAGTGGTTTTAAAGTCCATTAATGCCTTGTCCTGCATACATTATGCTTGCTTTTCTGTTAAAGGTAACAGTGGTTTGTGAACGTGCATGCTTTAATAACAAATACATCTCCTCAACTTTACCCTGGAGTTGGATCACCCTCCATCTGAAGGATACACAATGCTGCAGCTTTTATTACAGTATCTTTACAGCCCAGACTGGCAAAAGTGGGCCTGAACACGTTCCTCGCCCAAGGCCAGGCTGAACTTCCTGTCCTTTGGATGTGACATAAAGAGAGTTTATCTCTAAGAGAAGTAATCCCAGAGGCAAGGATAGAGCCACATTCAGAGCACAGGCCACTAAGACATTTTAAGTCCCTTGTATCATGCTCCTGCTCCTGAACTGCTAACAGCACATTAAAAGCTGACAGACGACCACTGACCCCTCACATCAGACATGGCTCTCCATGGCACTCATGTATTCTTTTCGCACAGCTGGACACCGGCTCTTTGAGAAGGGGATTATGTCACAGACATTTTACGACTAGTGCCATATCTGGTCAGTGACTGGTCAGACACTGCATATACACACACATTCAGAGTTATGTACCCACACTCACCCAGAGAGAGTTTCCAATGATAGCGTCACTGCCAAAGCAATTAATCCGCCTGTCTCTTTAGATTCCGAGTGATGCAAGGATTTCCAGTGTTGAACTTCCACTTCAAAAGCGCTTTACAATGCCTACATGAGGACACTAAGAGGGATATGCCTTTCTCCACAAAATGCTGTGGCGGGGATGAAAATAAATGACCCTTGGTTCTCTGGCACTTTAGAGAAAAATGAGAATGAGAATCAGGTCAATGCTGCTTTAAATATGCAATGAGTATCTTAAGCTTCCTCCATGCGATTCATCGATTTTCTCATTCCATCATCCTCAGACTTAATGAAGGCCTTTCATTTTTTGATTGTGTAACCTTTCCGTGTAAAATATGATGAATCGTATATCTCAGAGGACTAAATACATTTTAATCAATCGACTTTTTCAGTATTGATTAGTAGCTGGAAGAAGAAAGTTATTGCATTTGGTCATGAAAAAGGGAAAATATATGACATCATATTTGATTGGTTAGTACAATCAAAGAGGGAGTTAGTGGGTAGAGATTACATCCTCCTGGACCATTGTGATCAATCCATAATACCTGGAGGGAGTTTCCCCTTAACATCCTTAATCTCAATGGCAATACTGCAGCATGCACCTCCGGTGCTGCCATCATTGGTTCATATTTTCTGTATAAATATATATTTTTGATAATAAGAATAAATGTTTCTTGAGCAGCAAATCAGTATATTGATGATTTCTGAAGGATCATGTGACACTGAAGACTGGGGTACTGATGCTGAAAATTCAACTTTACAATCACAGGAATAAATTACATTGTAAACTATATTAAAACAGAAAACAGTTACTTTAAGTTGTAACAATATTTCACAATATTACTGTTTTTACTGTATTTTTGACCAAATAAATGCAGTCTTGGTGAGCATAGAAACTACCCAGAACCCGGAAACGAAAAAAAAACAACAACATCACAACATACAGTTAAGATGGTTTCAAGCTGTTCGGAACCTATCAAAAATTAGGGACTGGTAAAACATCTACTATAATATAATGATTTTCTTTTTTTATTTACATGTTGCTTGGACATCAATGGAGAAATATATTTTTGCTGATGTTATTTTGCAGTTACAGCATCTTCTGTACCATAGGGGTAAATTACCAGATACCTTGTCTCATCCACAGCATTCTGCTTTATCAACTGCCCTTGACCTTGAGCAAGCCAAAATTAAATGTTTCATGTGCAGTGGTGTTTTGTTCATATTTTGCCCATATGCAACACTTAAAAATCCAGCCAACTCATACTAACTTTGTACAAGTAAAGAAAATGAACTCAGCATTACTTGTCTATGTCTTGAGGTTACAATTACATTGTATTGAGTTGTGCTATCACAATAAGTAATCTTGTCTTTCATCTACTTCAATTTACAGAACACAGATGAAGAGATTTCGCTCCTGATAAAGGACATGGTATTTGCCTCATACAACATGAATGAGGTATAGTGCTATCACTGCGAATAACAAATAACTGATGATACATGTTGATTATGTTGTGCACATACTGTATCACTGCATGAAGAGCACAAATGCTTTCCACTCTCATATTTGTTTGTATGGGAAATGCCAAAATGTATCAATGACAAAAACACAGCCCCACAGAACATGCTGACACTTACAAAGAAAAAAGTGCATGCTGCTACTTTTAAATAATCCCCTCTCATCTGCTAATATTAAAATGCAGATCTTGTCTTGGTCCCAGATTGTGCTCAAGGGCAATAATGTCCATCTCTCCCTTCAATAGCACATCACCCTCAGACCCAATAATGCATTAACATCCTATTAACTGGGACTTAAAAGTGGCTTTGTAATTGATAAGGAGGTTGGATGGGAGGACTGAGAGTGACAGAAGGCGTGGCGGGAACCAGATGGGATACTGTCATCTAAATGAAAATCTGAAGTGTCAGACTGTGTCTAGTTTTTCAGTGCTTTTTGGAACAAAGTGGCAGAAATAAAACAGTTGATTTATGGTCAAACTAATTGTGATAGTTTTGATCTGAATTTAAATTACACACTCCCTTCGCAGCTCTATTATACTGATTAATTGCCGTATAAGAAATGAATTAAGTGACTATACTGGTGCATAAAATAAATTTGAATTACATTCATCCAAAAACATGTTTTTCATTCTGAATGTATAAACATTTCATAAACTACAGATTTGAGAATCCAGCGTTGCTCAGAGGCAATGCTGTTTTATGAATAATCTTTTCAATTGGTAAAAATTACACAGATTTACCTAATGTTTAGTTTTTTGCTCTGACAGTTAGGTTGCTGCTTGTTTAAATAATTGCGCGATCCTGAGGTACTAATGCTGCTGATGCCATTTGGATCTTCTTCCTTACGGATTGGTCACCTGTGCTGACAATGTCATCAGATGCTCCAGGTAAGGGAAAGCATGCAGAAACCCAGATAATGTCATCCCTGGCATTCGACAATTTCACGCTGAGCGCAGTTCAGATCTCACAGCCTGATAAGCTGTCACTGATGCCAGTTCTCCGAACTCTTAACCAAATGCTTGGCTGCTCCCTACAGTCCTTCCACAGCGAACTCGGGATGTCTCAAGCAGCACAGTGATGGGACAAGTCAGTGCTGCCTGTGGGACTTGTGCTGATGGCCTTATCTAAGGACAAAGGTCTCTGTCTTCAAGCCAAGGCAGGGAACTTTGTTCACTCTATCAGGGGACTGCGAAGAGACAAGGAGAGTTTGGTGAAGGAGAAAGAATCAACCACACATGAATAGCTGAAACGATGTGTTTATGTCCTTTTCAAGATAGACAAGGGCATTTTGGGCCTTTCAAAATGCCTTAAAGTATTACTTCTTGGTCATGTTTCTACTTCCATTTTAGATTCCGATCATATTTATCTGGCATTATGCTTTTTGCATGCATGCACATGTGTTAGAGGGACGTGCTTTAAAGACAATTTGCTTAGCAAACATACAGGCAGTAGATTAATCACAGTCTAATCCTGTAAAACTTGAAAGAAGCAGTAATGAAGAATTATCATACCATATTAGGCAACAGCATGTCATATTATTGGATTAAGAATCTGTCAGTAAATTCATCAAAATTCAATAGCTAATCTGAAGCAGATCCCTTCTGTACAGGTAGTGCTTAAACCAGAGGATGTCTTTTAATTCCCTGTTATTATTTGTATAGAGATAATTAATTATGCCTGTTCATTAAGCACTCAGGGAAGAAGGTTTGTGTGTTTGATCATGCTGACACTAATGCGATTGATGGCTCACTGGTATTTGAAGTCATGTTACCCTACAAAGTATGCCTACAAGGTTATTATTTTGCTTACATTAATTTGATTCTACACACACAAATCACACAAATGGATGTTTATATTCTAAGATCTGTGTTTGGAAAATGAGAACCTTCACTGCGCAAGCACTAATTAAGAAATCAGAGTATCCCGGGACCATGGATGTTCTGTCACAGCCTTTGATTCATTGTGTTTGATCAAGTGACTTGTCTAGGGGCCAGCAGCAGTCAGAGGGCAGTAAGGCCCCTTTCCACACTGATTATACAAGCTGTTATGTAGCATACGGCTAATGTTAATTTCTTCGTCCCTGTCTAGCAATTCATCTTACTTCTGGCCTGCTTGTTTACAGCTCCTCGCCTGCATATTCTGCCTGCTAATCGAATGGAAATATTCACCAATTACTGTTTGATTACTGCATATCACCGCTCAAGAGCAGCTCTGTAAATTAAGTGAAATCGCATTGTTTCGTTCGTTTTCCAAATGTAAATCTGCCCATGCTTGTTCCCCTATAAGAGATTTATGAGGTTGTTTATATACCTACATATACCTGTATACATGCATGTATATATAAAATTAGTTTTTAGAGTAAGAAGAGCAAAAAATTAGGAGCATATTGGAAATCCACCATATGTACATCATTAATGATTACATACAACAACTTATGCATTTCCAATTTACTGTCGTGTACTCTATATGTGTCATGTATGTTCTGTTAGTGTCCTTATTTTGGGACTTTTTAGTTTGTATTCATTATTTCATGTGTTCCTTTGTTCAGTTTTCCCACTTCTCCTTGGTTACCATGGTTACGAATATGATTAGTTATTTCCTTCAGCTGTGTCATTAATTACCTCATTTGCCTCACTATTTAAGTTCTTGTGTTTTCAGTGTTCAGTTGTCCATGCTCATTTAAGTTAAGCACTGTTTAGGTTGTGTTTTCTTTATTTACCTGTTCCTGGAATCATCTGTCAAGTTTATTAAAGACATTATTTACATTCATTTTCACATTCACATGCAGTTTGCTGCAAGCCCATGCTAACAATATTCTTCAGATACTTTTGTACAATATTCTTTTGTATTTTTGTATTTACATACAAGTACTTATATTTAAAATGTTTTGTAAATGTTCATCTAGTTATATTTTTACATTTATTGATGTTTACCTAGTGTGCATGTCAGCAGTATTGGAAACAAATCAATTCATTCACATGCATCCCCTAGTGAAAATAAATATACCAACATGTATTTGAAATACATTTATTTTATGCTAAGTATATTACAAATAGATTTACGTATTAATGTACTTAAAGGTACAATATGCAATAATTTTTTGCTGCTAGAGGGTGCTACATTCCAAACAACAACAACGGCGTAGCTTGATGACGATGTGAAGGAGCGTGGAATGATGGGAACTGTCGTTTTCAACTCCACCGTGGATGTAAATTAGTCAGACGAGAATCGAAAAATCATGCTCATGGATGAGGCTAAGTTCTATTTTTATAGTGACATGCTTTTTGTGGCGAGGAGGGCGTGGTTCAGCGCGGTCTGTAATGGGAGAGAAAAGAGACGAGCGGGACGCAAGTAGGTCAAGTGCAAATGACGAACACCTGTGTCTTATTGCTGTGATCCGCGTGGAGAGACTGCTTAAGCCGCGCGCTGGAACGAGAGAGAGACTGGAGAAAAAATTGGACGCAGAGAAAGAAAACTGGTGGATCCGAGCTCTCATTTTTTAACTGTTTTGTGCCGTCGCGGTTGCCGCGGTGAATGCGCGTTGTGCACGACTTTTGTTTGTTTTGCTTTATTCATTTAGTCCCAGTCACGCCGACCCCTGTCTTCTTCCTTCCTGACTCTTGAACCTCATCACACTTTTATTTCATTAAAATGAATTAACCGCAAGAAAAGTAAGGTTTAATACTAAATTGGTTATCATAGATGTTACTGTATGTCGAATTCATTGTTGTGATAACGCGGCACAGTTTTACGTGTTCTAAACAATTGTTGTAAAAGTACATTCGAACATACCCACATCATTTGCCAAAATACTGATTAATCTTTATGTATAACACATGCTATATTTATTTACATGGCCATAAACACCAGACGTGATAAACAATGTCAATAAACTAAACACAAACCTAAAGCAATAATACTTCCCTTACATAAACATAACTATTACCGAATGCTACATTTTTACAAAATATAAAATTAAGCATGCTTTGTCGACAGAACCAGCTGCAATCGGTAAAGAATAATTGTGTTCCATAACGACTGCAAGAAACAAGCTAACGTGTGTTACTTGATAGACGCTACAACTACAACTTCCGCATTTGTCCAGGACTCCACGCAGTACGAGCGGAAACCGAGGGTAACGCGGATATGACGCAATTGACTGGCGACTCCCAGCTCCCCCCTGCTCTAATGCCCCGTTTCCTTGGTTAAAATCGCAATTTTCTCACGATTTAAAAATAGTTGGAAACATTTGGGATATTGTAAGTAATCAACTTAACAAAATATATAACAATGGCCTTGAGATTATGGGATATTTTAATGCAAAATTCTTACATATTATACCTTTAATATAAATACCCTGCAATTGTATACTACACATACAGTATACAACTATAGCTACTTTTGTTAGGGGAGCGTGGGGCACAACCTAATGCAGGGTTAAATGTAACACAGACCTTTTATAGTTGGTCAGAGTCAAGCAGGTTGTGCTTCCGGTCTTTTTCACTCTCTGCCAGAAGACGGTCTCCTGCTGATTTGTAGAAAGTTTTGATAAAATTTAATGCAGATACTGGACAAAGAGTGTTTTGACACCATGCAAGTACATTTTTTCATCATACGTTTTTTTTTTTTTTTTTTTTTGGTTTCTGAGTTGGGTGTGTACGTCACCAAATCTAACTTTATATTACCTTAATCACTGTCTTGTTGGCTAAAACATAGCACCATTTTGAAACATGTCAGCAACTCCTAGCAACTGTTAGCAAGGCTTAAAATATTTTTTACACAGCAGGGTTAGTTGTAGCACAGTGTTACAACTAAGCCGCCAAGTGTATAACGATAATAAAATGAAAACAGGGAGCCACACAACTTTTCATGTTTGAGTATTTATTTACATATTTATTTTGCCACATTTAACTTTGTTGGACTTTCTCCAACAATGTTGGAATTTAAATGTCAAAGTATGATTTTGTTTTCACATTTGTTTACTATGCATTGATCACGTTTATTTATTAAGAATATAGCCTGTTTTTATGCAATACATTTTAATTCAATTGATTTTAAGCTCGTTTTTTATTATTATTAATGTTATTATTATTAATAATAATAATTTTGCATGCATCTGCCAGACACAAATAATTCAATTGCAATTACAATATTTGATGATTTTATTTATTTATTTATTGCAAAACTGTGCAGCCCTTTCCTATATCTCTATCCATAATATTGATCCATAATAAGGATGATTGGATGAGGGATGGATGTATGGATATCTATCTATACAGATGCACAAACAATATCAAACTATACAGATAAAATAGTACTGAATTATGTGTGTTACACACAAGTTTTACAACTAACCCCTCTGTCTGTTACAATTAGTTGTAACATTTTGCACTTCTGTCAGTGCCGAAAATGGTAGGTCCTAGAAAAAAACTTTAAGTGTTCATGTATTAGAGAGATTTGCATGTTTCTTGCAAGCAAAAAAAAAAAAAAAAAAAAAAAGATTTATGTACCTTAATTATTTTTTTAATAATTGAGCCAAACCCAAAATGTGTTAGGTTGTGTCCCGCTCTCCCATATACTACATTGATATAAAAGTCTGGTAAAATAAATAAAACAACTAATTTTATTTTGAATGCATTTTAGTTATCCGGAAATAGTGCTGAGGTCCAATTAAAGACATACTTAAATATATTTGATTGTGCTAAAATGGAACTCGTGTTGTCATTCTCGTGTTACGGTTTGAGTTTGAGCTTCCACAGGAAGTTTGTTCTCGCGTGTCGGTTGAGCATCTGTTTATGTACGCTAATCAATGTTTAAATGTGGATAAAAGTCAAAACTAAATCTGTTTGTCATATAAAGCGATTGAGTATCTTCAGAAAATTTGGACTAAACGGCTCAATTCATATGGATTAATTTTACGATCTCTTTATGAACTTTTTGTAGCATCAAAGTGGTAATTGTGTAGCTGTCAATGGAGGGACAGAAAGCTCTCAGATTTAAAAAAAAAAAAAAAAAACATAATAATAATAATATCCATGAACGAAAGTCTTATGGTTTGGAATGACATGAGGGTAATTAATGAAATAATTAAAATTGTTGGGTGAACTATCCCTTTTAGTCCATGGGCCAGGCCAGATATTGGTACCATCTGGGTGAGCAAAACCTTACCTATACTAAATTGTTTATGGGGTTAATATAAGTTAATTATAATATGATAACCTTTCCACAGGCCCAGCCTTTTATACTTTTTTTTTTGAATTCGTCATTTTCCTATTTTTATGTATTAGAATTATTTTTGAAAAAAAAAAACACAAACGTCCAATACCGTAATAACAGTGATCTAATATTAATCCCAAGCAAACTTAAATATTTTGTAAATATTAATAGGCATAATAAAGTCGATATCTTTGAATTCACACTGATATTTTGTTGTTTTGAGATGTAAAAAATATAAAAGAAAAGAAAAATAACACATGTATTGTCGACTCTACACTGTCTACTATTGGAAAGTCATAAAATGTACGGACGATTTGTTCTTAATTTTTGTATAATATATTAACACATATGCCCAGAAACCCCATTTTATTCCAAAATCTGTGTTAATCTTGGTCACAACCTTCATTGCTGTTATATTGCCCGAGCCCTGTATGCCAAGGCACCAGAAATTGTGTGGAAGCATGAGAAGTTTAAGTTCATCGTCTTCCACACCATCTGCAACCTGCTCTCCATTCTGAGGAAGTGATTCCAAGATGCAGGGCTGCGGGATCTGTGTGTGGAATCTGGCGTGATTTCTGAAGGATCGGTCTCAGGTGTAATGGAAGGCAGAAAGTACAACAGAGCCGTCCGGCTGCACAAGATAGTCTACGAGGCACGTATGCAGCTTGCCTGGAGAGGCTTCCTACCATGGCTAGAGGTCAAACACCGACACAGCTCCCTCAGCTGGGGGAAGCCCTGGAGAGCATTGCCAGCTTCAGCGACGATATCAGGCAGGAGGCATTCAACAAGCTTCTTGATAATGCAGCATGCATTATGGAATCTCTGCGAAACCAGCATGACCTTTCATCCTTCTGGATGTCCTACATTGACATAACAGAGATCATGCTTGCACTGATTCGCGCTTCCAGAGAAGGCAACTGGATGCTGCATCTTGCATGCATCCGAGAAATGATTCCCTGGTGTTTCACTTATGACAAGCTCAACTACGCCCGCTTCCTGCCCTACTACTCTGCCACGATGAAGCAACTGCCTATTGACCACACAGATGTCCATGAGCACTTCTCATGAGGATGCTTCTCTGTCCAGATTGGCTGCAGAAACCCCTTCGGGCGTATACCAGTCGACCAGACCATTGAGGAGACCGTCAAGGACACGCAGACAGCAGGAGGAACAAAGGGCTTCAGCCTCAAGGCCGGAGCTGTCTCGAAGTACTACCTGACAGCAGAGTACCGCAGCACATACCTAAGAAAGCTGAGAGAGATGGTCAGTCGGGGTGATTCTCAGCTGAATCATCCAGACCTACAGCCGCCCAGGATCAGAAGAGATAAGGCAGATGTCCAGTCCATCATTGATCTCCTGGAAAATTGCTGGCCGAATCCGTTCAGTCCAGAACAAGAAGAGTTTGTCAGTCTGTCAACTGCAACTGTAGCCTCACCTGATGTGGCAAATTACCTACTTGAGACCAAGAAGATTGGAGAAGAGGCGTACCAAAATTTCACGACAGAATGTCTGGAAACAAGAGTGACAATTTTCTACAACACGATGACCAAGAAATTGCTGAAAACATTCTCAGAGATCAAGAAGAAGCAACGCAGCCAGGACCAAGCCAAGCAGGTAGTCTTTGAAGGCCGAAAGAAACCTCTTTGGTCACATGATTTTGGTGGCAAAGAGCTGACAACTACACAAGAGTGATGTCTTGGCTCATCCTCTGGGACCTCTGCCTTGGGCCCTAGCTAACGGGATGGGTCTCTACGCAAGACCAACAAGGCAGCTTTGGCCAGAGAGTTGAAGAAGAGCATGTCCCCAGCTAAGGAAATCCCAGAGCCATCAACAACCTGACGGAACGAGCCTGTTACAAAAACTGAAGGGCCAAGACAAGACCTTTGCACAGTTGGCTGTTTCAGCTCTGGACAAGGTGCTGCACGAAGGGGGAAACAGCCAGCGTATAGATGTTGTCTTTGATGTGTACAAGGACATGTCAATCAGGGATGACACAGGAATTCAGTTCAAGAACATTGTGTCAGGCCACAAGATCCAGCAGTGGAGGAGACTGCTCTCCAGCACTACCAACAAGACAAGCCTGATCGCCAACTTGGTTGAAGAATGGAAAGAGCCCAAACACAGAGAGAAGCTCCAAGACAAGACTCTGTACCTCACATGTGGCGAAGACTTCTTCAAGCTGGATAAAGAGCACTGGGAAGAGGCAACAGAGCTGAAATCATCACAGGAGGAAGCGGATACGTGCATGCTTTTGCATGCTCTTCACGCAGCAGAGTCAGGCTACAAAGTGGTGATCATCACAGCTGACATCACAGATGTTCTGGTTCTGGGTGTGGCCTTCACCTGAGATATCCCATGCCCACTGTACCAGAAGAGCGGCACCCAGAACAGAATGAGGTACATTGACATATCCAAGCTGCGCCAGTCTCTCGGCAGCAGTTCCGCAGATGCCCTGCTCAGCATGCATTCCTTCACTAGCTGCGACACTGTCAGTGCATTTGCGGGGCATGGCAAAGTTGGTGCCCTGAAACAGATGAAATCACAGGAAGATTGCCTAGAAGCCTTCCTGGAGCTCGTCGGTCATGGGCTGTGTCTGATGAGCTGTTCGAGAAGCTGCAGGCAACCAACTGTAAGATGTATGTGCCATCAACCAGCACTGCAGAGGTCAACGCTCTTCGCTACCAACTATTCTGTGTCAGGCCTGGAGAGGTTGAATCCGGCCAGCTTCCTCCATGCGAAGATTGCCTCCTCATGCACGCCATCCGAGCCAACTACCAGGTTGCTATCTGGAGGCGGTCTCTGTAAACCATGCCGGCTATGCCGAGTCCCGAGGAGCATGGGTGGAACACAGATGAAGACCGGGAGCTGACAATCCAGTGGATGCGAGGCACCCCAGCACCTGATGCCATCCTGCAGCTACTATCCTGCAAGTGCACCAGGTCGTGCATGCTACCTGATTGCACGTGCTTCGCCAACAGCCTGAGGTGCACCAACCTGTGCAAGCTGCAAACCTGTACTAATCAACCTTGTGAGAAAGAGTCCACTCCACAGCTGTCAGAGTCTGATACCAAAGACGATGATGACTAGTACTTGTAATTGAAATTTTGTGATGATTTTGTAATGACCTTGTTTTAAACATTGTGGTTGTTCTAATCTTTGACTGGCTCATCAATCATCGTCTCAATGCTCTTTCATGATATTGAGTTATTGCAGTTTGACCTGCTAATACTCCCAAATTTAGCCATTTTTAGCCATGTATTTTGGAATTATTGCCTTTATCTAATTTTTTAACTAATTTGGAACCTACTTTATTCGTGATGGATGAACCAGACAACTGGATGAACCAGATTATTTCAATTTTTTTTCCGCTGACAGGGGTCAGTCACTTCAAGCGGCCATAACCACTACTAATTTGCCAGTTGGCAAGGGTTATCATGTCAAAACATTATCTAGGGATGCATAGGATGTAAAAAAATCACAACTAGAATTTGCCCACCCAGATGGTACCAATATGTGAAATTTTTGGGTCTTGGCCCAAGGACTATTTAAAGGACTTGTATACTTGGTATGAAATAAAGGTATTATACAGACCCTTTCCAAAAAATTAGAATATCATGGAAAAGTTTATTTATTTCCATAATTCCATTCAAAACGTTAAACTTCCATAGATTATAGATTCAGGGCCCACAACTTAACGATTTCAAGTATTTAGTTGTTTATTTGTACATAATTTGGGCTTACAGCTCATAAAACCCACGAAAACAGGATTTCAGAAAATTAGAATATTACATGGAATCACACAGTCTATATATATATATACAGTCTATATATATATATACATTTTTTTTATTTTATTTTTTTTCATAAGTCATTACATCATCTTTAAGACTTGCCCTGCCCAGCACCACATCTTAAAGCTTCTATCACTTTAAAGCCTAATCATCACTTTACAAGTTACAACATCTCGTTTTTCATATTAAAACAGAGTTTTAAGGGTTTGAGGTTCTTAAAAGGGATCACTTGGGTCAAGTCTTATCTCGCTGTCTCACAAATGTTTTTTTGCTTGGAGCTAAAGTATTAAAATGGTAAGAATGATAATTTTCCATGGGACATATTTCAAAGAGACATGCTGTGCTCTGAATGATGCTTCACACCTACACACTCTTACAGATTTATTCATGTCTCCGTTTACCTAGAAATGTTTGTTGAGTTAAAGAAGCTAGCAGAGCTCTGGCAGAACACTGCTGATGAAAATATTTTTTTTTATAGACTGAATGTATTTAGTTTTAAGGAGTCCTAATGTTGGTATCTGTTTGTTTAACTCTTTTAAAAGGACAAATAATTTTCACAGCAGCATAATGTACAACATAGGACTGCCCTTTATAAACTTTTAAGCATGAGAGTGCAGGAAAGGAAATATGACAGAATAGTATATAATGTAACTAAAATAAATTGAAGAGCTTTATCTGAGATATTTCAAAGATTTACCTTAAATAATCTCAAAGCATTACAATGTTGTGAATCTGTTTTGGGGTTTGTGGTAAAGCCCACAACAGTTGTTCTGAACAGGTGTTTTAATGCTAAAATAGAAATGTATTTCTTGGTATTGTACACATATAATCATGAGAGGTATAATTAATGAGCTGTTCTTTAGACTACACACACTTAAAATAACAAAATTAAGAATGCAATAGAAAGAAATAAAGAAAGAAAGAAAGAAAGAAAGAGAGAAAGAGAGAAAGAAAGAAAGAAAGAAAGAAAGAAAGAAAGAAAGAAAGAAAGAAAGAAAGAAAGAAAGAAAGAAAGAAAGAAAGAAAGAAATACCTTAAAGTCAATCCATAAAATGCTTTTAGTTTTTTTTTTTTAATGGTAGATTGTCCTTATTAATCTTTCCTCAGTCACTAGAGAAGGTCTGCATTCAATAATGACACACAGAAGGTCTGCATTCAATAATGACACACAAACAAAGAGTCAGACAGACACACACACACAACGTGGGAGATTAACAGATCTAACTACACCTGAGAGACAGTGCTTCGTTATCAGTCGTTATTAACATAATGCTCTGACTGCAATTAAAACAACAACAACATCAAAAAATCATAAGATTAACATTCCATTCAGCTTCTTGTTTATCGTGATATAGCGTTGTTGCAAATCAAGTACAAAGTGTCTGAAAGAGATAAAGTTTCAAACACACACAGAGAGAGAGAGAGAGAGAGAGAGAGAGAGAGAGAGAGAAAGAGAGAGGGACTTAACACAACTTTATTAGAACATTAACTTTTTCCAGATACCAGATTTCTTATCTGATCATATAATCCAAAAATTCACCTATAATAATAATACAATAAAGATATACACACATAAAATGTATACTTCAAACATCTTTAAAATTTTAAAAACTCACACAAAACTCCGTAATCATTAATAGATAATCATCATAGATTATCATTAATCTATTTAAAATATGTGTATTGAATTTTAATTCTAGCAGTCACCATGACTTTAAAAGCATTTTCTGCATCTACTGTACCTACTATACCCAATAACTTATTTATTCGAGTCTTTCAAATTGCCATTTTGGCCACACCCAACAAAAAATTAAATATGCATGTTTTTCTTCTCTCTTGAAATGAATATTTGGGGCCACTTATAAAATACTGATTGGAAAAATCTTCACCAAAAGCTTCAAACAAACTTTTTAAAACAATAAAAAGACTGCCAAACCTCACACAATAAATAAATAAGTGCTCAACTGTCTCTTCAGTTCCACAAAAAGGACATTCCTTACCCACTGCTGGATTCAGGTGTGTCATGTGTCTGTTTGTTGCTATAGCACCATGAATAAGTCTCCACTGTAGGTCTGCTGCACGTTTCTCGATGGGAGGTTTGTACAGAGACCTCCATGATCCTTTAAAATCCTATCCACCTCCCTGCTCGTACTTGTTTTAAAACAGTCTGATGGGCAACTTTGACACAAGTAAAGTAAATTGCTTTTTTACTTGTTTAAAAAAACTGTCCCATCTCCAGCGTCTTAAAAGTTAGTAATGTGTCAGCATCTTCATAATTTTCTTTTGCTGCTGCAGATACACCTCCTCAACATTCCTGTCAACCCTCCCGTTTTTCCCAGGATTCTCCCATATTTTACCTTGCTATCCCGCTATCATCCCGTTTAAATATTTTCCCGTATTTCTCCCATATTTTTAATCTTTCTATAATTATTATTTTTTTTTTAAATCCCACTGGGCGTAAACCAGTTAAGCGGAAATCCCGCCCTGCAGCTAATTTCATTGGTTAAGGTTACAATGACGGGTAGGTTTAGGGATCAGTGTTTGGTGTAGGCAATCAGTACTGTGATTCACATGACCAATAACATCTTTAGATTAGGCTGCAGGGCGGGATATCTGCTGAAGTAGTTTGGGGGGGGGGGGACCTTGAGGGGACTTCCAGTAACCCCCCTGGAAGCTTTTTCCAGGGACCCACAACAAACCCTCACTCTTTGCCCAATTTTTTTTTGATGAAGAGCTCATGTAAAGCTAAACTTCTAGACAGTATCTGAATATCCTCTTGTCCAGTAATAAACACAGTTATCATCAGCGTAAGCTGAAACAAAGACACTTGACCCATTCAAATCTACTGGTATATAACAACATTTCAAATCATTTCTCATCTTAATTAGCAGAGGCTCAATAACTTAAGCTGTAAAGTTGTCTAGAAATTGGACAACCCTGCCTAATTCCCCTCTTAACAGGTATTGGACAACTCAGTCCCCCTCCAACATTAAGCATTACTGAGGCCCCTCTATACAGTACTTATTCCAAGAAATTATTGTTTCCCCAAACGCAAATGGTTTCAAAACATTTAAAAGGTAATCATGACCCACACGATCAAATGCCTTTTCTTGATCAATCGATAAGAAACCAATATTAAAATCATCACTCATAGAAAGGTCCATTACATCTCTTATTAGAAATAAATTATCCATTGTATGTCCTGGAACACAGTTCGTTTGCTCATTCCTCACAATAATACTCAAAAACTTTTTTTTTATCTATTTGCTAAACATTTAGACAATATTTTGTAATCTTGGCACATTAAAGATACAGGGCGCCAATTTTTCATAAATCCTAAATCACCAGTTTTAGGCAGAAGTGATAGTACTCCTCTTTGACAACTGCTGGGTAAAATACCTTTTTTTAAAACATTCACCAATTACACTGTAAAAGTCCTCCTAAAATGTTCCAAAATTATTTATAAAATTCAGCAGGCAGACCATCTACTCCCGGGGCAAGTCCTGTGAAAAGTTGCTTTACAGCCTCTGAAAGTTCCTCATATAAAATCAATTTGTCCAATGTTTTTCTGTCCTCAGGTTTTAGGCAGTCCTTTTAATAACTGATCAATACTCCCAGGATCACAATCTTTGGGCCCAAAAAGTTCAGCATATTTTTTTTTTTTCTCATTTCGAAAGGATTTGAAGTTAATGTGCCATTGTCCTTCCAAAGGAAAAGCATATTGTATATATATATATATATATATAAACAAAGGGTGCCAATGTGAGTGTGCACACCGACGCGAAAAACGCCACGCGTAAAAGCGTCATTTTTTAAAAAACGCCTCGGGTTCGTTTTTCCGACCAATGAGATTGGCGCTTTTGCTCACGTGTCTGGAGCTTCTGAAGTTACAGTAAAACACAACTTAGGGGTGCTCAAACACAAAACGGTCTTGCCGAGCACACATACGTAACGGTGAAGAAGATATATACGCCGAGTAGCGTCTACACTGCCGGGAAGAAATAAGACGAGGAAGATGCAAGGCAAGATGAATGTAGAGCTGCTGGTCTCGTTGGTGTCGGAACATAAAGAACTATATGACAAACGCGACAGCGACTACAAAAATCTTGATAAAAGAGAACTGTTATGGAGTGGTATTAAGCACCATCTAATGTCAGGGAATGAATTTGCATGTTCACTTGGCTCATCGTCAGCGAAAATCGCTTGGGTGTGAACACAAAAAAACGCGTTGAAAAACGCTGGCGAATATTCGTCCTGGTGTGTATGCCCCTTAACAGTGTTTTCAACTCCAATCTCTTTTTCTTTAAATCCTTAGTCATACCCGAAACATTCAAATCAATTACATTTTCCATTTAATTAATATCTTTCTCCAAACTTTCAATATTTCTCTTTACAATTACAGTATTATTATAAGATAACTGCTGACAAAGAATCTTGATTCGACTTTTCTTTCCTACCTCCCACCATTGAAAAACATGTTCAAAATGTTACTTTTCTAGTTTCCAACTCTCCCAAAAATATCTAAATTTTTCACAAAATAACTAATCCTGTACCAGTTTGACATTAAAATGCCAATAAGATTATGGATGTCACAAACTTTTAGTATTAAAATCAATAGTCACTATATGATGATCAGAAACCCACAAGGAGATATGTGACCCTGGACACATGGGTATTTTTTTTTCAATTGAGATGTATACATCATCTGGAAGCTGAATAAATAAGCTTTTCATTGATGTATGGTTTGTTAGGGTTAGGACAATATTTGACTGTTAGTGAGGTTCTTGTCCATTACTATCCAATACAAAATTAGTGATACAATTCCAATCTCCTCCAATTATTACACACATTTTTTACATCATCATATTTTCTTATTGCACTGTTTAACTTTTCAATAATTCCATCCTTTGTGGACCTAGGAGCATATACATTAATACAAATAAATTTGAACTCTTTAATTTCAACTATATAGCTATTAAAAAATCTACCTTTTTCTAATTCAATAGTGTATAGGATTTTTAGATCCAAATGTTTAGAAAAGATAATCACTACCCCTGCGCTCAAATTTGTTCCATGACTCAGAATACATTCACCTTCCCACCATCTACAATTCAATTTCATTTTGATTATCTGAATGTGTTTCCTGTAAAAACATAACAATGATGTCCTTGAGATGAACTGTTCTGATCTTCAGTGCTTCCAGACTTGGTCACTACACAATCCCTGCTTATCTGACCTTCCATCCTCACAACATCATTTATTTCAGACATCTGTATTTTAACATTACCGTCAACCATTCGTTCATTCTCAACAGAAAACTCCTCATCCTTCCTCACACTCTCAGTAGAGACCTCCTCGTCACTTCTTACTTTCTCAGTATGAATTTCCTCGTCATTCTTTACATTCTCAGCATTAATCACAGCAACCTGATCTTTATGTGGATCTATTTGCACTCCAGTTTCAATTCCACTTTGCGTTGTGCCGCACAGCATTTTCACCTCTTGTCCCGCATATTGCGAAAATGTCCCGCATTTTCATCAGTCTGTTGGTTTTTAATTATCATATTAAGAAAACATGCGTGCGTTCTTTTACCTTTTTAAGAAAGCATTTTATTTATTCTTTTTGCGGCGTAGTTTTTCATATACAGCCTATTTAACAGCGCTTCGTTAGAAGTACAAATACAACAGCCGTTTTTTAAATCATATCCAATGGTTGAAAAGAAAGGAGTAAACACGGTCACTAGTAGGATGTGACGGCTGTCAATCAAAATGTGGAGCGGTGATTCGTTCCATGTGTTCCCTGTCAGAAAAAAAATGGATAATTTGGTAAATTAAAGGAGAACTCCGGTCAATTTTAACATTGAGCTCATTTTTTTGTACATTTGGAGTGCTGTCAATACAGAGAACAACGACAAAAATCGGTGTTGCCTACACCGTGTTATCCTCTTTTTAAAATTTGCACCCTGTTGACTTCAATGGGGCAATATTTAAACCTGCTTTTAGAATCTTAACATCCTTGATGTGTCATTACAAGTGCACAGGTCATGAGTGATTCCTTCGGAGTGAATGCTTGTGAATCTGACTGCAGTAGATGTGAAAGATATGGATAAAAATGATGTTAATTCAGCCAGCGCTCGTACCTGTATTTACATCCTGTTTTCGGTCGAAATCCATAGTAATCGATTGTCAAGTTCACGCGCGTGATCATAGGTAACTAAACCTATGCGCGTGAACTCGACAATCTATTACTATGGACTTCGACCGAAAACAGGATATAAATACAGGTACGAGCGCTGGCTGAATTATCATTTTTATTAATATCTTTCACATCTACTGCAGTCAGATTCACACGCGTTCACTCCGAAGGAATCACTCACATTGGCTGTGCACTTGTAATGACACATCAAGGATGTTAAGAGGCTAAAAGCAGGTTTAAATATTGCCCCATTGAAGTCAACAGGGTGCAAATTTTAAGAAGTGGATAACACGGTGTAGGCAACACCGATTTTTGTCGTTGTTCTCTGTATTGACAGCACTCCAAATGTACAAAAAATTAGCTCAATGTTAAAATTGACCAGAGTTCTCCTTTAAAATTTTACAAGGCGGCATAATGGCAACATATTTAATATATTCTTAATATACAGGGTGGGCCATTTATATGGATATGTCACCGGTGCAGGCCGGGGCGGACTCGGATGACCAGCCGCCCCTGACTCCAGACACCACCGTGAGGAGCCGACACCACAGGCACGCAACAGATGGACAAAGGAGGAGGCAAGTAATTGAGTTCAAAAGTAACAATCTTTATTGAATAACAATCAACTTGAGAAAGGAATAAGCAACTCTTTTCTTCTAGGGCTATTTGACCGGAGTAGCCGCTGGATCGATTCTTCACGGTCTTCGGGACACAATAGTGCAATAGTGACTTTAAAACTCACTTCACAGCGTTGCTGCACATCTGCAGGACTCAGACGGTAAGTAACAGGTAATGTTTTCTTCTCAGTATCAGATACGTCGTCGGGCACAATGGTAGGACAGCGACTCTAAAAGCTTACTTCACAGCCTTGCTGCACATCTGCAGGACTCAGACGGTAAGTAACAGGTAATGTTTTCTTCTCAGTATCAGATACGTCGTCGGGCACAATGGTAGGACAGCGAATCTAAAAGCTTACTTCACAGCGTTGCTGCACATCTGCAGGACTCAGACGGTAAGTAACAGGTAATGTTTTTTTCTCAGTATCAGATACGTCGTCGGGCACAATGGTAGGACAGCGACTCTAAAAGCTTACTTCACAGCGTTGCTGCACATCTGCAGGACTCAGACAGTAAGTAACAGGTAATGTTTCTTCGCCCAACAGCAGATTCTCTTATCAGGACGTGAGAGGGGAATTGTGGCTTTAAAACTCACTTCACAGCGTTGCTGTACATCTGCAGGTCTCGGACGGTAAGTAACAGGTAATGTTTCTTCGTCCAACAGCAGATTCTCTTATCAGGACATGAAAGGGAAATTGTGACTTTAAAACTCACTTCACAGCGTTGCTGCACATCTGCAGGACTCAGACGGTCGGTAACAGGTAAGGTTTCTTCTCTTAACAGCAGATTCTCTTATCAGGACATGAAAGGAAAATTGTGACTTTAAAGCTCACTTCACAGCGTTGCTGCACATCTGCAGGTCTCAGACGGTAAGTAACAGGTAATGTTTCTTCGTCCAACAGCAGATTCTCTTATCAGGACGTGAGAGGGGAATTGTGACTTTAAAACTCACTTCACAGCGTTGCTGCACATCCGCAGGTCTCGGACGGTAAGTAACAGGTAATATTTTTTCGTCCAACAGCAGATTTTTTCACAGCGTTGCTGCACATCTGCAGGACTCAGACGGTAGGTAACAGGTGAGGTTTCTTCTCTTAACAGCAGATTCTCTTATCAGGACGTGAGAGGGGAATCGTGACTTTAAAACTCACTTCACAGCATTGTTGCACATCTGCAGGACTCAGACGGTAGGTAACAGGTGAGGTTTCTTCAGTTCAGTTGTATCGTTCTGGAATTTAGATGGAGACCAGTAGGTCATCTCACAAGAATGAAAGCAGGCGTTGGGAGACTCTTCTCAGCATAGCACACAGCACTCGTGTTCACTACAAATCCACAGCATTAATTCAGCGTGCATCAGGTAAGGCAAACAACTGCAAATCACTCACACAGTAGGGCTGATCAGAAACCTCGCTTCATCCATGCATTTCAATGGGAGTATTCAACTCTCAATTCCTCTCCAGCGTAACTGAAACAGATGTCCTCCTCCATAGTAAATTTCACATTCACAGTCTTTTCTTCAAGCTTTACATTTGATTCAACGATGTAATTAATTCACTTATCTTTCTCTCTTCCTCTTCCAGCGCAGATCCAAGCAGCAGTTCAATCCAGTAATATTCCACAAGCAGTTCTAAACGACAGACTCCAATGGCAGTTCTTCACTTACACGAATTTCCAGGATTACAGCGTCCAATATAAGTGCTCAAACAGGAGATCTTCTACCCCAAGACACAACGACAGAGACCCAGCCAAACAACTGATCAACTGAACACAGATTGACTTTTACCAGCTCCAACCTCGACCTCAACTCGACTCTGAATGGCTCTTTTATCCTCCTCTTGTGAAGCGGAAAGCCTGTGCAAACACCGCTCCTCTCTCTCTCACACCTGCCGTGCATCAGCGGTAATCAGGTCGGACAATACATAGACATGTATAGAAAGGCTAGATGGCTCAAGGCGGAGTCAGCTGTGTCGTCACTTGGCGGCCATCTTAGGTCAGGAGACTGCGCTGCTGCTCCCTGCTGCTGTGGACGGAAGGTGAGTGACATACGCCAACTAAAATGCTCGTAACTTGCTGAATTCTTGACGGATTTACAAACGGTTTGGTTTCTTACAAACGTTATTAACGTGGCTATAATTCTGAATGCTTAAACATTTTGAATATAATTATTCATATGTATACAGTATAATAGCTACATCTATTATAAGTCCTGTTTGTGGCACATTAGTATATGTGAGGGGGCAAACTCCTCAAGATGGGTGGTGACCATGACATATACTAATGTGCCACAAACAGGACTTTAATATCACCAACCATTCCCATGTTATTACAGTGTATCCATATAAATGGCCCACCCTGTATAATACTGTCAATGAACTAATTTCATGTCGTTTTATATTTTATTTGTTCATTATTTATTTTTGTTGGATTTTAATTGGACTTGGTCAGAACTGTTTCAAAAATAGTTATCTGCATGATGCCTGCTGCATTTGGGCTCAGTCATGTTTAATTTAAATGACATGTAAAATAAAGACATGTTATGTTACATTGTGATGAAATGGTGTTTTCTGGAAGGAACTAAAGAACAAAGTATTTTTTATCAGCTGAAAGGCAGAATACAAATGTTTTTTATTAAGTTAGATAGGCATTATATAATAGTTTCAGGTTATGTTTTAGTGTTGGTATGTCCCACATTGTCCCACACAAACTTAGTAATCATCCCACATTTGGTTTAGTTGATCGATGGTGGTCACCCTAATTCCACTTGGGCCTGCCTCGGCTCTATTAGGACATGATAACCTTATGTGCCCAACACCACCGCATTCAAAACATCGCATCTCACCTGCTAGTAACATATACGATTTGCCTTCATACATGCATCGAAACAACACATTTGGGCCCTTTCGCACCTACCTTGTTTGGTCCGGATTTTGGGACTTTTCAGTTTGATCCGAATCAAAATTACAGGTGTGAAACCTCCCCCGGACCACAGTCCGGACCAAACAGACGAAATTTGGTCTGACCAAAAGTCGAGTAGTCTCGGTCCAGATCAAAATGAACAAAGGTTTGGTATGATTCGGACTTTCAGACCATTTACAGGAAGTTCCGATGGTTCCGCGTAGCTTAAACAACTGAAGAAGAATTTATGTGCAGATCTGTCAGCCCTGCCCAGAGCATTTCTACCAGCCGATACACGCACGCATGCACACACGCAAACATATTTGTCCTGCGTCGATAAAATGTTCGCACAACAAGGACGTTCATTTGGCGAATTTGATCTAGCCTCGAGTATAGTTGGTGCTGCATGGAGTAATGCCATAATAACAAAAGAATAGTGGTAACGATATGCGTCTGTTCATTCATTCTTGTAAAAGTTACCCGCCGTATTGACAACACGCTTAAGTCAGACCACGTCCGTTTACAAACCAATCAATGTCAAGATGCAGCCCACATAGATGATGACGACAGGACGCAAGTGACGCAAGTACATCATGTAAAGTTCTTTAGTGTGCTTGCATAATTGCAATGAGAAACCAAACCAAAACTAACCAAATGTATACAATGTCTCAAAACATGAACTTTGGTGCGGACCTTGGTGCGGACTTTTAGGTGTGAAAACGTAGAGTCTGCGAGTTTAAGAACAAATACTTGTCGCCTAAACGACAGCACGTTTCAAAGCCGAAACATGCAGCAAAGTGTAACTATTTGGATTCCACTAGCAAGTTTACGAAAACGTCAAAGCTCGCGCTCAATATCAGCATTAGGAATGAACGGCGGAACTTTGGAAATGGTCACTTTACTTGTTGGTGTTAGCTACTAACGGTTGAACATGAATAAAAGCACCACTTACCAAAATCTGCTTTTGATCAAACGATTCACTAGTTGTTCATCCTTGAGAAAAAACACCACCAATGTTGTCAAGACCAACGCGTTCAGCTTCACACAACAGCACGTCTTCCACAGACTCTCCAGCATTCGTGACACACCTGATGCCGTGACAGAGCGACAGAGACGATGCCTGCACACTCCCGTGCGATGCCATCTCTGTCCCCGACACGACAATATACGCTACTAGACTATTACACGAACAAAAAATCTGAGAATATAACAGACTGAAACCAAACTAGCTTTGCGAAAGCTCCCATAAGAATAGTTAGGAAATTTTTTTTTTCTTTTTTCAAATTTCCCTCTCACCGAGATCACCCTCCCACACACTACCACTTCCCAGCATGCACTGAGAGAGAGAGAGAGAGAGAGAGAGAGAGAGAGAGAGAGAGAGAGAGAGAGAGAGAGAGAGAGAGAGAGAGAGGAACAGGAACAGAGACAGGAAGAGATGTGATCGGAAGGACGCATGCAGGGATAAACACAAATCCTCTCTCTGTAACTGTGCCAGGAGTCCACGCCTCTGTGTTTCTTCTGTCTGTACGCTGTCAGAACAGAGTCCAACATACTCCTGTCTCCGGAACGTGAAGAATTCAATTACGTGTCCATGTGCACCTTCCCTCTGTGTGTGCAGGGAATGTATGTATGGAATGCCAATGTTCCTCTCTCCCACCGGGGAGTGAGTGGAAGGAGAGAGCAACAAAGTGAAAGAGTGAAGATAGCTCTGTACAGTGGGCATCAGTGAAAGATCAAAGGGCTGCTGAAGTTGGCTGGCAGGTCTGAAATATGCATGTCTACATGATAAACATGAATCCATTGGGCTATCTAATGGGAAAACTCAAAAACAGTTGATTTTAAGGGGCTAAGTTTGGGCAAGACGTGGCTCCCTGCTGTGTTGTGGTAAGTTTTCTCAATCCCCACATAAAGCTATCACCATTTGTGACCTTGAGTAAGAAAAAAGCATTTGCTACATGACTACTGACTGAAACTACAGACTGAATCAAAGTTCAGCACAAAGGACAGCTCCCAACACTTAATTAAAAGTGCAAAGCGTTCATGTTGTATTTCAATAAATAGAATAGATTTTCTTAGTAAATCAATATCCATTCAAGATGTATACTGCATACAAATGCTCTCTCATGTACCAGCACATTGGATTTTGATACGAAACATGAAAATGTTGCATTCAGTTTAGTCACATTTGCCTAAAAGATTTTTGCCTTTTTATTTGAATGGATCTTTATCCTGTTACCTGAAATCTAACCTTGGTGAAATGTGTACACTTTTTATTGGCTCAAAGTACGCACACATTCACTCTTTTCATTGAACTCCTATAATAACTAACTAATATCTCTCTCTCTCTCTCTCTCTCTCTCTCTCTCTCTCTCTCTCTCTCTCTCTCTCTCTCTCTCTCTCTCTCTCTCTCTCTCTCTCTCTCTCTCTCATGGGTTTCATCTGATCTGGGACAGCTATCTATGAAAGTATTCATTAAACTGAAGGTCTACCAAATTCACTGTTAAATGACACTCACTGCTCCATACAGTCGGGAGAACAAGTATTTGATACACTGCCGATTTTGCAGGTTTTCCCACTAAAGCATGTAGAAGTCTGTAATTGTTATCATAGGTACTCTTCAACTGTGAGTGACGGAATCTAAAACAAAAATCCAGAAAATCACATTGTATGATTTTTAAGCAATTAATTAGCATTTTATTGCATGACATAAGTATTTGATACATCAGAAAAGCAGAACTTAATATTTGGTACAGAAACCTTTGTTTGCAATTACAGAGATCATACGTTTCCTGTAGTTCTTGACCAGGTTTGCACACACTGCAGCAGGGATTTTGGCCCACTCCTCCATACAGACCTTCTCCAGATCCTTCAGGTTTCGGAGCTGTCGCTGGGCAATACGGACTTTCAGCTCCCTGCAAAGATTTTCTATTGGGTTCAGGTCTGGAGACTGGCTAGGCCACTCCAGGACCTTGAGATGCTTCTTACGGAACCACTCCTTAGTTGCCCTGGCTGTGTGTTTCGGGTCGTTGTCATGCTGGAAGACCCAGCCACGACCCATCTTCAATGCTCTTACTGAGGGAAGGAGGTTGTTGGCCAAGATCTTGCAATACATGGCTCCATCCATCCTCCCCTCAATACGGTGCAGTCGTCCTGTCCCCTTTTTAGAAAAGCATCCCGAAAGAATGATGTTTCCACCTCCATGCTTCACGGTTGGGATGGTGTTCTTGGGGTTGTACTCATCCTTCTTCTTCCTCCAAACACGGCGAGTGGAGTTTAAACCAAAAAGCTCTATTTTTGTCTCATCAGACCACATGACCTTCTCCCATTCCTCCTCTGGATCATCCAGATGGTCATTGGCAAACTTCAGACGGGCCTGGACATGCGCTGACTTGAGCAGGGGGACCTTGCGTGCACTGCAGGATTTTAATCCATGACGGCGTAGTGTGTTACTGATGGTTTTCTTTGAGACTGTGGTCCCAGCTCTCTTCAGGTCATTGACCAGGTCCTGCCATGTAGTTCTGGGCTGATCCCTCACCTTCCTCATGATCATTGATGCCCCACGAGGTGAGATCTTGCATGGTGCCCCAGACCGAGGGAGATTGACCGTCATCTTGAACTTCAGCTGCTTGCCTATTGTCCTGTAGCCCATCCCAGCCTTGTGCCGGTCTACAGTTTTATCCCTGATTTCCTTACACAGCTCTCTGGTTTCGGCCATTGTGGAGAGGTTGGAGTCTGTTTGATTGAGAGTGTGGACAGGTGTCTTTTATACAGGTAACGAGTTCAAACAGGTGCAGTTAATACAGGTAATGAGTGGAGAACAGGAGGGCTTCTTAAAGAAAAACTAACAGGTCTGTGAGAGCCGGAATTCTTACTGGTTGGTAGGTGATCAAATACTTATGTCATGCAATAAAATGCAAATTAATTATTTAAAAATCATACAATGTGATTTTCTGGATTTTTGCTTTAGATTCCGTCTCTCACAATTGAAGTTTACCTATGATAAAAATTACAGACCTCTACATGATTTGTAAGTAGGAAAACATGCAAAATTGGCAGTGTATCAAATACTTGTTCCCCCCACTGTATGTGTGCACAGAGATTGGGTACAATTGTAATAATGGACATAATGGAATAATACTTTAGAGTAGTAATACATATAAAGAACTAACATTCACTTCTTTTTTTTTTTTTTTTTGCGGCTGTTGTACTTCTAAATGTAAAATCTTTGCTTTAAGTTTTCCCTACCGTTCTCCTTAACCCCAAAACACACACACACACACACACACACACACACACACACACACACACACACACACACACACACACACACACCACTTCTCAAAGAGGGTGAGTCTGTGTGATTTGTTATTGATCTTGATGTTTAGAAGGAGCATTGCATGTCATACAATAAATGATCAAAATTATATATTTTAAAAATCGTTTTGCAACGAAAAATAAAAGCTTAGTTTTGTTATTTCAATAACATTCCTGTGAATCTCTGTCCTGGATTTTTTTACACAAACATTTTCATTTCAGGCAGCCACACTTGAAATATGACTGAATAAACCCCTTGAAACAACCCCTTGCACATCCATTTGGTTCATTTATTTGAGGGAGACATAAGCCAGCTGTATATAATCCCAATTCAGCTGTCATCAACTCATTAATCTCTTATACAGGAACTTCATTTCGTTTTCAGTCTGGATCGCATTATTGCTCGCTGATACTCAAGTATGTATGTCTGGCCTGATTTACTGATATACATAGAGGTTATTTTTGAGCTTTAATGCAACATTGTTTCAACTCACCTGGTACCCAAGCACTCAGAGGTCGAGCTGGGGCCAGATATCTATTAGTCCCTTACACTTCTCGGGCCCCCTCTGCAGTTGAATCACACAGTAAATTGAAATGAAAATAGATGTGTTGCAAAAGCTCAGCACTAACTTCGAAGCAAAAAGCCTTAAGGTATGACATCTCAGAAATCTCACTCATGTCAATTTTTCAAAGTAACGGACCGATGACAGGATGACGAAGGGGCAGGAATGAAAGACACTGGGAATTTCAGAAGAAAGGAGGGAGGAACGGCACTAGCAGCATTGCTGTTGCTATTCTGAGGTGAAAGGGGTTTGAGGAACACAGGTGGCAAGTGATATGACTGCTGTTCAGGGACAATTACATCTCTCTCTCTCTCTCTCTGTCGATCTCTCTCTCGCCTTGACCCCAGTGCCATGTTTTTCACATCATCCTGATTTTAGACATCATAGTGACTTATGAGAAAGAGACAAACACATAAACAAGCTTTTAAAATTGAAAGCAGAGAGTAAATAATAGCACTTTATTTATACTTACTGGCTATTTTTAAACTGATTCTAAATGCAGAGTGTCTTTTCTAAATTAGAACATGAACTGATCTGTGTGAGATAAAATATTTTGTCACAAGTGATAATAAATGTGATGATAAATAAAGTAAAATAGTATAAGTATAATTCTATATATATATATATATATATATAAAATTATACTTATACTATTTTACTTGATTTTTCACATTTATCACATTATATATATATATATATATATATATATATATATATATATATATATATATATATATATATATATATATATATATATTAAGTATACTTAATAAAAAAAATATTTTCAGCTGAATTTTCAGCAGCCATTACTCTAGCCATCCTGATTTGCTGCTTAATATACATTTCTTATTATTATTAATGTTAAAAGCTGCTTTAAACCATGACATATATTTCATGATTCTCTGATGAATAGAAAGTTCAACAGAAAAGCATTTATTTGTACCAGAAATATTTTTTAACATTATGTCTTTATAGTTAGCTTTGATCAGTTGAATGCATCCTGGCTGAATAAAGGCCTATTGAATTCGGTAATGTATTTGTCACGTTTGGTTTTGGGTTTTGTATCACGTTTATGTTTCATGGTTTTTATTTTGTAACTTAGCTTAGTCTAGGTTCCTGTGTCATTTGATTCCATTCCTGTCATAGTTTCATGTATTATGTTCATATTGGTTGGTTAGATACTAACATGTGTCCTGTGTTTTCATTGGTTCATTGTTTGATTGTACACAGGTGTCCATTTTTAGTCACTAGTCTCTGTGTATATATAGCCCTCATGTTACCATTGTCCCTTGTCTAGTATTGTCTGTGTTGGTGAGGTTCTTGTTCCCAATTAAGGTAATGGTTTGTGTCAAGTCAAATTTTTTACACATAACAATAACTGCACACGTCAGCACGCCAATTCACAACACATATTCATAGCGTCACCATTACATCACCCATGAACAGCAAATCAAATTACCCAATTTACATTAAAAATAATCACAACATAAAACCTTACATGAGCATAATGCATTACAAAGGGTAACACATGAGAAAACTACTATAGTATTCAGTATGTTTATGCAAAATGCAACATTAGTTCTGTGATTCTAAATACAGACATAATTGTAAATTGGTACAGTGCCTCCTAATTTTAACTGCTGCCCACACCAAAATTTCCTTTGTTCAGACTGAAATAGACTGCTGGAAAGCTTCAGAGAACACTGCTCATCCATTGTCTTTTATTCTTCTTCAAAAATGTCAGTCAGTTCTCTTCTATGCACTGTGAGGTGCCAACTTATAAACGAACCCCGCTGTTCTTTAGGAAGTAAAGAAATTTAATTCCACGTGTCTTGTAATAGTTTAGCAGTTCAGATGTGTTTTTGCATTTTTCCCCCAAAGTGGCACAGGGCAAAATAACTTTAAATGCTACACACATACAGTATATGAACATATAATTATGAAATAATTTTTATATTCTAGTGATTTTAATCTACAGGGTGGGCCATTTATATGGATACACCGTAATAACATGGCAATGGTTGGTGATATTAAAGTCCTGTTTGTGGCACATTAGTATATGTGAGGGGGCAAACTCCTCAAGATGGGTGGTGACCATGGTGGCCATTTAGAAGTCGGCCATCTTGGATACAACTTTTGTTTTTTCAATAGGAAGAGGGCCATGTGACACATCAAACTTATTGGTAATGTCACAAGAAAAACAATGGTGTGCTTGGTTTCAACGTAACTTTATTTGTTCATGAGTTATTTACAAGTTTCTGACCACTTATAAAATGTGTTCAATGTGCTGCCCATTGTGTTGGATTGTCAATGCAACCCTGTTCTCCCACTCTTCACACACTGAATGGCCCCCAAGGTCTCCCGATCTGACCCCCTTAGACTTTTATCTTTGGGGTCATCTGAAGGCAATTGTCTATGGTGTGAAGATACGAGATGTGCAGCACCTGAAACTACGGATACTGGATGCCTGTGCTGGCATTTCTCCTGCGTTGTTGCTATCAGTGTGTGAAGAGTGGGAGAACAGGGTTGCATTGACAATCCAACACAATGGGCAGCACATTGAACACATTTTATAAGTGGTCAGAAACTTGTAAATAACTCATGAACGAATAAAGTTACGTTGAAACCAAGCACACCATTGTTTTTCTTGTGACATTACCAATAAGTTTGATGTGTCACATGGCCCTCTTCCTATTGAAAAAACAAAAGTTGTATCCAAGATGGCTGACTTCTAAATGGCCACCATGGTCACCACCCATCTTGAGGAGTTTGCCCCCTCACATATACTAATGTGCCACAAACAGGACTTTAATATCACCAACCATTCCCATGTTATTACGGTGTATCCATATAAATGGCCCACCCTGTAGTATATTTCATTGTGGGTTAAAATACCACCTATGAAGGATATATTCACTCATTGATTTTTATATGCTTTTATCTTTTTTATATATACTTTTTTTTTTTTTTTACTTTCAAAGAAAGGGAAACTAAAAAAAAAAATAATCTGTGAAGTTCCTAACCTTAAATTTAATTTAATTCTATCTTATTGCTTTCCAAAATTTCCTGAGCTCACTGATTGTCACTGAATTCCACTCAGCTGCACCGTGACACAGGTTAAACTGCTCACAGGCACAACTGTTCCACAGTCCAGCCAGCATGTCTCTCATGACAGACTCACCCACAGTGAATGCACGCACACACCGTTGGGTGATGCTATTGATGTATGGGGAGTTACTACAATGGCCTTTGATTGTGCATTGTAGAGGACAGAGGGGCCAGGAACCATGAAACAAGCTTCTGCTCTCACTGTAATGATGGCCTTTATGTTAGCATGGCATCTAAAATCAATATCTTGCTTTAGGTAGGCATGCAGGCAAAATGTTCGATTTAAATATCAGCCATATGCAGCCTTATAGATTCAACAACAACATTTTATTATTTGGAGATTTTTCTAGCTTCAGTGTCATAGAAGGGCAGTGATATAAGAATATACAAAGAAACAAAGTCTGGGGTTCCATGCTGTTCACTATCAGATTCTTTTATTTTATACTTTTGTTTAATTTAAAGGAAGAACTATACATTTATACTTCCCTCTGCCACTTTCTATTTCCTTTAGGCATGAATCGTGTGTGGGACAGCTTTCACAACAGCTGTCAACAGGTGAAGCTGCCATCATGAATTTTTTTCTGGCTCAAAAACATGTTTGGTCCTCACAGGCCCTGAGGACTGCCTGAAGTTTCTCACTTCCAGGTGGAATGTATGTCTGTGGACACTGAAGTTGATCCCTTTGTAGATACAGTGCTATGCATAAGTTTAGACACCCATGCTAAAGTTGACTAAAAAGAGGAATAAAAAATCATCTTTTGGAAATTGAACTTAATGCCTTAATTAAAAAAATTAGGAAAAATCCAACCTTTAAGGACTCCAATTTTCTTTGTGAATGAATAATGTATCATGAATAAATAAATGTTCTTCCTTAAAATACAGGGTGCATAAGTTTGGACACCCCTATGTTAAATTCCCATAGAGCCAGGCAGATTTTTATTTTTAAAGGCCAGTTACTTCATGGAGCCATGATGCCTGATAAAGTTCCCTTGGCCTCTGGAATTAAAATAGCCCCACATCATCACATAGCCTTCACCATACCTAGAGATTGGCATGGAGTACTTTCCATAAGATCATCTCTCAATGCAAATCAAACTAGCTATTAGGCTAACTGAAATAAAACCATGCCAATCTCTAGGTATGGTGAAGGCTATGTGATGATGTGGGGCTATTTTAATTACAGAGGGCAAGGGAACTTTATCAGGATGCATAGTATCCTGGATCCATGAAGTAACTGGCCTTTAAAAATAAAAATCTGCCTGCCTCTATGGGAATTTAACATAGGGGTGTCCAAACTTATGCACCCTGTATTTTAAGGAAGAATATTTATTTATTTACGATACATTATTCATTCACAAAGAAAATTGGTGTCCTTAAAGGTTGGATTTTTCCAAATTTTTTCAATTAAGGCATTAAGTTCAGTTTCCAAAAGATGATTTTTTATTCCTCTTTTTAGTCAACTTTAGTATGGGTGTCTAAACTTATGCATAGCACTGTGTGTATATATATATATATATATATATATATATATATATATATATATATATATATATATATATATATATATATAAACAAAAACAAAAACAAAACAAAAAAACATGCATTTTAAAAAGTTTTATGTGGCAGCAACTTCTTTTTTGCTACTTCAAATCCTCTTTCTCACTTGTATTTAGCAAGGATGCATTAAACTGCATCATTATACTGCATCATTTATTTTATTATTTTGAAAGATTATGTGACACTGAAGCCTGGAGTAATGGCTGCTGAAATTTCAGCTTTGCCACCACAGACCAAAAAAAAAAAAAAAAAAAGAAAGAACAATTTTTACCTTAGTGTCTCTGCATATCCTCACTTTGTCATCAATTATACAGTATATTTCGGTTGTTATGCTTGGGGTGGTATGAACTACCTTTGGCCTGTCTGCAATTCATAAGTCATCCACAAGTCAGAAAGTGTGTATGTGTGTCTGACTATAAAATATTCCACAATATCCTTAAGTAATAAGAGGACCAACTATGAAATTAGAATTTAACAATAATCTTAACATGATCTAGTCTGAACCAGAAAATAAGTTGTCCCAAAATTTATCAGCTTGACTCATGAATATTAATTACATGATGTTACACTGCAGTCCAACCTGATTTAATGGAAGATGCCAGTAAATAGTTGCTAGTCACAGTGGGATTGCCGCATAACACTTGCAGGTTGCTGATGCAACTGCTACTGGGTCTTTGTTATTTATAATTTGTTATTTTACAAAACCATTGTTTTCTTTCCAAAGCAAAATGAAATTTAAATGTCTACAGATGTATAATAATCCTAAAAAAGGGGGAGGGTGCTTGAAAATAGAAAATTCTAAAGATGGTGATTGTTGAGACCCCTAAAAAAGGTTCATGTAAACATTTCCTAATAACAGATCTCTTAGCATTCATTGATCAAGTGGTTGTTCAAAGTACAAAAATAATTAATTACTGATGAATAAATACATTACATTATTTAAAAAAATAAATTCCAAATGACCTTTATTTGCAGAAGATGGAAGTGAAAAATGTGACAATTCTAACTGACAATATACAGAAGGAAGCTGGAGGGAATTTGCTTCATACATATTCAAACTAGACAAACAATGACATTGTGAGCTCACTGATGCTGGATTAGTTTGGCAAAAAAAAAAAAAAAAAAAAGACAAACATGAAAAGACAAACACATAACTTCTTTTTATTTGATTGCAATTTATGGAATCACATCAATTCAGGAATCCAATTATTTTTTAAACAAAAAAAACAAAAAAAAAACAAAACAAAAAAAAAAGATTGATGTAGCCTACAAAAAAAAAAAAAAAAAACGGTAAATACTTTAATTTCCAAAATTCAGACCTTTTACTTAGTTCAAAAATGTTATAAAAGAGAGAAAGAGCAGCACAGACTGATCAAGCACAAAAGCATTGCATATACTAATACATAAATGCATATCTGCTCATGCACTTAGTCTTCACAAATCCTGTGAGATTGAAATGATGCATATAGTCGTACGCTTATACAGCTTGAACACTTTATTCCCATGGCAACAAATCTCAGCTTGAGAGGAGAAAACAATCTGACAATGTTTTGTCTCCATTCTATATGGACACAATCTCTGATATCTGATTTCACGCGACAAAAGAAACAAACAATCTTCTCTCATTCACTCTACAATGAATGCAAAAAGAAGAGCACACAACATAAAGCCACTGGAGTGCTCTCTGTCCTCACTGACTAAATATATCCAATTTACATGTTCTGTTGTCACTGGAGAGTTATGGAATATCCTCCTATTCATTCCTATTCATGCCCAATCATGTAATGTTGTTGTTTATGCTCAAATTTATAGCAATTACAGTCTCTCAGAACTGTTCTATTCTGTTTCTGTTGTAGGAACCACCTCTAAAAATGTGTGAAAAGCCTAAACTTTACTGAAACACAAAAAGGTGTTTTATTGCATTTCCAGTGGGGTGATTGATCAAACTATAGTCTGCAAAGAAAGAAAAGCAGGCTGCCTGTACAGTTGATACACTGTAAAAAATGATCGTAATTTTAACGGTAAAAGACGGTAAAAATGCTACAGTGAAAAACTGTTAATTGGTTAACAGAAAGTTTCCGTACTATATACGGTAAATAACTGTGATAGATCTAATGGTACATTTAATTAAATTTACAGTTTTTGAAAGTGAAAAAGAACAACTCATTGTATAATTTACAGTGAAAAAACGTAAATTGACATTCCCACAATTCCCTGTGTGACACTTCACATTTTATGTATTTTTGTTGAAATAACTATGTTTATTCATAGTTTCCTTCGTTTTTTTTTTTCTAATCAGTTATGTACATTAGGGTTTTATGTTACATTTAATGTTGTTAAATTAATGTTTATTGCATTTTTAAAATTTCATGTGTGTTACCGTGATGGTGTTTAATGTTTGTGTGAATGACACTGTTCAGCTTCTATATATTAATATTAATTTTCTTGTGGAAAAGCTGCTTGTGATGAGCTTTGATTGATCATGTGACTGCTGTCATTGATCATGTGACTGCTGTGATTGGTGGTTATCAGTGTATTACAATGGTACAAAACAGATATTAATACTTTAAAGGAGAACTTGGTAACTTTTTTAACTTAATAAAACTGTCTAGAAATCATTTGGATGGTTAAACAACCTGTTCTGGTGATATTGGTGACTTTCCCCACTCCCCCCAGCGTTCCCAGGCGGAAAACCAACCTTGCAACTTGGGGACTACCGTCCCGGCAAAATAGAAATTGGAAGTCTCGTGAGAAGCGAGAACGAGAACGAGAACGAGCGCGAAACACGAATGGCTTTACGGCAATTCAACATAAACACACACGCATGTATGATGTATTACCAGATTACCCACCTCGGTAGACATAGCTCCACACAATACAGTTGGCTTGCTCCGATCAAAACAAACGCACATGAGAAGCGGTAGAGAGGGGGAGGAGGCCGCCGCAAGTGAGTTTTTTACGACCGTGTTGTGAAATATACGCCCCCCCACAGCTGTAGGGGGAGCTCGTGGGGAAAACATGCGACAACAAAAGGGAAAATCAGCGAAGAAGTGAGTAGAGTTCGCTAGAGTTGCCGAGTTCTCCTTTAATAGGACAGTTAATTCACATTATATCAGATGATAAAATATGGTTTATTACTGTAAAATTTAAGTTAAGTCTGTAAAACCAATAACGTTGCTACCGCATTTTTGACGGTAAAGTAGGACGGTAAATTCACATTATATCAGATAATAAAATACGGTTTATTACTGTAAATTTTAAGTTAAGTCTGTAAAACCAATAACGTTGCTACCGTATTTTTGACGGTAAAGTTCTGGCAACCACAGCTGCCGGTTTTGTACCGTAAAAATCACGGTTAAATTTTTTACAGTGTAGATTTCCTCTGCAAACACATGCAGCCTTTTCACTCAGTTCATATTTTATGTAAAATTAAAGATAAAGGCAAAACTAAATCCAAATGTCTAGTAAATCTCCTAGATATCTTTCCAATTTGCTGTCTCACTCTCAAGACTGCACACAGTCACATGGGTAACTTCCCATGTCTATGTAGAATTCCTAACCCTAGTGCTCATCCACAATCAATAACACAGTCTATTGGGTAAAAAAAAAACAACAACCTTATATTAAGTAGAGATAACAAACAAGCAAAATGAACAGGCCTTTATTTGCATAACACATTATACTAATCTGATCACATTTGAATTATAAAACAAATATAACAGCTATAACAGACATTAAAACATCATGTTTTCAGAAAGAATTCCCTTATACATGTACAACAGATTATGCATGTGATGGCATAGGCAGAACTAACCAGTCAGCTTTACAAAGGGCCTAACTTGGATTACTCCAACTTGGAAACCTGGGGCCTATACCATGAAGCCAGTTTAGGTGGCTAGCCAGGTATGTTTCAGTTTAGTTTGCACCAACCTTGGGTTTTAGGCATCTTAAAAGTGGTCTGGCTTTTAGCATTGTTCATAACCAAAGTTACTGATGTTCCACGGCAGGTTATGTTCTTAGGTAAGAGATCAGCTGTGAGCAAAGTGACACATATCTGACACAATAAATCACTCACCCAGTTTCTCTTGCTCAAAATTAAAGGTCACAACAGTAAAAGATTTTTGAAGACAAAATTGTCTGGCTTCAATGATTTTTATAATAATTATTTTTTTTATGATATCATTTATATAGTTAATATAGCCATAATTTATTACACAATCAATTTTAATTTAGTTTTTCAATTACTAAGCATTTAATTTAAATGAATATAAATATATACCAATAATATGTGATATGAATAAGATTTGAAATCTTATTTAGACAGGGCTTTAAAAATTACTACATGAGGTTACATGTTCGAGTTTCTCCCACTTTCAACTACCCTAAGTTTATATATTATCAACTATATAAACTAACTTCTCAACTTTCACTTGCACTAATATAGCAATATATTTTATTCTTACTGTGTGAATGCATTTATATACTTCATATTCTTTAATCTCTTAATCTTCGACAGAAGAGAGGTTTGAATCATGCTGACTGTCTTACCAGAAGTGAATCAAAGTTTTGCATGTTTTAAGGCATGTGATTGGCTGTTCACATATTTTAATGAACTCAGGATCAAAGTAGGAGTCCTGAGTAGGCAGATAACGCTGATGAACAGCATCATGGTTCCAACAAAGCCTTATTGGGTTGGTTTGGTTTTGTCAACTCAAAACAAATTCCATAACCCTGAATTTCTACCATCATGGTACAGGCCCCAGGCCAACTGTAAGAGAGAACACTAAACACTTCCAAGGAATTAACTAAATGGTGATGTAAGTAAATAGACTTGCACTTACTGTGGAAAAATAATAATACTTAATAAAAATAATTACTTCTGGCCATCAAATCTGATTGGTTGAGCGTCATTCCAAGAACGCTGATAATGCCCAATAATGATAATGATGACGCTGATTATGAACGGTGATAATGTGCTGAGTCCAACAGCACTGGGATTATGAGGGAATCACTGATTCATTAATTCAGCTGATTAGTTCAAAAACACTTTCATTCATTCAGGGATGAAAAGAGTGACAGCCTTTGAATCAGTGCATAATTGAATAATTCTCTTAACTGATTTGTTAAACAAAAACAAAAGCTTGACGCTTACTGCTTAAATTTGATCCTACATTTTGATAAAAATGTATCAATTCACCATATAAAATTTGATAATAATGCCATTAAACTGGACATGTTTCTGTCACCTGGGTTATTTACTTATCTCTAATCTGACATCTATCAAAAAAAAAAAAAAAAAAAAAAATCCAAATCAAACTAGGCTATTAGATGAGAAATCAATGTATTAGACTTGGAAGCAAGAAATAGATATGTTCACACATGCAGTCTTGCGGCGATGTGAATGGAATACCATTCTAAATATTTTCACTACTGAATCTACAGAGCAAAACATATGGTGCGAGTGACCAATGTAGTCTGATTCTTGAACAATTATTCAATCCTTTATAGTGAATCAAAAACATACAGCACTACCAGAGTAGTCTGACTCCCAAATACTCTAATGAGTTGAATTTTTTTTTTCTGTGAACAAAACACATACTGTACATCATATAATAAAACCCCATACATAACAAACAATAATCCGTTGCTGTAGGGGCAGGGGATCTTGCAGTTTTGAAGAACAAACATCCGTTGCATAGCACATTGTTCTCCTAACGCCCACCTATCCTTCCCTATTGCTCCCTCCCACACTCCTGCCTCTCTATTTGCTCTTTTCATTTTCCCTCTGTTCTCTCTGGAGCCGTGAGTCCTTTTCTGTACTCTGTCTCTCTTTGTCTCATTGTGCCTCCTGCTCTCTCTCCATATCTGCTTCTCTACTACTCCTCTCCTCTGCACCCCCCCCCATCTCTCTCTCTCTCTCTCTCTCTCTCTCTCTCTCTCTCTCTCTCTCTCTCTCTCTCTCTCTCTCTCTCTCTCTCTCTCTCTCTCTCTCTTTCTCTCTCTCTCTCCCTCCATATTCCTTTGTATTTCTCTCTCTTGTAGAAGCAGTGGAGCCCCTTGTCAGTAGTCTGTGTCTGCTGCCTGCTTTGGTGACACAAAAGTCACACAACAGCACATCTTGTTGCCAGCAGGTGACAACAGAAAGAAGGAAGGTGATAGTGAGAAATCTAAAACTATAAGAGAACTGACACCTAGTAATTTATGCAGTTTTTAAGCTGCAATAGTCTTTTCTTCATTATTTACAAGTGAAACGTCTTCTTGAACAATACAATTTGCTATTGGTAGATCTCATCTGAGTGACAGGTTGTCCCGCCCTCATGCCAGTAAACACAAAGAGGTGTCACTGCAAGAGGGAGGGGAATTTGATTTAGAAAATTAATAATAATAATAATAATAATAATAATAGTGATCATGGATAAATAATTTATAATTAATACTGAATGTTCCATACAAAATAAGAATAGTGAATTTTGATTTCATGGTGACTTTAATACATAATATAATACTAACATTAATAAGCTTTTAAAATTCTATTAACACTGATTATAAAATATTATGTATGCATGATAAAATAAGACATGTCCTAGTGAGTAGTACTTTTGTATTTAGTATAGTTTGAAAAAAAAAAAAAAAAACACTTAATAAACTAGTTATTTTCTTTAAATTTGGGGTGTATGGGGAATATGGCAAACTGAAATAATAAGCTCTACTGCATCCTCTTTGTGACTGAAATGTCCTTGACAGATTTGTCTGCTGTGAGGCCAGGATGAGCCCCATTATGGGCAGGCACCTGTGCCTGCACTGGATATGCAGCTGCAATAGAAACAACAACACTACTGTCCACCTGTCATCCATAGCAGACAGAGACAAACAAAGTGTGTTAGAGCGATAGAGAGAGGGAGAGTGGATTGTGAGGCTATTTCTTTTTTTCATATCAAAAGCAGGCAGTAGCTGCACTAATTATGTTGATTCATGCGGTGTGCTCTCATAAAGCTTCTGTTGACAGCAAACATGCAAATGCCCCCCCATGTTTCAGTAATGCTGACATCAGACCTTACTGATGGAAAGCCCCTGGTGGATTTGTCCACTTATTAAACCTGCAGGGAGCACCCCCTTCTTTCCCCGCTCATTTTAACTGCCAGAGGAAAACATTTTATTTATTTATATAGCACATTTTAAAACAAAGTTACAACATGCTTTACAAAAATAACATTACAAAACAAATAAGATACATAACTTAAAATATAAAATGATAGAATAATTTAAATAATTATAACAAATACTATTAGTTTAAGAAAAAGCTATATAATAAAAGTGAGTTTTAAGAAGAGATTTAAAGGAGGATACCGTGCTTGCCTGCCTGAGATTCCCCGGACAGCAAAAGCCCGGTCACCTTTTGTGACAAGTCAGGATTTTGGAACTATTGGTAAGGCCCTATACCAGAGGATCTCAAACAGCGATCAAGCGCATCGGGAGTTAGCAGATCACATATATAGGCAGGAGCCTGACCATTCCAGCCTTTAAAAACAATCAGTTAAATCTTAAAATCAATTCTAAAACTCACAGGTAACCAGTGAAGGACAGAAAGGATCGGTGTAGTGTGGTCACTTCTCTTAAGGTGATGATACACAGGGCAACTTTTTGAGCAATGTTGCTGGACAACGTTGCCGTCAACGGAAATTATCCAAATATACATTTATTGCCCATTTTCAATGGGAAAGTGCCCAAGCAACAATCGCTCGGCAAGATTGCCCAGCAACATGGCTCAAAAAGTTTCCCTGTAGTGTTCCCATCACCTTTAGTGCGTGCTAAAAGCCTGGCAGCAGCGTTTTGAATCAGCTGTTTTCGCTTGCTGATACAAGAATAAAGTGGATTACAATAGTCAAGTCTGGAGAAGATAAAAGCATGAATTACTTTTTCTAAATCTGCAAAAGAAAGGAATGACTTGATCTTCGTTAGCTGTCTCAGTTGTGCAAAGCAAGACTGCACCACTTTAGTCACCTGAGCATCGAAGAACAGTTCCGAATCAAACATGACATCTAGGTTGCAGGCCTCTTTTCGAACATTATTGGATAAGGCAGCCAGACTAGAGGAGAGATTATTAATGCTACTACTGGGGCTGCATGGGGTAATTATAAGTATCTCTGATTTGGAGTCATTCAATTGCAGAAAGTTTTTCAATATCCAATTTTTAATATCGGTGAAGCAGGACATGATGCAGGATGAATCTGTGGTACCAGGCTTTCAGGGACATACAATTGTGTGTAATCTGCGTAGCAGTGAAAATCATTGTCATGACTACGCATAATTTGACCCATGGGTAGCATGTACATGGTAAACAGAAGGTGGACCTAAAATAGATCCTTGGTGGACCCCAGAAAATAAAGGAACATGAGAGGAGGAGGCATCTCCAAGCACTATGGAGAATGACCTTTTCGACAAATAGGAGGTAAGAGAGAATAGAGGGTCCTTTCCATCAAACTTTTGACAGGTTTATTGCTTTATGACCCTCTAAGCCCCGCCCCCTTTGACCGTGGGAATTTCCCATGCTAGCTCCTCCCACTTATGGGCTGTACGTACACACCGTGGGAAAATCGGACTTACGCCACACCTCCTTATGGGTTGAACATCTGAAGCGTGAGAAATTTCCCACGCTCAGTAGTTCTAAACAGTGTATATTTAAAACTTTTTTAAGAAATAAAAACATAGTCAGAGTGTGAGATCAGTGTTTTTTTTATTAAAGAAGACAGATGTACATTCATCACTTTAAACGTTAAACTTTTAACGTTAAAAAACATTAAAACATTAATGAAATGAGTTGAAATTGCATTTTTTCTCTAAAAATAGTTATTAAAAAATGAGTTAGTGTTATTTCAAGATGTTAAAACATTAAAACAACATTGACAGAAAGATAATTTTTTAAATGTTGACTTGTAAGCATTTAACTTTCACATAGTATTTTGTAAAACTTTTACATGAAACACAAACTAATTTAAAAAGTGTTACGTTTTTACATACCATTCGTTAAAGGACTCAGAGTTTAAAAGATACAAAAGTGTTTCGTTGTAGTGGAGCAGAGTGGAGAGCGTCCTCTCACTCCGGAGCCCCAATCAGAAATGAAGCTCTGTGAGGCCTACAGAGAGACACACACAAACTCCGCCCCTATCCCACCCACAACAGATGTCACCGTGGGAAAATACCCCCCACCCCTTCGAGCTCCCAAATAGAAAACACATCCGGTCATCTCGGTGGTCGAACTTAAATGACCAAAGAAAATCGATGCAACGGCTCGAAGAGACCACACCCCCTAACACACCCCTCTCAAAGCTGAGAGGTCAATTTTGATTTAAGGGCTTCCCTAAAAAATGACGTCACGTGGGAAATCCCCCTCCCTCCCTCCCTCCCTCCCTCCCTCCCTTCCCCCCTCCCTTCCCTTCCTCCCTCCCTTCCCTTCCTCCTTCCCCACAACGTCACAGTCATATGAGATGTTTAACATTTGATTTTTATTCTTTTATAAAAACTATTCCATAAGGGAATATTTCTCTCACACACACACACACACACACACACACACACACACACACACACACACACACACACACACACACACACACACACACACACACACACACACACACACACTTATTTCTGTATCATTTAGATATTTTTTATTTCGTTTTCTAAATGTTTTAACACTACTTGTTTTTATCTGTGGTTTTTTCCTTTTCTAAATGTTTTAACACTACTTTTTGTAAACCACTTTGAACATGGATATGAAATCTGCTAAATAAAGTTATTTTAAAGAATAAACCATATAGTTTTTAAAGCCTCTCTCAACTTTCATACAACACACACACACACACACACACACACACACACACACACACACACACACACACACACATACACGGCGTCATAATGTCTACACGAGGTGTTATGACGTGTGATAACATCCTGGATATTTTATTTTTTTCCCTTTTTTGACGGATTTGTGTGAATTAGTTTTATTACAGAGCTTATTTGAAGATGGGGGGAAATTCGACATATGTTTTTTTTCAGGTATCAGATTCCCTACCACATGCAGAGATAAAGGGTTTTCTTTGAAAATGAAGTAGGAAAAAGTGTTTTTTAAAACGCGTTGTATCGTAATCTTTAAAAGGAGGTAACTGATTCATTCGTGTACCAAGTCAGCGAAGGAGACGCAACATTGAGTCGAGGCAATGGCTGAAAATAACCAAATTGGAGACCCGGATCATTATTTTGAATCAGAAATAGGAGAAATTCTTAATCATCTATGTAAGTATTTTTTTATTCGTATTTTATCATTGATTATAAATCTACCCTACAAAATTGAAAAAGATATCTCAATAAATGGTTTTATTTACAGATGATACATCGTTCCCACAAGGGGTTTCAGCAGATGATTTTTTGCAAGGTAAGGGGGCTATATTTTCTTATGTCTTTTTTTTTTATATTTACTATTTTAATATTTGTTTTAAAGAAAAAAATCAACTCATATACCTATTTCAACAGAGATTACAGCGGGCGCATCGTCTTATAGCCCCGCCCCGCCACCGGAGCCAGCTAACAACCCATTGGTTGTCGATCCAGCCCCAGCCACTCAGATTTACGAAGACATTACACCAAACACGACCCCTCGACCTCAAGCCTGCAGAGAGACAGAGAACGTCAAAAGCCAAGCTTCACCAGAAGTCGAAGCTGTAGAATCTTCCCCTCCGACCCTATCTCTCCCATCGAAAATCACCAGAGCGGCTAATATCATTGAGGGTCCACAGAAAGGGGTCAAACGACTTCGAGAAATTTATGGAAAAGAATTAATTTACCCGGAGAGAGGTAAAGGAAAAAAAAAGAAAACTATAAATATCATTTTTACGCGTTGAATTTTTTACTCTATTTTCTACATAATATTGTTTTTTTTGTTTGTTTTTTAGAACAAAACACTGAAAGTCCATCTGTCTCATCCACAACTCGAGGAAAAAAACGATTTGGGAAATATTCTCATGAGAGTCCTAATTCTTCGGAAGAAGGTAAAGATATATTCCTTGTTTCATTATATTTTATCTATATTAAATAAATCGTAATATATATATTTTTTTTGTTCTAGAACAATCCCCCGACGAAAGAGAGGCCCAAGTGTTTTTTGAATCTCAGCAATCCGTACTGAACACCATCAACTCTGAACGGCGAACTTCAGATAGTAGCGATGAAGATGAGCTGAGCTTCAGTCCTCTATTCAACGCGCGAGATCTCGCTGGCCTGAGTTACGCGACTTTACGAACGGCTAACAGAAGCTTCCAACGTGTTCTGGAAGTCGCCACATTACCGCTCACTTACCATCAGACAGTGGAAATAGTTTCAGGAGCCCAGAATGGTATTGTGGACCTACTGCATAGACTCATTGATACACAGAATCAACACACCACCGATTTAAGAAGTACGGTGGAATTTTTCGCTGTTTCCCAAGACCGCGTCTTGGAAGAAAACAGACAATTGCGTAACACGGTCTTATCACTACAGCAAGACTTTTCGGAGGTGAGGAACGACCATTCCTTGTTAATTACTGTTCTGTCTTTAATCTCTGAAAGATTACATATTATGCAAAGACAATCGACGGATACATGAGAATGGTTGACTAGTTTAAAAAAAAAATCCATTTCACTGTTATTGTTTGAAAAGCATTTGTCTGTTATTTTTTATCTAGGTGTGTGAGATCTTGTGTTGTGTTTTTTTTTAAGTTTTTTTAAAAATCTATTTCTGTTATTGTTTTTTTTATTTAGGTGTGTATGTGCGTGTGTGTGTGTGATTATGTTTTACTGATAGTTATGATGTATACCATTAACAATATTATGAGGTATATTTGATGGTACGCTTCTGTTTCACACAATTTTAAAAATAAAAACATATCAAAATGTTTCCTAAAAGGCAACGAATCGACTCCGAGTGTGATGAAATAACTCGCTCAAGATCAAATCCTAGGTCTGAGAATAACGAGAGACTCAATCTTTTAATACGTGAACAGTTAAGAGGTCTAAATAGTAATGATTTGTCTAATGCGGAAAGATTGAATAATATCATAATAGACCAACATGGTTGGATAGATGATGAAGATGAGAGTCTGCAGATGGGGGGGTGGAATAGGTTCATCTCAAACGCGTACGGAGTTAAGTCGTGGGCAGATAGATTCACTGATGGCTAACGGTGGGGTTTTCGGTGATTTCACAATAACACCACGCCCCCGTTTCAATGGTTTAGAGCAGGGATCAGCAACTCCGGTCCTGGAGGGCCACTGTCCTGCAGAGTTTAGCTCCAACCCTAATTAAACACACCTGAACAAGGCAATCAGTGTTTTCAGGATTACTAGATAGATACAGGCAGGTGAGTTTTTATCAGGGCTGAAGCTAAACTCTGCAGGACAGTGGCCCTCCAGGACCGGAGTTGCTGATCCCTGGTTTAGAGTTACAAAGATCGTTAGATCTTAGACAAATACAGACCACCGATTTTGTAGAATATAATTCACGCCTCCATAATATCCTAAACGAGGTGGTTGACTTTTCACAACAGCTAGCTGGACAAACAGGGTTCATAAACATATCTCTGGCCGGAGAAAGTTTACCGGGATCCATAAATGCAGTATTAACGCCTGATAGCCACCACGACCCATCATCATTCATAAATCAGATTGAGCAAGTTACTCAGAGTAATAGTGATGTAACCAGTGATTCGACCTTAACATTACAAATCTCAATTGTGCGAGATAAAACAGGAGGAGGACATAGAAAGATTAGTGACGTGGCTATAAGTGAGAGTATCACTCGTAATAAAATGCATTTATTTAGCCCCATTAATATCGATAATGAAATGTGTTTGAGTTACTGTCTAGCATATTTCTTTAATCCAAAATACACAGATCAAGAATTACAGGCCCCTGCGAAGGAGATTCATACAGGATGTGGTTTTAGGACAGATGAGGAGATAGGTCTCCACAATTTATCTGTTTTCGAAAATAAATTAGGCATAAAAATCGTAGTTTTTCACAGAGACTGCGGTGGGAAGCTACAGGTCTACAAAAACACAGACGAATTACACCTAAAGACAGTCCATCTATTTCTCCACGAGGGGCATTTTCATCTAATAAAAAAATTGAAAGGTTTCTTAGGCACAAGCTATGTGTGTGAGTATTGTTTCAAAGGCCATAAAGACAAAAAAACACACGAATGTCAGTTTGTTTGTAAGATATGTATGAGATCCGAGTGTCGTTCGTATACGAGAACAACAAGACACTGTGCAGAGTGTCTCAGATTCTGTAAAAACAACTTCTGTTACGAATCACATAAAAAATCACAAGCACCCGGTGGACGATCTCAATGTAAATCTGTGAAATTCTGCTCAAAATGCCATGTCGTTTATAGAACGCCAGCTGGTGGTGAAAAAATAAAACCTCACAAATGCTCTCCAGAGCGTTGTGTACATTGTTACGGATTTTGACTAGTGGAGGTACTCACGAATGTTACATTCAGCCTCTAAAACCTGAACCAAAGGACGATAAATACATTTATTATGATTTTGAAACATTCGTTCAAGATGGCAGACACATAGCAAATTATGTTTGCGCCATCACACACGCAGGAGAGACGTTTGAAGCCGGGGGGTTGGATTGTGTAGCACATCTGATTAAACACTTCAGACGTCCTAAATATACAGGATATACGTTCATAGCCCATAATTCGTCCGCCTTTGATGCATATTTACATCTCAATTATCTTGTCGGGGAGGGGTTGACTCCGAAAGTTATTATGCAGGGCTGTAGAATTCTATACATGTATGATCATGTGTTTAAACAGCGTTTCATTGACTCATGGCAATTTATCCCATTCAAACTTGCCAAAATACCAGCGGCCCTTAACTTAGATGTACAGGAGAAGGGGTATTTTCCGCACCTTTTCAATAAACCACAAAATGCAGAATATATCGGTCCCTATCCTGCAAAAGAGTTTTACGGTTATGAGACAATGAGTGAAGCCGAGCGTGTCAGATTTGACACATGGTATTCACATGTATGGGGTGATATCTTTGACTTCAAGAAAGAACTCGCTTTCTACTGTAGGAATGATGTAATTATTCTACGCGAAGCGTGTACACGCTACAGAACGGAATTTATAAGTTTCACAAACATCGACCCGTTCAAGTCAATAACATTACCAGGTGTGTGTATGAAAACATTCAAAACAAATTTTCTCTCGCGCGACACGTTGGCTCTAACACACAGCCATGCCTATATTAAACAACACAAGACGTTTTCAAACGCATCTATCCAATGGCTTGAATTTGTCAAACTGAGTCAAAATGTGGAGATAGAACATGCACTAAACTATGGTGAGCGGGCCATCGGCCCATATCACCTTGATGGTTATTATGAGGATGCTAATGGAATAAAGACAGCCTTTGAGTACTTAGGGTGCTTTTTTCACGGGCATTCTTGTAGATTTAAGCCAGAAGAAATTCAACCTTTATCGAAAGTGACTTTTGGTGATCTCAGAAGACAGTCGGATACAAAACTAGAAACCCTCCGAAAAGTGTACGGCTTGCGTGTCATTTCAATCTGGGAGTGTGAGTGGGAGGGGTTAAAACAGACAGATCCTGACGTCAAACAGTTTATGCAATCTTACGAAAGACCTGAGAGGCTGAACCCTCGTGATGGACTATATGGCGGACGCACAAATGCCTACAAATTGTATCACGAAACAGCTGAAGATGAGAGGATCGACTACTTTGATTTCACATCGCTATACCCGTTCGTTCAGTCGAGTAAAACCTATCCTATAGGTCATCCTAAAATTATATTCAAGGACTTTGAAGGGATAGAGAACTATTTTGGCCTCATAAAGGCTGAAGTCCTTCCACCGCGTGGATTGTATCATCCAGTTCTACCTTACAGGTGCAGGGATAAGTTGATGTTCCCTCTGTGTAGAACCTGTGCCGAAAATCAGATTCAGGACACACAATGCTGCCACACAGAGGCTGAGAGATGTATTGCAGGGACTTGGGTAAGCATTGAGCTCCAAAAGGCAGTTCAACACGGCTATCGGATAATAAAAATACACGAGGTCTGGCATTACCCACACACGTCCGACACATTATTCACAGAATATGTTAAAACATTCCTTAAACTGAAACAAGAAGCCTCGGGGTATCCGCCCGATGTAATGACAGAGACAGAAAAACAATCTTACGTAGCTGATTACCTGGAGAAAGAAGGGATCCAGTTAGATCCGTCTAAAATAATAAAAAATCCGGCAAAAAGATCCATTGCTAAGCTTATCTTGAATACACTTTGGGGGCGATTCTGCCTCAGATCTCACCTCGCACAGAGTGAACTCGTGTCAGACCCAGAAGAATTTACTCAGCGTCTCTTCAGCCACGCCCATGTAATACGTCATTTCTCTTTCGTATCTGATTCATTGGCTTTGATTCAGTCGAGTAGTTCAACACAAGATCCCTCTCCCACGCGTGATGTAAATATTCTCGTGGGTGCTTTTACCACCTGTTACGGACGACTTGAGTTGTATAATCTTTTGGACAAATTAGCCGAACGAGCGATTTATGCCGATACAGACAGTGTGATTTTTGTGTCAAAACCCGGTGATTGGACGCCTGAAACAGGGTCATATCTTGGGGAGTTAACGAGCGAGCTAGATTCTGGTCAGCATATTATCCAGTTCGTGTCATCGGGCCCGAAATCTTATGCCTTTAAAACAAACACCGGTCATTCATGTCTTAAAGCTAAAGGAATCACGTTAACAGCAGAGAATGCTGAAATAGTTACACTACAGAGCCTGACCGATCTTGTGCGAGCCTATGTCGAAACAGGTGTCAAATTACACCTGTCGGCAAAAACAGACAGCATCACACGAAATAAGAGGGGGTTTACATTGCACAATAGATCAATCGTGAAAAGTTTCAGACTTGTGTACAATAAGCGAGTACTCCAACCAGATTATACTACGTTACCTTACGGGTTTTAGCAATATTTTGAAAATGTGTGAAACAGATGTGTTCGACTGGAGAATGCATCATCCGTTCTCCAGCATCGTGGTTGGACAAAGTGGATCAGGGAAGACTTATTTTGTGAAAACTTTGATGTATAATTCACAGAAAATGTGTTCTGTCAAGTTTGATAATTTTGTGTACGTGTATACATCCTGGCAAACAATGTATGATGAAATGTCACATGCTTTTGATATTAAATTCATTGAAGGTATACCAAAGAAACTTGATGATGAATCGTTATTTCCCCCTGGTAAAGTGTCTCTCTTGATCCTGGATGATGTTATGCTACAAGCCTCATCCAACTCTGAGGTTGAGAACGTTTTTACACGCCTAGTACATCACATGAAGATTAGTTGTCTGCTATTAATACAGAATCTGTTTTTCCAGGGTAAATCTTCCAGAACAATCGCTCTAAATACAAATTATTTAATTATATTTAAAAACCCTCGCGATAAGCAGCAAATTGGTATTCTGGGTCGCCAAATGTACCCAGCCAATGCACGATTTTTTATCGAGGCGTATAACGATGCAACTGAACGTCCTCACAATTATTTGTTAATCGATTATAAACCACACACACCTGAAAAATTCAGGCTCAGAACGGATTTACTATCAGACTATCCGGTGGTGTACGTTCCGAAGTGAAAATGAGCACCCGGCTGTCCAGAAATCTCTACCTCTTAAAGTTATTATATAAGAGCTCCCCCAAGCAGCGACGTGTTATTCTCCAATCATCACCCGACGAGTTAATATTGGCTCTATGCAAAGTGGCTCTCAATATTCTTCATGGTAAAATCCCCTTAACTGTGTAACAGCACGGGACTTTAAAAAGAAAGAAAAAAGAATTAAAATACGTTGCAAATAAAAAGATTAATATCAACAGAAAGAGGCGTATGATTAACCAAAAAGGTGGATTCATACTTCCCCTTCTCAGTGTAGCGCTCCCCTTCATAACCAGTTTAATAACTAGAAACTGACTCTGAAGAGAAAAATGCAACATACCGAGAAATTATATCTTGTACCAAAACATCAACTCGATAGACTAAGGACTGCTCCGGCTCCTGAAAATATTCATACGGTTGTGGAGAATGATCTGGATTCATCTATTAGAGATATACTACAGAAGCATGATTTGAACGCTTAAGAAAAATCCAAGCTCTACACTAATGTTTTACAACGATTCTTAAGTGTGGTAAAACAAGGTGATATGGAAAGTAACACTCTAACTCTTGCATTACCTGAACACGAGACACCTGTCACCCCCCATACCCCGGATGTTAGGCATGATGACGTCAGTGAGGACCCAATCGTCTCAGAAGTTTTAAACAATATTCCTCATAGAAGCTTAAAAAATGTAAAATATATTATGGATAAAATGTCCAAAGCCAAACACGTGTCTTCATGGACAGATGATGGAGAATTTGTTTATAAAGGGAGAATCATTCCAGGGTCCCATATATTTGACCTGGTAAAGAGTGTAACATCATCACAAATGATGCAAGACAATCGCCGCCCTGTAGGTTGGTACGAGTTTCTGGATGCATTTGCGGGATTAAAGATTCCTTATTCGACTGTAACCAACCATAATGTAAGACGGATGATTGAATCGTTTAAAAGAAAAACACACGCGGATGACTTGGGTGCTGTACCTACGAAGTCTTTGAAAAAACGCCCCACACACACACACATGCACACGATCCTGATGAAAACGTATTTAACTCCCCCAGAGTAGATGCCTACCAATGGATGAATTTTTAACAAAATATATGTAATGGCATAGCTACGTGTTTTTTTTTTTTGTTTTTTTTTTTTTTGTTTTACAAAATATTATCATGTATGGGATTTGTATCTGTGTTTTAGTTTTTTTAGTTTTTTTAAACTATGTATGTTATTCTACACTATGTTGTTAACATCTATGTGTTATTGTTTTTGATGTCAAATAAAAGAAAGAAAATGAAATTATTCATCTGTTTACGACTCGCTTTTATTCATTACATATTCTTTATTTATTCGTTACACAGGAATTAATAAGACTGGAACATTTTACCAGACTGTACACATTGGATACATTTAAATCTTTTACTAACACAGACCATGGGTTTAAATTTTTTCACAAAAAGAGACACCATAGTATCATTTCTTAATAGATTATCGTTATGGTAAAATTTCATTATATCTTTATACTCAACACCCCGTGAAATATGATACAGAAAAAATACACAATGTTGTCCACAGGTGACTGATGTAAAATCTTGGACTTGTCTGGTAGAATAATGAACTCGTGTAGAATTGTTTTTTAGAAACTCGAGAATGGATGAAGGAAAAAAATCTGAATACGGAGGATTCCCAAAGCTGTCAAAAAAACATCCGACCCCATTTCGATCGATATACATAGCTAGCCAATGGCGTCCCGGTTCGTCCGATCGATCCGTATTACAGATTAACCCATTTAATCCCAAATTTTTCTCAGACACAAAAATATCCAAATCATGTGTCATTAGTATCCCTTTGAAACAATCAATCATAATTTTTTTAAATTTTCATGGAAAAGTGTGTGAAAAAGTGTGTTTTATGATCGGTCACAATTGTGACCGGTGGGATACTGTGTTGTATCAACCATTGGACAGAGTGAATATAGGTCTATTTGACCTGTGCAGTGTGTTTGTGTGTGTGTGTGTGTGTGTGTTTGTGTGTGTGTGTGTGTGTGTGTGTGTGTGTGTGTGTGTGTGTTTGTTTGTTTGTGTGTGTGTTTGTGTGTGCGCGCGCGTGCATAAGAGTGTATAAAATCCTTATAAAATCCTTGAGGCCACGGGATAGTATCTTGAGGCCACAGGATAGTATCTTGAGGTCACGAGATGGTATCTTGAGGCCACGGGATACTATCTGGAGGCCACGGGATACTATCTGGAGGCCATGGGATACTATCTCGAGGCCACGGGATAGTATCTCGAGGCCACGGGATTGTATCTTTAGGTCACGAGATGGTATCTTGAGGCCACGGGTACTATCTGGAGGCCACGGGATACTATCTGGAGGCCACGGGATAGTATCTTGAGGCCACAGGATAGTATCTTGAGGTCACGAGATGGTATCTTGAGGCCACGGGATACTATCTGGAGGCCACGGGATACTATCTGGAGGCCACGGGATACTATCTGGAGGCCACGGGATACTATCTCGAGGCCACGGGATAGTATCTCGAGGCCACGAGATGGTATCTTGAGGCCACGGGTACTATCTGGAGGCCACCGGATACTATCTGGAGGCCATGGGATAGTATCTTGAGGCCACGGGATTGTATCTTGAGGTCACGAGATGGTATCTTGAGGCCACGGGATAGTATCTCGAGGCCACGGGATAGTATCTCGAGGCCACGGGATAGTGTCTGGAGGCCACGGGATGTGTCTCGAGGCCACGGGATGTGTCTCGAGGCCACGGGATAGTGTCTGGAGGCCACGGGATAGTGTCTGGAGGCCACGGGATAGTGTCTGGAGGCCACGGGATAGTGTATCGAGGCCACGGGATAGTGTATCGAGGCCACGGGATAGTGTCTGGAGGCCACGGGATAGTGTCTGGAGGCCTCGGGATAGTGTCTGGAGGCCTCAGGATAGTGTCTGGAGGCCATGGGATAGTGTCTGGAGGCCACGGGATAGTGTCTGGAGGCCACGGGATAGTGTCTGGAGGCCACGGGACAGTGTCTGGAGGCCACGGGACAGTGTCTGGAGGCCACGGGATAGTGTCTGGAGGCCACGGGATAGTGTCTGGAGGCCACGGGATAGTGTCTGGAGGCCTCGGGATAGTGTCTGGAGGCCACGGGATAGTGTCTGGAGGCCCCGGGATAGTGTCTGCAGGCGTCTGCAGGCCACGGGATAGTGTCTGGAGGCCACGGGATAGTGTCTGGAGGCCACGGGATAGTGTCTGGAGGCCACGGGATAGTGTCTGGAGGCCTCGGGATAGTGTCTGGAGGCCACGGGATAGTGTCTGCAGGCGTCTGCAGGCCACGGGATAGTGTCTGGAGGCCACGGGATAGTGTCTGGAGGCCACGGGATAGTGTCTGCAGGCCACGGGATAGTGTCTGCAGGCCACGGGATAGTGTTTGCAGGCCACGGGATAGTGTCTGGAGGCCACGGGATAGTGTCTGGAGGCCACGGGACAGTGTCTGGAGGCCACGGGACAGTGTCTGGAGGCCACGGGATAGTGTCTGGAGGCCACGGGATAGTGTCTCGAGGCCACGGGATAGTGTCTCAAGGCCACGGGATAGTGTCTCGGGCCACGGGATAGTGTCTCGAGGCCACGGGATAGTGTCTCGAGGCCACGGGATAGCGGGATAGTGTCTCGAGGCCACGGTATAGTGTCTCGAGGCCACGGGATAGTGTCTCGAGGCCACGGGATAGTGTCTGTGTGTAAAATTAGGTAGAAAGTTAGGTAGCAGCAGAAAGTAAGGTAGAACAGTTAGCCTATGTGTATTAGCATGTAGATACAATGGGTTATCCCACCGGTCACTATTGTTGCCGTTGACATGTTTGTGAGTTCTATGACCACATTAAACAAAGTTGAGTAATTGCAAATGCATATATCAATACTAGACACCTTAAACATGATGTGTACCAAAAATCTATGTCCTATCTTTATGTTAACATACTTTAATAACCTTTTCTTTGGGAGCTTTCTTGCTGCCATTCTCTTTTCTTGGCGCAAACAGGAAGTAAACAGCTCTGGTCATGTGACAATTTACAGTAAACATGCGACACTGCACATATTTCATTGAGACCCTTTATTATATCAATATCTGCTGGAAATGCATTGATAGATCTTTCAGTAACATTTTTATAGCCTTAGAAATGAAACATTTTTTTACGGTCACTATTGTGACCGGTGGGATTAAATGGGTTAATAGAGTCGGGAGATCTGTCAGCGGTTCTTTTGGAAAATGATCGCTAGCGAGTACTCCTAAAAAATTTACATTACATGCGATGTTATCCATAATTTCCGTTAACTCCACAGTGTTCATTTCAGTAGTGTTCTGCCAGCACCTGTCTCCGATTTGATATTTCAAGTAGAGAATCGTAGATGGCATAGATCAAAATGTTTACTGTGTTTTGTAGAGGTTCTCTAAAACGGGCTTCTAACCTAATATTTCCTGACCTAATCAGGGACACATGCTGGGAGCACTCCTCGTCTGGACTAAGATTATAGGCAAACAGTGTATAACCGTTAAGAAAATCCTCGCGATCTATGGCCAGAGCCTGATTCTTTAGATGTCTCGCCGTAGCGGTAACCAATTGATAATATTCCCGGACCGCGTTGCCTAGATTAAATTGTGGCTGAAAGGGGCGATTTGGGATATGACCCCCGTCTGAGGTAAGATTTAAATATTCAAGATTAAAATGTTTGAACGAAAACGGTTTTTTTTCGTATGATCCAGTGAATGCATCGTTATCTGTCAGTCCAATAATGATGGATTTTGGTAAAGTCCCGAGGAAGAGATTTTCGTGGTTTGAGACGCGCGCCCCTGCCGGCAAGGAGAAGGATTTCACGCAGACCTTGTCAAAAGGATACTTGGCTGTGGCTGACAGTAAAGCCTGAGCATGCCCTAACCGGAGGGAGGGCGAAACTGACACCCTTTTGATAAAAAGTGATGCGGAAATTATTTTTAGTTTATAATCGATCGCGTCCCCTCGCATAAGACAGAACGCGTCTTTTGCTCTAGTTAAACGAATACGAATATCAACCCCGTTCAAAAGTAATTTTGGCTGAAAGAATATATCGCTGTGTATCGGGGCCAGTAACTCAAGAACATTGCCTCCGTCCGTAAAGGCAGCTCTCTTTGTCAATCCTGCATTCGCACCAGCAGGATCTGTAGCATCCATATGCCCAGCTGTGTCTTTGTAAAACAATCCTGCTGAAAAGTTGTTTTCTAGGGTATCTTTTCCATAATTGATAAGCATCTCCAAAATGGATCTGTACGGATACGTGTTGGACGACTGTGATACCAACCGATCTCCTAGCGACACATCCACCTGCGAAAAAATACACGCTCCAGGGTAGTTGACAAGACCCACTGGAGCTCCCTGCGGGGGATCAGACCCATCTGGCAGGGTTATTTTAACGCGAGTATATAATAATGTGTTATTCAGATCAGTGTCAAGTCAAGTCAAGTCAAGTTTATTTATATAGCGCTTTTCACAACACAGGTTGTATCAAAGCAGCTTCACAGTAATAAATTAGAACAATACATCAATGTTTGTTTCTAGTGGAACGTCTACGTTTGGTAATGCTGATCAATAGTATCGTTGATTGATTAATTAAATTAAATATCCCCAAATATCCCCAACTGAGCAAGCCAAAGGCAACAGTGGCAAGGAACCGAAAAACTCCATCAGGTGAACTAATGGAGAAAAAAAAACCTTGGGAGAACCCGGGCTCAGTCGGGGGCCAGTTCTCCTCTGGCGTTTATGAACTAGAGGTCGGATTTAACTGTAGGATTAAAAGTATTATATGAATGCCTGGCTGAAGAGATGCGTCTTTAATCTAGTTTTAAACTGTGAGAGCGAGTCTGAGCAACGAACAGTATCCGGAAGACTATTCCAGAGTTTTGGTGCTAAATGTGAAAATGTTCTCCCTCCTTTAGTGGACCTAGATATCCTAGGTATGACCAAAAGCCTCGAATTTAGTGACCTTAAAGAGCGCGATGGATTATAGGGCGATAGAAGATCCGTTAAATAGACTGGAGCTAAGCCGTTTAGGGCTTTATAAGTCAGTAGCAATACCTTGTAATTAATACGGGACTTTATAGGTAACCAATGTAGGGATGATAAAATCAGTGTTATATGATCATATTTTCTTGATCTAGTTAGAACTCTAGCGGCGGCATTTTGGACTAACTGTAGCTTGTTTATTGAGGATGCAGGACAACCGGCTAATAACGCATTATAGTAATCTAGTCTCGAGGTCATGAATGCATGAACTAACTTTTCTGCATCAGAAACAGATAGCATATTACGTAGCTTAGCAATGTTTCTAAGGTGGAAAAAGGCTGTTCTTGTAACATATGAAATATGATTTTCAAAAGACAGGTTGCAGTCTAATATAACACCCAGGTCTTTTACTGTAGAGGATGAAGTAACAGGACATCCTACTATGTTAAAGTTGTATTGTGAGAGGTTTTGTGGGTGGTTTTTTGAACCGATAAGTAGTACCTCTGTCTTGTCTGGATTTAATAAAAGAAAATTATGCGTCATCCAATCTTTTATATCTTTAACACACTCTGTCAATTTGGATAATTTAGCGTTTTCATCTGGCCGTGATGAAATATAGATTTGAGTGTCATCAGCATAACAATGGAAACTAATTCCATGTTTCCTTATAATATTTCCAAGTGGCAGCATATATATTGAGAATAATAGAGGGCCTAACACAGATCCCTGCGGCACTCCATAGTTTACTGGAGTTATGATAGATTTTTCTCCATTTAAATAAACAAAATGGTAGCGGTCAGATAAATACGATCTAAACCAGCTTAATGCTTGTCCTTGAACACCAGTATAATTTTGTAGTCGATCTAAGAGTATTGTATGATCTATAGTATCGAACGCAGCACTAAGATCAAGTAAAACTAATATTGAGATACAGCCTTGGTCAGAAGCTAAAAGTAAATCATTTGTGATTTTAACAAGCGCAGTTTCAGTGCTATGATGCGGCCTGAACCCAGACTGAAACTTTTCATAGGTGTCATTTTCTTGTAAGAAAGAGCCCAGTTGAGCGGACACAACTTTTTCTAGTATTTTAGACATAAAAGGTAGATTTGAAATGGGTCTATAATTTACTAGATTATTCAGATCTAATTGTGGTTTCTTAATGAGAGGTTTTATAACTGCCAGTTTAAATGTTTTTGGAACATAACCTAAAGATAAAGACGAGTTAATAATATTGAGGAGAGGCTCTTCCACTACAGGTAACACTTCTTTCAATAGTTTAGTTGGTATAGGATCTAGTAAACATGTTGTTGTTTTAGATGAAGTAAAACGTTTATTTAACTCTTTTTGTTCTATAGTTGTAAAGCACTGTAATTGTTCTTGCGGGGTGATAATTGAGGCTGAATTATAAGGCGCGATTGAGGATTGAACGTTTACAATTGTGGTTCTGATGTTTTCTATTTTCTCAGTGAAGAACTTCATGAAATCATTACTACTAAACTGTAATGGAATATTTTGTTCAGGAGACATCTGTTTATTTGTTAGTCTCGCCACGGTGTTAAATAAGAACTTAGGATTGTTATGGTTGTTTTCTATTAGTTTGCGGAGATGCTCAGCCCTGGCCGCTTTTAGGGCCTTTTTATAACGTGACATACTGTCTTTCCATGCGATTCTAAAGACCTCTAAGTTGGTTTGTTTCATTTACGCTCTAAATTACGGGTTTCTCTCTTTAGAACATGCGTAGTATTGTTGTACCATGGTGCTTTACTTTTCTCTCTGACCTTTTTTAATCTAATGGGCGCAACAATATCCAATGATCCAGAGAGAATGGTGCTCATAGTGCTAGTTAATTCCTCAAGTTCATCTGTTTGTTTGGGTTCACTGAGCAGCTGAGACAGATCCGATAAGCTGTTTGAAAAATTATCTATGGTGGATGGAAGGATTGTTCTGCCTAATCGATAACGCGGCGCAGCATGATATATTACAGGAGTACGTAATATGCAAGTTACCATGTAATGGTCAGTGACATTGTCACTTTGTGGAATGATATCTATATCGGTTGGATCGGTTCCATGTGATATAATTAAATCGAGTGTATGATTAAATCGATGAGTCGGTCCGGTAATGTTTTGCTTGACCCCAAAGGAGTTTAATAAATCTGTAAACGCAGCCCCTAACGCATCATTTTGATTATCTACATGGATATTAAAGTCTCCAACAATTAATGCTTTATCGAAGTTAACTAATAGGTCTGAGAGAAAATCTGCAAACTCTTTTAGGAAATCAGCGTAAGGCCCAGGCGGTCTATATACGGTAGCCAAGGCTAGAGATAATAGGGATGTTTTTCGAACATCTAAGAGCGTAACATTTAGTACAAGTACTTAAAATGAAATAAACTTATAACCCGTTTTCTGAGTAACATTGAGAAAATCTCTATAGATTGTTGCAACACCGCCGCCACGACCATTCAGACGGGGCTCGTGCTTATAGGAGTATCCTGCTGGAGTAGACTCATTTAAACCGAAATAATCATTTGGTTTAAGCCAGGTTTCAGTAAGGCAAAGTACATCGAAGCTATTATCTGTGACTATTTCATTTACAATAACTGCCTTAGGTGTGAGTGATCTAATGTTTAGAAGACCTAGCTTTAAAAATTGTTTTTGATTACCAATAGCAACATTTTCTGGTTTAATAACAATTAGATTTTTTCTAGATCCTGCAGTAGATTTATGATTTGATCTCACTAAACGAGGAATAGACACAGTTTCTATGCAATGTTCTACACTATTTATATCAGTTAAATTGGTGCAGCAGAGACTATGATTTGGACTTTTGGTTACTAGTCAAAAGGTATTTAACATTTTGGAGATGTTATCTGACAGAAGATCCGATCCGAATCTGCTTGGGTGTAAGCCATCAGCACGGTAAAGCCTAGGACGCTCCCAAAACAGATTCCAATTATTTACAAAGAGAAGTTTCTGCTCATTGCACCATGACATTAACCATTCATTAAGCGCAAATAATCTACTAAACTTTTCATGACCTAGTCGGTACGTGGGAAGCGGTCCTGACACAATAATCGTTATATCAGGCGATGTGCTGCGTACCATATCGTTTAGATTCCTGAAGTCTTTCTTCAGAACCTCCGTCTGGCGCAGTCTGATGTCGGCCCCTCCTGCGTGCAGGACCACGGTTCCGACGCGCTCGTTCAGAATCTCGGGAACGTGAGCAGCGATTTCAGAAACACGAGCACCAGGAAAGCAGTGACTATGCACCTTACTTTTATTTAACGTAACGTGTACGTGTCGAACGATGGAATCGCCGATGATCACAGCATCGCGTTCTGTTTCGCGAAGAGGGGAGAAGCAGTTTTGTGTGGATATCTCGAAAACCGGGAGGGTCGGAGAGAGTTTTCTTGGTCTAGACCTGGCTCGCGTCTTCCGCTGCGGAAAAATCCAGGCTTCGTGATGGCATGTTGGAGCCGGAGTGAACGAGACCATGGCTGATCGCGACCTCGACGTTCAGGACCGATGTTGAGGAACGCACGGAGTAGACGAGGTCGGAGTCAGCGGGTTAGTAACGTTAATCTCTGATTTGTGTGCCTCGGCACGTGATGTTTCAAGAGCTAACCGCCGATCTATCAGCTCGGCTTTTCTTACTAAAAGGTCGTGGATCTGTTTCTCAACAGCTTCCAGCTCAGACTGCACCGCGTGCAGCTCAAATGTGTCCTCACCTGCACCAAAAGGTAGACTACTTACATTTGATATATTCGCCATTTTAACAGATGGACAGTAAGTTAAGTTAGCAACGACGCTACCAGTGGTGCTATCAATATTAATACTAATTTATGGCTTAAGTCTTGGATATAATCCGTCTTTTCAGTGGTACGGGTGTAGAGTAGATGCACGATAGGCGAAAAAATTTTTGTTTGTAAATGAGTGCGGAGAAGACGCGTTCAGCCGTGATCCACGGACGTAACCTATAAGAGTATCCAGCGTTGGATCACTAGGCTTGAGACGCGTCTGCTCAACAATCCGCGTTATAACTATGAGGTGAGGAAAAGTAGAAAATGTTCGTTGTAAGTGAGTTTAAAGAGAAATCAAGAATTATAAATCAATCGATGGAGCTCCAAAGACAACAACACCAGAGTTAACACCAGACTGGTGAAGTGTAATCTTCACCAGTCCCTGCAATGAAAAACTCAATCGGAGAAGCATCATTAATCGCTGACATTGGGGGGATTTCCACATAAGTGTTTTTCTCAATAGCTGTCTGAGTTAAGGGAAGTGTAAAAATATCCAGTTCGGATTTAATACATTCGTCTGACAATGCATGAATCAACGACATGATTAGAAGATAGTCTTGCTTCGTCTTTTCAAACTTGTAGATCTTTTTAGACGCTTCGTCCGGCTTCTTCCTCTGCTTTTTGCAACTGGGCGTTTCTTAGTGACGCGGCTAGTCTTCTTTATACCGTGACCACGCCCCCTCCTCATACGGGTCCCTGGGGGCTTCAGCCCTCTGCGCATGATCATAAGACCGTGACCGCTCTGCCCCTCTCCGTTGTCATTATTATTAAATGACTTTGATAAGGCACTGGTGACTACATCACTTACTATATTTTTTGCCGCAGCTTTTATGTGCGGCTTTGCAATACTGAAACCCCTTCTTAGAAATGGGATTGCCATACGATATAATCCACGAAAGAGACCTCCGATCCCTGACGCAAAACCGGAACCATACATGACTCCACTTCCGACATAGCCTGGCATTCCATGTCCCGTCTGGGCCTGGTAATATGATATGTAGCGGTGGGGGTCTTCTTGGTAGGGATGGAGATAAGCCATTTTTAAAACAAATGTTTTCTCACCGGTCTAAAGTGAAGCTTCGTCACAACTTTTCCGTAGGTGAATCGTACGTCTGTATTATTATCCCCTTTAATTTCGATCCCAATGTCTGAGATGTAGTTCTTATTAAGACGAACGTAATGAGGCTTGTTGTATCTGACACTGACTGCTTTGTTAATGATCGGTTCAATGTGTACAGTCTCTAATAATGGAACATACGCGTCACCGACTGCTTGATATTCTATTATATCTATGTATACAAATAGAGTGTAAAATCCTCCGCTTATATCAGCCTGATGTGGTGCGTATGTGCGCTGTTCTTCGTGTTCATCAGAACTGTTTAGATTTTCAATAGGAACTCCGGGTTTTAATCCTAGAATAATGGCTAGCTTTCCGTAAAACGTTAGCGATGCTCTCTGATTTGATTTCAGAGATATCTTATTGTTTATATTATCGTACCTGAGTTGCACTCGTGGTGGAAGAGCTGCGTTTATTTCCTTGAGTAATACTAAAATATCCTCAAAATAACCGTATTTTATTTTTAGGTCTTTCCGAAAAGTTTCAATACTATCCCCGCGCACTTTGCTACGTTCATCCACGTTTAAACATGGTGTACATTCAATAATAAAAGTAGCGTCTTCCTCGTTGAAAGTATACCAAGTTTTTGGATAGTGGAACTCAACCAACGCCACTTCCCATAATCCTTTTAAATGTATTGCTCTTGCCAGTCTAGTTCTGTAATTAATTACCTATCTGATTTTCGGGGTAAACATGACCTGATGCATTACACGGCAGCGTGACGTAGAACCCCTCCTCCTCAGACATTTTTTTTTTTAAATGAGAACGTGAGCGACTCTCCTAATGTTTTAAAGGAGTGTGAAGATCAATCATCTGTTTTTCAGGAATCCAGCTATTGAATTTTGATGGCCATCCAAACCATTTCACCAAAACGTACGTGGCTTTTCTGCGTCGCTTTTTATCGAGAATTTTTTCGACCTTAAACGATTTATCATCACTCACAATGATTTTTTGGAGTTCTTTTTCGTAAAAAAACCCCTGTATTATTTCTCCATCATAGTCTTGTAATTTATACACCGGTACATCCCTTGGTATACAAGATGCTATTGTAAAATATTCTTCGGTATAGTTCTGCTCATAGCCTTTGGCAAATATATTCCGGACTTTGGATATTCTGACCACATCCCCCACTGAGAATTTAAAGACGGGTGTCTTTTTAAGCATTTTCCCGTATAAATTGTTGAATACCACGGATTCGTTTTCTTTATTTACGTCCAACGGTCGCATTTTTATGGATTTGTGATAACTGGAGTTATACCCATCTGTCAAATCTTGCAATATATCACAGTAGCGTTTGGAATTTATAGCTGTAAGATACCTCCACATTCGTTCTTTTAAAGTTTTATTAAACCTTTCGACTACACTCGCTTTTAATTCAGAAGCTGTTGCAAAATGTGTTATATTATATTTTTTCATCATCTGCTGAAAAGGCCTGTTGAAAAACTCTGCACCCTTATCTGTCTGTAGTTTGATGGGTACACGTCCCTCTTTCAAAACGGACAAAAAAGCTTTAGTTACTTCGGACGAAGATTTATTTTGGAGCACCCTTGTCCACGCGTATTTTGAGAAAATATCAATAATAGTTAAAATATATTTAATATTGTTGTTCTCTTTTGAGTATGCGGTCATATCGACTAAATCAGCCTGGAACTGTTGGTCTTTCCCATACACCACTACGCGGTTCCGTTTATAATGTATTGGTGCGGTTCGATGGAGTGTGTATGTGTCCTGACTAGCGAGCCAATCACTCACGTCTTTATCAGATAATCTTACACCGTGTTGTTCTAATACAGCTTGTTTTAATCTATCTTTACCCCCTAAACCTCCAGAGCTCGCTGGGTCATAATGATTCGAATTACAAATTTGTTCAGTATTTATTTATTTATTTATTTTTTTTATTTCACAATATAAAAGTCACAAACATTTTTTTTTATTTCACAATATAAAAATCACAAACATTTTTTTTTTATTTCACAATATAAAGATCACAAACATTTTTTTATTTCACAATATAAAAGTCACAAACATTTTTTTTATTTCACAATATAACATTACAAAAAAAAAAAAAAAACATTTGAAAACAACGAAAATGATTTTATTATGGAAGCTTGTTTCCGCCACAAAATAAAAAAAAAAAAAGATAATTGCGACTTTTTATCTCACAATTGCAAGTTTACATCTCGCAATTCTGACTTTATTTCTCAGAATTGCGAGATATAAAGTCAGAATTGCGTGAAATAAAGTCAGAATTCTGAGATATAAAGTCAGAATTGCGTGATATAAAGTCAGAATTCTGAGATATAAAGTCAGAATTGCGAGATATAAAGTCGCAATTGCGTCTTATAAAGTCAGAATTCTGACTTTTTTTCTCGCAATTGCGACTTTATATCACGCAATTCTGACTTTATATCTCAGAATTCTGACTTTATATCACGCAATTCTGACTTTATAACACATAATTGCGAGTTTATATCTCGCAATTCTGACATATTTTCTCAGAATTGTGAGATATAAAGTCCAATTCTAAGGGGGGGAAAAAAGACGGACTTTTTTTTTTTTTACCTCAGAATAGTTTATATCTCACAATTCTGACTTTATAACACGCAATTGCGACTTTATATCATGCAATTCTGGTTTTATATCTCCCAATTGCGTGATATAAAGTCAGAATTCTGAGATATAAAGTCAGAATTCTGAGATATAAAGTCAGAATTGCGTGATATAAAGTCGCAATTGCGAGAAAAAAAGTCAGAATTCTGACTTTATAACACGCAATTCTGACTTTATATCTCAGAATTCTGACTTTATAACACGCAATTGCGACTTTATATCATGCAATTCTGACTTTATATCTCCCAATTGCGTGATATAAAGTCAGAATTCTGAGATATAAAGTCAGAATGCTGAGATATAAAGTCAGAATTGCGTGATATAAAGTCGCAATTGCGAGAAAAAAAGTCAGAATTCTGACTTTATAACACGCAATTCTGACTTTATATCTCAGAATTCTGACTTTATAACACGCAATTGCGACTTTAAAACACGCAATTCTGACTTTATATCTCGCAATTCTGAGAAATAAAGTCAGAATTGCGAGATGTAAACTCGCAATTGTGAGATAAAAAGTCGCAATTATCTTTTAAAATGTTTTATTCAGTGGCGGAAACAAGCTTCCATATTTTATTATATCACACAAACAAAAAATAAAATTTCACAGACATTTCAAAATTCTTCTCCATAATGTATTCGACTATAAAATCAATAATATTACATACATCAGGGTTTTCGTTACTTAACAAACTGCAGACATCTGTTACATACGTACAAATACACAATATATTTCCTATTCTAAAAAGAGAGTTCTGATCTTTAGACATTAGATCGATAATGTTTTTGATGACAGCAGATGGTATGTTGTCGCAAGTGACAGAAATGTTTATCATATGATCCCATTCGTCCGATAATCCTCTCACGACATTCATTAAATCCATCACCCGTTTTTCATCCGAAGTTATGACGGTATTTGTATTCCAATTATTCCGGATAATCTTGTGGAGTAGGTTAGATATTCCACATTTAACACGTGATTTAAAGAAATATTTTGTAATCCATGAGGTAGAGCAGAAGTTTCCCATTTTCAAACCTGTGTGATTTCCGGATCTTCAGATACAGCAAGTTTCCATTTATCCACAGCCGTGTAAATTATTTCCTCGCATGATTCGTTGATTAATTTTTCACGGATTAAAGATAATTGTTCCACTATGTACATTTCATCTTTGAGGCCGTATAAAATAACCTCAACAGCTCCCTCGATCCTCTGGAGATGAGGTTTGCCTCCGTACTGACTCAAGGCCTGAGCCAATATGTTTTTTAATTCCGGGGTGTGAAGTTTCAGACTCATTTCTTCAAAACATCCGTAAAAATAATATGCAGAAGGTTCAAACAAGCAACTGTGTCTTGTCTGCAAAGGATGGTCCACTGTGCAGCCGAGACAATCTTTATTCATTTGTTTGTCTATCAAAATTTCCAGAATGACAGCCAAAATAGCTTTGATAATCCGGTGCCCTGTATCCCCAAGACAGCCATCTGTCTCATCGTTTGTTGTGTCTGGGGTCTCGCTCACGGGACAGGGTGTTGAAACTCCGTAGTTTCTGAGGAAAGCCAAATTGTGGTATCCGAGATCTGTACAAAATTTATTTATCCAATCGATGCTTTTCTGAGGTAATCCATTTGGCATCATCGGTAATCCATCTGTACCATCCGGTAATCCATCAGTAGTTCCAATTAGTTGCGAAGAAGAGTCACTTCCTTGAGACATGATGCGTGAATGAGGTAAGGTTTCAAGAGACACCCCTTTTAAAGTTTGTAGATCGTGGGTGGAGTTATGTGGGTGCCCCTCCTACACGGAACATCCCACTCTGGGTGAAAGAGCTTCAACTTGATGTTTGTGTAACGTTCGTATGCATGGGTCCAGTGGAAAAGCTGATCTACCTTGGAAAAAATCTTAGCCATCACAGGTAGATCTTTCCATTGGAACATGAATTTGAGATCATATAATTTCAAATGATCTTTTTCACATATAGGCCATTGAAATTCCGGATTTGCACCACAGTCGCTACAGAGAATAAAAACATAATCGTTCGGGTGCTTGTTTATCTGATCCCCTAAAATTCGGTATCTCGTACCCATAATTAAACCACTCCATTCACCGATAAAAAGAGGCGTGTCCGTACCTTCTTGTAAATCCGGCCACACTTTTGAATAGAATAAAACCCAATCTCTTTCAGTGAAATTTAACGAAGGATCATCCGTGGAGTTTGTGGTAAATCTCTCGTTGTTATCCACGTTAAAAAATCTGACTTCTCTGTTGATTTTGTCATAATCATATGTACACGCACGTCCATCTGACAAGTGAAAACTATATATCACAGAATCTTCCGGCTCGTGAAGAAATTGCGTTAAGCATGGCCCGTGCGTTCCTCGTTTTTTCCGTGGAGCTAAAGTCAAATCTTCCATAGCTTCAGCAATGTTTCTCTCTGGAGTTTTCGGAGGGGCAGCCGTTGCCATTGTAGATTATCTTGTAAAATCACAGGTAGTATTTCACTGTAAGTTTGCGCTCCTTTTTAAACATCTCATATGACTGTGACGTTGTGGGGAAGGAGGGAAGGAGGGAGGGAGGGAGGGAGGGAGGGAGGGAGGGAGGGGGATTTCCCACGTGACGTCATTTTTTAGGGAAGCCCTTAAATCAAAATTGACCTCTCAGCTTTGAGAGGGGTGTGTTAGGGGGTGTGGTCTCTTCGAGCCGTTGCATCGGTTTTCTTTGGTCATTTAAGTTCGACCACCGAGATGACCGGATGTGTTTTCTATTTGGGAGCTCGAAGGGGTGGGGGGTATTTTCCCACGGTGACATCTGTTGTGGGTGGGATAGGGGCGGAGTTTGTGTGTGTCTCTCTGTAGGCCTCACAGAGCTTCATTTCTGATTGGGGCTCCGGAGTGAGAGGACGCTCTCCACTCTGCTCCACTACAACGAAACACTTTTGTATCTTTTAAACTCTGAGTCCTTTAACGAATGGTATGTAAAAACGTAACACTTTTTAAATTAGTTTGTGTTTCATGTAAAAGTTTTACAAAATACTATGTGAAAGTTAAATGCTTACAAGTCAACATTTTAAAAATTATCTTTTTGTCAATGTTGTTTTAATGTTTTAACATCTTGAAATAACACTAACTCATTTTTTAATAACTATTTTTAGAGAAAAAAATGCAATTTCAACTCATTTCATTAATGTTTTAATGTTTTTTAACGTTAAAAGTTTAACGTTTAAAGTGATGAATGTACATCTGTCTTCTTTAATAAAAAAACACTGATCTCACACTCTGACTATGTTTTTATTTCTTAAAAAAGTTTTAAATATACACTGTTTAGAACTACTGAGCGTGGGAAATTTCTCACGCTTCAGATGTTCAACCCATAAGGAGGTGTGGCGTAAGTCCGATTTTCCCACGGTGTGTACATACAGCCTATAAGTGGGAGGAGCTAGCGTGGGAAATTCCCACAGTCAAAGGGGGCGGGGCTTAGAGGGTCATAAAGCAATAAACCTGTCAAAAGTTTGATGGAAAGGACCCTCTATTCTCTCTCTGAGGTAAACCAATCCATAGGTCTTCAGACGGTTAATTAAGACATCTAAAAACTATGTGGAATGATGTTTGAATCATTCCAAGACCACCTATTAGAACTTCACCAGATTGTATTTAGAAGAGGCTTTGTTGCACAGCACTATAAGATATAAAAAAAAAAAACAAAGTTGTGAGCTGCAGTTGTGAGACATATACATTGGTATTATATCAGAAAACATGCTTTGGTAAATAAAAAAAAGTCATAATTAAGAGCAGGGTTTCTCAAACTCGGTCCTGGAGGGCCACTGTCCTGCACAGTTTAGCTCCAACCCTGATCAAACACACCTACACTGTTAGAAAAATCTGTAGAAATTACAGTATTACTGGCAGCTACTTGCCAGTAACTTACTGTAGATTTAAATTGATGTTATTTACTGGCAACAATTTGTTCAAAATTAAATGAACATTAAACATTAACAAGTCTTTATCTTTACAGAATAAAACTAAAATAACATCCTCATGCAAAGCATTCTGGGAACCAAAATCTGAAGGAAAAAAAACAGAAAAAGGTTGATGAAGATTTCTGGTTCCCAGAATGCTTTGCATTAGATTGTTATTTTATAATTTTATTCTTTAAAGACAAAGACTTGTTAATGTTTAATGTTCATTTAACTTTGAACAAACTGTTGCCAGTAAATAACATAAATTTAAATCTACAGTAAGTTACTGGCAAACAGCTGCAAAACTACAGCAAATTTTTTACAGTGTAGCTGTGAGTTTCTAGTGATCCTGAAGACATTGATTAGCTTGCTCAGGTGTGTTTGAACAGGATTGGAGCTAAACTGTGCAGGACAGTGCTGCCGTGCAAAGGCAAAAGACCGTAACTTCGTTTTTGGTCGAAAATGAGTTATTTATATTTTTGGCACATTCAAGACCTTCTTTATCATGTGGATAAGTATCTTGAATCAATTCCGTTTATTTTTCGAGAAAATAATGATTTGTCTTAACAGTAACTTCCAAAAGCCCATGAGAAACCAAGGCAGAACACCGTAACATCAGTTACCGCTCTTTGGCTTTGTTTTGGAACGCTCAAATTACGAGTTACGGTGCTCTGCCTTTGTTTCGCCGCGCGTCAATATGAAGTTACGATGCCGGTGTTCAATCAAATAATGCTACCTACCAGATTGTAAGGTTATCTGCCTTTGTTTTAATGTCCATTAAAATTAAAATTACGGTGTATCCTGTCACTGTGTACTTTGTACAGCTGCCATCAGTCGCTCTAACTTCTGATGTCCTCAGAGCGGTCAGAACATTTAGTATGGTCTGCTCCATCGACAAACGTGTGATTACGATCGCGAAGGATTATGCAGAGTTGACAGAAAAACGTTACACATTGCCGTATCAGATGAATACATCCATGAATTAAAGCTCGCAAACTAGCTGGCAGAGTGCCAAAACTTCGCCTTCAGCCCCGCCCTAAACGCGGTCGAGTCAACGCTGGACTAATAGGAGGTATTTTGTCATGTCAAATGTATTAATAATGCCATCAGAATGCAACCAAAGCACAGGATAGCAATAAGTAGATGGCTATAAATAATTGTAAATCATACAAAATAAATGCCATGGTCACTAGATTTTATACATGTGTGTACTATAATGATTTTGTTAATGGTGATCAGCAACTAAATATTGATAATGTGGAAGTTACTGCCTTTTGCCTTGGTATGACCTCTCACTTTTTGCTGACAATACAAAGGCAGAGTACAGTAACTTTAAAATAGTGGTCAAAAGTCAAGTTTGAGCTCAAGATTTTTTTATGTATATAATTTCCATTACTAAAACATCTATTTGGCAAATTTCCAGTGTCCTACCTATAATTAATTAAGCGGGACAACTAAAAATCTTTAAAGTCATTTTTCTCAGTTCCACACTCTAGCGACTTAAGGTATTTTGCCTTTGTAGGGCAGAGTGGCCCTCCAGTACCAAGTTTGAGAAACCCTGATTAAGAGATACTAAGACAATTATGAGACAAAAAGATCTAATAATGGCATATTGTCACACACTGTTGAAGTAAAGAGGAGAAAAGCAGGATATATGCGCTGACAGTACCTATTTTATTCAAACAAACTCAAAACAAAAACACAAACAATGTTTTTTTATTTTTTTTTATTATTATTATTCTTAGGTCAAACATGAGATGCTTGATAATTGTTGATCACCAGTTGATCACAACATCAGATGAGCTCAGCAAAACAATTAAAAAAAAAATCTTCCTGGAAAAGAAATAGGTACTTGTGATAGCCTCCCCGTTGCTACGGCAGCACCAAGTGCTCTCCACTTCCTCTTCATGCCTAACGACTTGTGCGCCCAATTTGAGAGACAGTTTACGCAAACAACATCCACCTCGGTTCGTCAAGGGAAATGCCAAACAACACTTTGGTAAAGGGTGCTAATTTTGCCCATAACACACACACAGCAGAGGGCAGCCACTGCCCTCACATGGACTCAAGGGTATCTATAAGTGCATATAGCATTTGAAAGCTTCTAGTATCTACACATACATCCAGGCATGAGACTTGTCACCCCCTATCACTGGCTGTCAACAGGAAGCCGAGTGACACAAACCATGCCTTTGGCTCTCAGTTTAAGAAGTCCTGTCATACATGTCATGCTTACGACACCCACCCCAAAGAGTTAATGGTGTTTAAGATTTTATACGTTTTCAGGGAGTTCATATTGTACCTGTCATCTCTGGCCTCAATATTGTACATGTGTCACTTACTTACTCTATAGAATGCCAATGACATGTCAGCGCTTGGCCGCAGCTCATAAGGTGGAGGACATGAAATGAGCCTCTTCACATCAGAGGGAGAACTCGCCATCCAGTCCCCACAGGTGTAAACAGTCTTCAACCTCATGTCACATAGTAAGTTCAACACCAACTCTCCCACCACCAATATTTCAATAGCTTCTTTTTCATGCACCCAAACAATCTGTTTATAATCAGATTTATGGCTGACTGATCAGACTGAAAAGCCTCATGTAAACACCTCAATCAATCCGACTGAGGTCGATCCAAATTAAATTTTGATCAGACTGAAAAGGGTGGTGTAGAACTGAAATATATAGATCCACAGTAAAAAAATAAATAAATAATAATCCGAGTATTTTCTCATTCTGGATGATGAAAATTAGTGCATGTAACATACCTAATGTGTAATAGAAACGATAAGATTCAGACTTGTTTGAGTCTTCGTCTCTGGCATATCTTTTCAGAGCACTAGAAAAATCGACAAAAAAAAAAAAAAAAGCTAGCAAGAAGAGAAGATTGCAGACTAAGACATAACACTTTGAGTCTATTTCGACTGGGGAAAAAAAAACCGCTGCTTTCTCAAAGTGATGCCTTGCATTGTTACAAAATCTTATAAAAAATAAATCTTGGAAAACACATCAACTGTAAGAAAAGTGTTTTTTTGAGACTTTTTCTGTGAGTCATGTAAATTACGTCAACGAAAACTTTGATACTATTTAAAGACTTGTGAAAGTATTCCAAAGTCTTGGAACTGGGGCAATAAACATGTATCTAATCTTTAGCATTCAACAGACAAAACAAGGAGAATCAAGTTGTTTCACCTTTGCCTCTCCCATCGCTGATGCTTTATCTGCCTCTGAACTTCTTGGAGTCATATCTGAAGGCTTTTGACCCATCTGTCTGAGATCTCATTTAACAAGCAGAGTGTACGCGCGTTGTGGATGCATTTGCTATTTATTCCAACGTGGCGTGAAAATGATGCGTTGGGCTGAAAATAGCAAAAAACACTTGCGTCGCACCAGCCGCTGCATTGCGCCGGGGTGTATGATAGGGCCTCATAAAACAAACATAAATTCACAAAAGCAATCAAGCATCAGAAAAAAATCCTGTTTTGCCAAATAAGTCCATGTTATAAAACAAATGAATGTAACTGGCATTCACAGAAACAAAAAGATAGACAAATTAAAATAATTACAAATTAATAAATAAATCCAAGCTACAGTATAGTAATGTGACATGACTTTGCTGTACAGTGCTTTATCTCTCAGTAAAAAGAGGAGATCAACTATTCAGAGGAAAGTAAATGGGGGAATATGGGGGCTGTAATGCAAATATGGCTTTCAAATTAAATGAGTGAATTGCCTTTTTGAAAGAGGCCTGGTCTTTTTTTTTTTTTTTTTTTTGGGGGGGGGGGGGGTTCAATTGCTAACAAGCATTGGTCAATACTGAAGGCACATTTTCAAAACTCTTCACACATTCGTTGAAACAGACCAAAATGTGAATCATTTTGCATTGCTTTCACACAAGATGCATTCAATGATCACATTTTGCAAAATCCATGAACAATTTTGTCATACTTCACCATCTGCACTAGAGCCGGCATGTGCAGACTCAATACTGCACTGGATTATACAATACATGTTTTTGTTTGTTTGTTTAGTTGTTGTTGTTGTTGTAATTATTATTGCTTCAAGGTTTTTTTGTTGTTGTTGCACTTGTCCTATGTAGGGTCGTGGGGAGGCTGGAGTCTTTCCCAGCATCTCGAGTCATAGGCAAGAAAACACCCTGGACAGACGGCCGGTCCAACACAGGGATGACACACTCGCACACATTCATATTCACACTCACATCTACAGGCAAACAGTATCCAATCCACCTGTCTTGTATGTCTTTGGATTGTGGGGGAAACCCAGAGGAAACCAACACCAACATGGAGAGAACATACAAACTCCTCACAGACAGGCCTCCTGACACAGCTGGGACTCCCATACACATGCAGGATTATTAACCCTTTGATGCACAACATGGGTCTAAAAAGACCCGACTGAGTTTTCATTTTCTATATCTTTGCAAGAAATTTATTTAATCATTCAGTATTCCAGGTATTCCTCAATTAACTTGTTTTAGATCATTACAAATCAATATTTAAATTTTTCCTTTCTTACTTTTCGAAAAAAAATTGTTTTTGTGTCACTACCCCTCTAATGCGCAACATGGGTCTAAAAAGACCCGTATTCATGTTTCTTTGCTGAATATTTGAAATAAATTTATTTTATCATTTATTAATCCAGGTATTCATTAAATATCTTGTTTTTGATTTTCAAAAATCATTATGTTTATTTTTCCTTTCTTACTTTATAAACAAACACGTTTTTTGTATTTCTACATCCATTTTACACACATGGGTCAAAAATGACCCGTATAGGAACCTTTGATATGTATAAATATATTTACTGCAGAAAACTATTCACCTGCCACACATTTCACAATTCAACACGGCTGCTTTTGTATTTTTCATGCATGTAAGTTTTATTTAAAACATTTTTTTTTGTTACAGAAAAATATAGATATAGCCTCGTAGGCTAAGGTTACCTTGACCTTGAAAACCATAACTAGTGTGAAAGAGAAACATGTCCAATACCATTAGCTAGCTTGCGTCGACATTCTATTTTATCTAATGTTAGCTAGGTCAATAAAATTAAATTTGCAATAGAAAGTTATATATACAAGTGTATATATTGTCGCTGTTGGGCAGAAACCTTGTACCGTTATTCATTTTTATTTGTGGTCATAAATCAATGCTATCGGTCACATAAGCCGGTGTGTGGTGGCGTTCTGGTGCACTATGGCTGCTGTCGCATCATCCAGGTGGATACTGCACATTGGTGGTGGTTGAGGAGATCCTCCTACAGTTGCACTACACTACAGTTCAATTTCAGTGTTATCGGTTAGGCATATATGCGTGTTATGTGTGACAAAGTGGCCAATAAACATATTTCAAGTGTTACAGTAAATGTGTGGATCTAAACAACTGTGACATTGGTTATTTTGACAAAAAGTTTTCTTTATTCTTTTGTTTTATCACGCTTGCATAGATGAGTCATTTTAGACCCATGTGTGTAAACTTGATGTTTTAACACAAAACTTATAAAAAAATATTAAAATATGAATTTGTGATCATAAAAAAAAAATTATATTCATAAATCATGAAATTAATAGATCATGAAATAGTAAATGCTCAAATAAAGTGATTTCAAAAGGTAAAAAAAAAAAAAAAAGCCAAGCCATGCATGAAATAACATAGGAAATGAATACGGGTCTTTTTAGACCCATGTTGTGCATTAGAAGGGGTATCCATAGTGTGCGCATCAAAGGGTTAATACTATACATGTTTTTGTTTGTTTGTTTAGTTGTTGTTGTTTTATTTATTATTATTATTGCTTCAAGATTTTTTTGTTGTTGCTTAAACTTTTTATTTTTCGTAAGTAAATTCTTATGTAAAGATATAGAAAAAAAATGATAATACAGTAGTTAAAATGAAAAGATCTTATTCTTGTCCTATATACAGTAAATACTGATTAACTGTATGTGAAAAAAAAAATCATTCAAACTTTAAAGATAAAAGTTACAGGTTTTTTTTATTCACTTTGGTACTATTTTCACAAGAAAGGTGTACATTTTCAAAAAAAAAAAAAAAAAAAGTAAAAAAGTCCAAACTGATCACACTTGTAACACAGTTAGTCATTCTTTCAAATCCTGATCTCATGCTTTCATTATAGTTAAACACATTTCAGTTCACACAATTAATGTTTCAAACATAAGATTATTGTAATATGTAATGAGAGCATCTGGTTTAATCACCGAAACACAACAGTATGATCTTCTTTCAATTTTGTACTTTTAACAATCAAATAATTCAACAGCAAACAATGTTTCAATTCACCCTTGTTGCTGAAATAAGTTTTGTAAGTGAGATTAACTGTTTGGCCAAGATTAATCTTGGTAATGCAGTCTGTATGAAGAGTTTTGAAAAAGTGGCTTCAGTATATTCATATTAGTACCTCACATGTTGGTACCAAAAGTGTACAAATTAGAACCTTTTGAATGTTGAACCTAATGAAGGCTCAGCTGATGCTCATGACAAGCATCACACATTAAGAATCTAAATTTTAATCAGTAAGAAAATATGTCCACAGCAGCTTTAAATGGATGTATTTTTTAAAGGAAAAAAGGCAGAATCATAAAATGATATAATTATCTAATCTAGACAGACTATGTGATCATATGAGACAGAGGGTTATTACCTGCCACCATGGCAAAACATTTGGCCAGTCCTAAGGATCCCTGGTCACAACCAGAAAAATATCATTCATTAATGCTCTGTGGCTTTGGGAGATAATTCAGATCATCTGGAGGTGGGTATGGAGGTGGCTTTAGGTTCAGAAATGTAAATATTCTGTAACTTTCCATTCAGATGAAATTCAAGAGTTGACGGCTTGCTCCTTCCTTCAAAGCTCATCTCGTAGGTGTTGTGATACCAATAGGTCTGTAAACTCAAATCTGCTCAAGAGTAGGTTTATTTAATGTAAACAGGATTAAATTGTGGCATTTTATTAGTTGGTGGTGATCATGGACATCTGTCCTAGCCACTGCTCCATACTTATATTTAATTGATGATAATGAACATTTATATTTTAAAATAATTATTTAAATTACATATTTTTTTATTAGAAAATAATGTTGGTAGGTGTATACTCACTTTACTGACAAAATCTGAAGACTAATACACAATATCATAAAATCGGATGGAGAAATAATATCAAGTGAATGATCCTCAAACTCTGTTGAGACTTGCCAATCTCAAATAATAATTTATTCCTTTAATGTTGCAAAGTTCTTGAATGTGGTGAAGTCTTTGTGATAGATTGCCAGTAAGAGAAGGATTCAGTGATCTTTTCAATAATTGATCGTTGAGGAGAGAGTGATATCAATCTCCGTTGCCATTTTCGTCCTCGCTGATGTTGCTTTCTGTGATAAATGGCGATTCAAAAGATCAGTGATTCAATTATGCTTCCCATTTACAGAAAAAGAAAAGAGAAGATTTTTCCAAGGATGTGATTGGCACATGCGTCACCATGGCAGCTTTATCAGTTGTCTAGACCAGTTATTTTCTGTTTTAGAAACCTACAACAGAACATGCTGAATGTAATCCTGCAACTGACATGAGCATGTCATGGTTCAAAGGAGTTCAGATTGAGAAATGGGAGGCTTTCTGGTGCATGCACGATTAAACAACCTAACACAAATAATCCTGTTAGCATCTCTGTTTCTCTCTGTGTATCTGATGCAGGGCTCTGCTTCCACTCAGTCTCACACTCACTTTCTTTTTCACTTTGTGCCAGCCTAAGTCCTCTCTTGGCTGTTGATATATGTCCAGCATTAGTGTGAATTACTCCTGCTGTTATCTGTCGCGTGTGCCAGGCTCCTGCTTCTGTGAACACACTCACACTGCCTCACAGATGCCCAACTCCACTGTATCAATTCATTTGTTTTGGATGAATCATCTTTATCTCAAGTGCATAGCTTATTAAATGGAGACTCACAGGACAAGGGCCAGTTTCTGTGATGTATAGCTCTCTCAGACAACTCAGCCAGTAAAAAGCAGCTCTTTAGCACAGCCCTAGATACAGGTTAGCGCAAGGGAACAGCTCAGAAACAGAGGATATGTTAAGAAAGTCAGTGTTTTGGGATGGGGTGACTATAGAACAAGTATGACAATGATTACAGATGATCATACCATAATCATAACCATAGTGAAACTAAATAAAGTAAATATCAAAGATGGTGATGTCCTGAAAAGACCAAAGATTATGTTGCCAAACTCACTATGAAATTGTGGTTGAGTTTTGGATATTTAAGTCTGTCACTTTTGTTTATTTTTGAACTGAGTGTGAACTCTAAAACAAGATTGACATCTGTATTCTGCTGCTGTGTGAATGCAGCCACATTCGGCTTCTAGTTTTGAAACATCCAACACAGTGGTTGTCAATCTTTTTTACTTCAAGGCCCCCCATTGTTCACAAAAATAATTAATTTACATAAATAGTAAGTATATAATAAAGTAAGTAACTAAAATAATTACAATTAAAATAATTTAAATGTTTGGGGGTTAATTACAGTTTTCACAATTGCCAGTAACACACATACATCACACAATTAGACAAAACTACATCTTGTTAAATATATACAAACTCTACATTTCAAAACACACACAAAAAAAACTTTTTCTACATATTAACTCTATCAAAACACAGCAAACCCAATTCAAAATTGAATCATTCTGTCAAAACTCTGGCACTAGTTTTCTATCAAACATTAACATATAGTCAATCATAGCGCAATGACTGTCAAAATACTAACAATTGATCACATTATGAAAACTGCATTTCTTGTCATGTTTCAGTTCTACCTGCAGACAATATGAAACCCATTGTTTTTTTTTGTTTTTTTTTTATAATTCAGTTCCCTTTCAGTCGGGTAACGTTCGACTTAGTCGATCGTACCGACTGATGGGATCACGCCAGGGAGCCAGATGTCTTCGATATAGTATACAAATCAAGCCAAAATGAGCTTTGGCAGGTGCGCAATCCACGCCCCGCCCTGCAGTGCGGGTATAACAGGGAAGTGGTCGTAGATGCACCCACCATACATTATTTTCGCTTCGGAGCCGATCGGTTGTTATGTCGATATCTCTGAAAGTGTACTTTAATAACAAGCCTGTGTGGCCTAAAACCTTCCAACCTTGGTCAGACGCTGTGTTTCTCCGGTCCGGTGTGTCCATGATACAAACGTCCAGGCATGCGGTGGTGTTCACAGATACCTCCAAGACAGGTTGGGGGGCCATGCACGATGGGTATGCAGTAGCAGGACGCTGGACAGGTCCTCAGCTGCATTGGCATATCAATTGCCTCGAGTTGTTAGCAGTACTACTTGCTTTGAGACGCCTCAAAACGCCGCTGCTCGGCAAGCATGTACTGGTCAGATCGGACAATACCACGACCGTGTCGTACATCAACAACCAAGGTGGTGCACGTTCACGTCATCTGACACAACTCGCCCGTCTCCTCCTTTGGTGGAGTCAGAAGCATCTGAGGTCGCTTCGTGCCATTCATATTCCAGGTCTGCTCAATCGTGCCGCCTTCGTCCATTGGTGTTCTTCTCATCGAGAAAACCCCCGAGTTTGTTTGGTCGGATCGGTGCTTTCTATCCTGCAAGAGGGGTTGGAGCGAGGGCTGTCTCCCGCCACCCTCAAAGTGTATGTTGCTTCTATTGTCGCACATCACGATGCTGTTGGTGAGAAATCCCTGGGGAAGCACGATCTGATCGTCAGGTTCCTTAAGGGAGCAAGGAGGTTGAACCCTCCTCGCATCTCTTCCATACCTTATTGGTGTTAACAGCACTTCAGAGACCTCCCTTTGAGCCCCTGCGGACAGTGGAGTTAAAAATTCTGTCTCTCAAGACAGTTCTCTTGCTTGCACTGGCTTCTATCAAGAGGGTAGGGGACCTGCACGCTTTCTCGGTAGACGAATTGTGCCTGGAATTCGGGCCGGCTGACTCTCAGGTGATACTGAGACCTCGGCCCGGATATGTGCCGAAAGTTCCCACTACTCCCTTTCGAGATCAAGTGGTGAACTTGCAAGCGCTGCTCCTGGAGGAGGCAGACTCAACCCTAGCTTTTCTCTGTCCAGTCCGCGCCTTACGGACTTATCTGGACAGAACGCAAAGCTTTAGATCCTCAGATCAGCTCTTCATCTGTTTCGGAGGCCTGCAGAAAGGGAAGGCAGTCTCTAAGCAAAGGCTGGCCCACTGGATAGTGGATGCCATCATCTTGGCGTATGATACCCAAGGTGTACCTTGTCCCCCAGGGTTGCATGCCCACTCCACCCAGAGTGTTGCTGCTTCCTGGGTGCTGGTGAAGGGTGCCTCGCTGGCAGATGTTTGTAGAGCTGCGGGTTGGGCGACACCTAATACGTTTGATAGATTTTATAGCTTACGTGTTGAGCCAGTAGCTTCTCAGGTGCTCTCAAATAGAGGGCACCCTTGAGTCAAGCACGCTCATGTCGGCTTGCTACGTATTCTCACAATAGACACACAACGTATTCTCGTCATCATCAAATGGGCCCTCTATGCAGAACTTCAGTTGAAACCTTTTTCTGGGCTGGGGTGGGCTGGGGTGGGGTGTTGAGGGTGCCCTCATAGAGGGTGGGATGGTGCCACCTTAGTTAGTGCTCTACACAGGCCACATATTATACGTATATGGAACAGTGGTACTGGAATCACTGAAGTAAAAGCTTTACATGAAGCTTTTACTGATATGAAAAAATAAAATTGCTGCCATTGATCAACAACGAATCCAATATACATGGCCTTTGGTTATATGGAGAATTCAAAAAATAATAATTGTGACTTTTTGTCTCACAATTCTGACATTTTCCCCCTCAGAATTGTGAGATATGGGAATTGAGAGGAGGGAAAAATTCAGAATTATGAGATAAAAAGTCCCAATTACTTTTTTTTTAAAGTTCTATTCCATGGCAGAAATAACCTTTCATATTCCACATGCACATGTAAGCGGGAAAACATAAATTCTTCCTCCTCTCCCCTAACTTTTCTCCTCCATCGTCCTGATCCAACTACTCCTCTTCTCCTTCAACTATTACTCTCCTTCACCCAGACATTCTCTCTCTCTCTTCTCCATCGTCCTGATCCAACTACTCCTCTTCTCCTTCAACTATTGTTCTCCTTCACCCATACACACTCACACTCACACTCTCCTTATACCGCAAATATATATTCTTAAGGATATCAAAACCTAAAATAAAACAAATGGTACCTTTAACCCTCTGGGGTCTGGGGTGTTTTTGGGGTCCTTGAGATGTTCTGACATGCCCTGACATTTGTGCTTTTTTCAGTTGCTTATAAACATATCAATGGCAAAGGTGTAAATTCACTCTATATAGCACAAACAGGACTTCCATAATACAGTATGTGAGCCACATGTATGTCTTCATTTTTGAGAGAATGTTTATGCATGGTTATCGAAAAAACTAAAAATTAAAGTTTCTGAAATAAGGCCACAAAACACATACTACATATGTGGCAATAAGACTTTTGACTAATGGATGTCATCGCCTAGATTTTTTTCTTCAAAATGATGTGAAAATCATCCTGCCTAATCATTCACATAAAACGATACATTGATTTTAGTTTTGTGAAACACTTTTAGTTTGGAAAGCCAATATGCGGATGGGGCGTAAACGCTCCAACAACATCATGCATATTTAGTAGTTCACACCTGGTGAGACTACGTCCCTGCATACTTAATGAGCCATTCATTCAGGTGTGTCACCTATAGCTAACTTAAATATACAAGCTTCATAAAAATGATCATTCTAGGAGAAAATTTCAGATGGCATTTAGAGGCTTTTGCATCTGAACTCTTCATATATACACACACATATATATATATGCATGCACATACATACTTTTTAATCTTTTCAAAACTAGTCAACGTCTTTCAGAACTAAAGTATACATTTTATCATACGTATTTCAAAGTAAAGGATTCATTAGTTAGTTGATGACTTTATTTTTGACAAAACACATACAGTATATATTCCTCATCTCAGTATAGCAATAGAGTTTGCTAAAAGCTGTTCATTCAATACAGCAGTATTTGAAAATTGATCATATTTTGTAAAATTACATTTATATTTGCATTTATCCCTTTGATGCACAACATGGGTCTAAAAAGACCCGACTGAGTTTTCATTTTCTATATCTTTGCAAGAAATTTATTTAATCATTCAGTATTCCAGGTATTCCTCAATTAACTTGTTTTAGATCATTACAAATCAATATTTAAATTTTTCCTTTCTTACTTTTCGAATAAAAATGGTTTTTGTGTCACTACCCCTCTAATGCGCAACATGGGTCTAAAAAGACCCGTATTCATGTTTCTTTGCTGAATCTTTGAAATAAATGTATTTTATAATTTATTAATCCAGGTGTTCATTAAATATCTTGTTTTTGATTTTCAAAAATCATTATGTTTATTTTTCCTTTCTTACTTTATAAACAAACACGATTTTTGTATTTCTACATCCATTTTACACACATGGGTCAAAAATGACCCGTATAGGAACCTTTGATATGTATAAATATATTTACTGCAGAAAACTATTCATCTGCCACACATTTCACAATTCAACACGGCTGCTTTTGTATTTTTCATGAATGTAAGTTTTATTTAAAACACTTTTTGTTACAGAAAAATATAGATATAGCCTTGTAGGCTAAGGTTGCCTTGACCTTGAAAACCATTACTAGTGTGAAAGAGAAACATGTCCAATACCATTAGCTAGCTTGCGTCGACATTCTATTTTATCTAATGTTAGCTAGGTCAATAAAATAAAATTTGCAATAGAAAGTTATATATAAAAGTATATATTGTCGCTGTTGGGCAGAAACCTTGTACCGTTATTCATTTTTATTTGTGGTCATAAATCAATGCTATCGGTCACATAAGCCGGTGTGTGGTGGCGTTCTGGTGCACTATGGCTGCTGTCGCATCATCCAGGTGGATACTGCACATTGGTGGTGGTTGAGGAGATCCCCCTACAGTTGCACTACACTACAGTTCAATTTCAGTGTTATCGGTTAGGCATATATGCGTGTTATGTGTGACAAAGTGGCCAATAAACATATTTCAAGTGTTACAGTAAATGTGTTGATCTAAACAACTGTGACATTGGTTATTCTAACAAAAAGTTTTCTTTATTCTTTTGTTTTATCACGCTTGCATAGATGGGTCATTTTAGACCCATATGTGTAAACTTGATGTTTTAACACAAAACTTATAAAAAAATATTAAAATATGAATTTGTGATCATAAAATAAAATAAAAATTATATTCATAAATCATGAAATTAATAGATCATGAAATAGTAAATGCTCAAATAAAGTGATTTCAAAAGGTGAAACAAAAAAAAATGCCAAGCCATGCATGAAATAACATAGGAAATGAATACGGGTCTTTTTAGACCCATGTTGTGCATTAGAAGGGGTATCCATAGTGTGCGCATCAAAGGGTTAAGTCAAAACCTAGACACTTTTAAACATCAAAAGGACATTTATTAATATGTATTCGTGTCAAAATGACAAATAAACAGATTTTACTATTCAATTTTGCATGGAAACGCTTCCAAGACGCTTGCGTGTCGCGTGAAAAATAGGCGTTGGTTCTATTTCTAGAATGCACGCGTTTTCCACGCAAAAAAAAAAATACACACTAAACAGGATCGATTGATGTATAACACAAGCATATAAGATAAAAATTAATAATTTTTTTTTTTTTTGCACTCATACGGAAAAAAACGAGCCTATCGCGCCGGCGCGATAGCCGACCCCAGGGGGTTAAACAAAACAACATGCAACAAATCGAGGACCAAATAATGCAGGGGAAACCAGAAACTAAAACAACCACGCACAATATATCCATGAGGAGCAACCCCAAACAAGGAACATGGGAAAACACTGTGGTTTAAATACACAAAATAACATGGGGTTAACACAGGACAGGAGAAACTAACTAGGGTTACTATGGTGACAAAAAAGGGTAACTATAGAAACTAACAAGGTAGGCAAATCAACAAGGGAAAAGAGAACTAAACACAGGAGGAGAGCACAGGAACAGAAAAAAAAACATTAAGAGTCCAACACAAGAAAAGGGGAACACAGGCTGGGATCATGACACATGCATGTGCACACATAGAAAAAAGATCAGAGTGGCCATACCATGTCTGCAGGAAATCAAAATTGTCCATATTTACTATTTTAATACGTTTCTGATATTATTAGGCATAATTCAGTGCACGTTATTCTAAAGAAAAAGCGAGTGAGAGAGTTAAAAGGATATTTCCAAAAATGTCAAAAGCATGCACGTATAGTATGTGCAAATCAATGAAGGTTGCATTTAAATAAAATGTCATCTGCAAAATTAAAGCATGCTATATTTTCAAGATACACTTGCATGAACACAGAATACTGAAAACTATCAGGAAACAAGTAATTCATTGAAAAGAAATGGCAGAGGAGAGTTTTTGTCAAGGTTTGTTTAGTTGTCTTGCACTGGTTGACTAGGCCCTATTTCTTTCAATATAAATGCTGCCACTTGGTAATATCATAAGAAAACATGGAATTAGATACCACTGTTATGCTGATGATACTCAGTTATATATTTCATCAGGACCAGATGAAATCTCTAAATTATCCAAGTTGACAGAGTGTGTTAAAAATATAAAATATTGGATGACCTTTAATTTTCTTCTATTAAATTCAGATAAGACTGAGGTATTACTTATTGGACCGAAAACCTGTACACAGAATATTTTAATTTAGGCCTACATCTAGAAGGATGTGCTGTTACTTTATTCAGAGTAAAAGACCTGGGTGATATATTTGACAGTAACTTGTCTTTCGAAAATCATATTTCATATGTTACAAAAACAGCCTCCCACCTCAGAAACATTGCTAAGTTACGGAACATGCTATCTGTTTCAACATAAGTTCAACATAATGTCCTTATCGATTACAAAGTATTGCTACTGACTTGTAAGGACCTAAATCGTTCAACTCCTGTGTATTTAATTGATCTTCTATCGCCCTACAATCCATTACAGTCTTTAAGATCACAAAACTGGACTTTTGGTAGTACCAGGATATCGAAGTCCACTAAAGGAGAGAGATAGTTTTCAGAATTTGGCTCCTAAACTCTGGAACAGCAGTCCTGAAGATGTTCGGGGCTTAGAGACACAATCTCAGTTTAAATCTAGACTAAAGATACATCTCTTTAGCCAAGCATTCACATAATACATCTCATAACTTCAGTTATGTCAGATCAAATGTATATTATTATGTTTGCTGGAAATGTTATGAACAGCAGCTACGCTAATAATTTTCCATTTGCTTTTCTGTTTTATCTTGGTATGCCCATCCTGAGGTAACTAAAGACTACACCAGCTCCAGTTTGGATCCAACCTTTTACTAAGACTTCAGATGACCCAACACCTGTGAAGAGATGACTTCAGATGACACAAACTCTGAATCAACATTCTATATATTGTAATCATTTTGTTCACAACTTGTAATAATTACTTCAATGAGATCATTGTTTCTGCCTAAAATGAATATATGATGTTAGCTAATTGTGTGATTTGTATGTACATTTCTGAAATACACAGTCACCTCTAATAACAGAACACTCTAAATTATAATGTAGACATGCATTTTCTGTAAAGCTGCTTTAAAATGATATGTATTGTGAAATGTGCTATACAAATAAATGTGAACTGAATTGAATACAAGTACATAAATACAGTCAAATACAAGCCCACACACAAAGTCAAACACAGTGTCAATTAACCATGTCATGACTGCAGATTCATGGATGCAAAGCTGAAATACGGTTGTTTCCATTTTTTCCTCCTACCTCTTATTTGTCTGGTTGTATTTTTGTTTTTGATGGTTTCACTATCAAAATGCAACCAAGCATTTCCCAGCATTTCTTGGATATTTGAGCTGACAACAACCTTGTTTTGACCTTTCCAATCAGGTTTTATCAACAGCCGCAGCACATCAGTGATTTACTCCCTACTTGCTTCTGTCTCTCTCTCTTCTCAGGCCAGTGGGGAAAAGCAGGAGACTGAGGCATGCTGAGACACTTTTGATAAAAAGGCAATTTAGAGACACTATATGGCACAGATGAAAACCCTTTATTAATGAGGCAATAAAAATGATTAGCCATTAAAGAGGACACGGTTAATAAAATGGTCCTGTAAATAAGACAAAGACAATGTACAGCCCCTATCCAATGCCCATGCCATATTGCAATCCAGATGTTTTAAACTTTTAAAACAATTTTTAGGGGGTTATTTATTTATGTATTTAAAGTGTTATATATCATCTTGATTTTATTGTTTTTGTAAAATTATGTGAGGCTACATTGTATAAGCTAACACAGAGAATGGATGAATGGCTTCTGTTTACTAAAAAATATTTTTATTTTCTAAATTTTTTCTTCAAGTTGTCTCAATACACTTTTGTAGTGCTTGGATGTTTCTCAACTAAAAATGTTTATAGTTTTAGGCTTATGTAGAGAGGATTTTGAGTCTCAACCATGTGTGACATGTTGTCTCCTGGGGAAAAAACAAACAAACAAACAAACAAACAAAACAAACCATAAAACTCCCAGGAGTTTTTTTTTTTTTTTTTTTTGTGATATCTTCAAACAGCTGAGCTGAGCTGACTGTGACTAGGAACTATGACCTCAAGCTGTAAAAAGTGTAAGGACCAGGCCAGGACAACACTGAAATCTGTGTTCGGTTAATTCATGCTGTATAGACCTTATGTAGCCCCGCCCCTTTTCAGCATTGCGCTCGTTTTCTTTTGTCTTCCAGTCTGTATTTTCACAGCGATCTTACCTATTTATGAATGAATGGCTCATTTTAAAATCTTCCCGGTCTACTGACATTTGTTAAGACATCTGCTTTAAACATTACAATCCTCATGATAACTTTCGTTAAACTAATATTAGCACAAGTTTTGCCTCAGACCACCTGACAAATGAAGCCACGCAATGGTGACGAAGGATGAAGTTTATAAGAAAGAAAAACTTGTGGCTTTTAACTCAGGTTTCACTAGCTATTTGAGTAAATGAAAACATAATACTTACATTTAAATGTGAATTTGCCGTCCACCACCGAACTCTCGGCCGTCATTTTTTTATTTTTTTATTTTTTAATAAAAATGCTGTCGTCACCGGCACACGATGACTTATGGGGTAGGATCAGGCCGCAAGGATCCTTTTATGTATCCTTCCTTTCACGGGGGAAACGAAGGGTGCATTTGGCGTCGCTTTAGCCTTCGTCGCACCGTGATGACGCAACCGGCCTTCGAATACGGCCTTCGGAGGATGCAGAATTGAATTGGGACAGCCTTCATCGCGCCGCGGTGACGCAGTCGGCCTTCAAATGCGACCTCCGAAGTGTGCAGCCTTTGAATTGGGACATCCTTCGTCGCGCCGCTGTGACGTTTCGTCGTGCTGCTGTGACGCAATCGGCCTTCAAATCAGGGGGGCAATGTTCCAGAAAACATTGAAGCTTCCCCGGGTGCCGCCATTGATTAGCAGACCATCACCTGCTGTTAGCATTCCATTGACTCCCATTCATTTTGGCGTCACTTTGACAGCGAATAACTTCACATCTGTGGCGTTTAAAGACTCCATTTGTCCATTATTTATTTCTAAAGAAACACAATGTATAAAAGGCTCCATTACCTTGTATCTTACGTTATGGCCCCGTAGAAGCCATTTTTGTAAAAATAGGCTAACGATTGCGTCATAATCACGCGACTCTGTGTCGCACAGTAGAGAAGTTACCGTATGGAGAAAGCTTGCGGCAAATCGAGGGGACGTGGAGGCAAAATTACAAAATAATTAATCAGAATTTTAGCAAAAGTTGTTCCTGCTCCTAGCTCATGGACAGCTCCTACTCACATTCTCCGTCTCTGCAAGTTTCGGAAGGGAATGTTTCAGATTTCTCTTGGCACAGCTACTAGGACAGACGGGTTGCTCACGTCACATCTACGTCGTCAAGCTCAGTTTGAGTCTGCACAGTACGCTCAGCCATCAGGAAGTGAGTGCTTCTAATTTGCTTCACTTTTCTCCGTTGAAATCTATGGGGTCGCTGTGTCCAGTTCTTATACTGTCTATGCGTCAAATACGGCCTTCGGAGGTTGCAGCCTTCACATTGGGACAAAGCTACAGTCTTTTCAGCTTACCACTATAAATCGCTATTTTTCTGCACTAAAATAGTGAATTTTGCCAATATATATTCAGAGATGATAGACAATATTTTATAGAATAATAATTTAATGAAAACGCAATTTTGACCAAAAAAAAAAAAAAAAAAGACACTTGACCTATTTTTAGACCTTACTGAAAACGTGCAGTGACATCCGATGGGTTTTCCCAGATCGCATCATATTGTCTTTGAACTTCTGTTTTTGCGGTCTCTGTAGGCTACATCTCTATGGCATCGCTGTCGAGGAGTAATTCGCTGGTGAAGTGGATTTAGTTATTGTACAGTTAATAATTGTTTCAGGGAGCAAGGAGCAGACAGCTCAATTTATTAAATAAATAAACTAAATAAATTAAATACAATTTTATTGTAATATTTGCACTAGTCTGTGTAACTTAAATAAGAAAGATCACTCACCCTATAAAGCCCACAACAATAAGAAAAGCAGTAGATAAGGCAATGGGGTTTCACTTTTATGTGTTTTTGTAGTGCTGTCATACAAGCTATGTCTACAAAGGTTTTAACCAAATTTGAGTATTCATAAATATGTTTTCTGAATATGAATATGATTTTAAAAATACAAAGTAAGAAAGCTGAGATCACATCTTTGCTGAAATGTATTGTGCTGTTGTTGTTAACAAGCCATGGTTAGTTTGCTCTGCCTTAGGATTGCATGTGTCCTGGGACAGGTGAGGGTGTGAGTGGGAACCCACTGCTGAAACTTGGCCCTGGTTTGTCCTCATGGATGAGGTGTTGGGACAGAGGCATTGCACCACCCCCCTGTCCTCATTGCCTCAATCCCTGAGGACAGACCAGGGCCGAGTTCAGCAGTGTGTGATGACCAAGAAGAGGAGGAGCCAGGGGCAGCAGCACCAGCACCAGCACCAGCACCACAAAAAAGGCGAGACAGAGAGGACGAGTTTTTGGACTTGATTAGAGAAGACATGGGACTGCAAAGTGTTTAACTTTTTTTCAATTATATTAAAAAAAAAAAAAAAAAATCTGTACATTTATTTATTTTTATGCAACTTTAAATGTGTAAATAAAAGAGAATCATTGCTCTGGACATTGTTTATTTTTGTAATGAGTCATAATTTCTACATGAAACAAATTCTTCTATACCTCCCCCCCCCCCCCCAAACTATTTACAGCATATGTTAAACATCTAAAAATCAACATAAACATTTAAATTTACAGTACATAAAATAAGAAAAAATTATGTAGACTTTTATTCAGCTGAGTGGGAGACCCTGGTGTGCTGCTGAACCAGGATGGGCTGCCACAATAGAGACCCTGGTAAGGCCTCCTGCTGGTGGGACATCATCTGGGATGGTCTCCAGAGTGTTTGACTGCATATTTTCACTATCCACTAAGTTGTCTACCAACAGGTTTGCAGGGCTGACTCATGGAATAAATATTGAGATACTTTATTAAGTACTTTTAATAACCACTAATACCACATTGGGGGAAAACTACTAGTCACATATTTCAAACCTTAGTTAAGCAAAAGTATCTTGCATACTCTAATGTACTTAAGGTATCAAGAGTAAAAGTAAAGAAATTCTGCAGGAAAAAAACCTTGTCAGGGTTTTTATGACTCGCATTTATATTACTGCATATGTTGCATTTTACTTCTGAATATTTTCAAGGTTGATATGTTTAAACTATATACTTTTGTGTAGTTTAATGTAAAACAATGCATCATATTGTAAAATAACATAATTTTGCAGTGTTGCTGTCCTGTGTGGGAAAATTACTTCAAGTATTAACGAAGTATGTCCTTACATACAACCACTGGTTATTTTGAAAATTAAAGTAACAAAATGTAAGCCTATTGTCACAATATTAACAAATTGATGCTAACTACAGCTCCGTCCCATTTCAAAGGGTGCATCTAAACCGAGCTTTCTCCGCAGGGTGGCTGGGCGATCACTTAGAGATAGGGTGAGAAGCTCGGTCACTCGGGAGGAGCTCAGAGTAGAGCCGCTGCACCTCCACATCGAGAGGGGTCAGCTGAGGTGGCTCGGGCATCTGTTCCGGATGCCTCCTGGACGCCTTCCCGGGAAGGTGTTCCGGGCGCGTCCCACTGGGAGGAAGCCCCGAGGAAGACCTAGGACACGCTGGAGGGACCATGTCTCCCGGCTGGCCTGGGAACGCCTCGGTGTCCCCCCCGGAAGAGCTAGAGGAAGTGTCTAGGGAGAGGGAGGTCTGGGCATCTCTGCTTAGACTGCTGCCCCCGCGACCCGGCCCCGGATAAGCGGAAGAAGATGGTAGATGGTATGGTAACAGTTTTCAATATTTATAATAATAAATGTTTCTTGAGCACCAAATCAGCATATAATATTTTATAGGATCATATATACTGAAGAATGGAATAATGACTACTGAAAATTAAGCTTTGCCATTACAGGCATAAATGACATTAAAATACAAAACAATAATTTCAAATTGTAATAATGTATTTGATACAGTAGCATAATCTGACTTAATTGTAATATCCTTGGAGATGAAGTCTGGTGAAAATAGTGCTGAATCAGTTGAGAAGGGACAAACTCTTTGTTTGTTCATTGTTTACTTCTTTGTATCCATCAGACCTTGAAATTAATCACACCAGTGTCCCCTGCTCTGTCGTATGTTTATCACCCTTTCCCCTCACTCTCGCTGAATACTTATACCTCTCAATATAGCCTGATGTCTTACTCCACTGCTCCAGACTGAAAAACCCTCAGCATTAGCAAGCACACTGCAGACAGATGCCGTCATGCTCTGCCTCCCTCATATCACACAGTCTGCAGGGCAGAGAGTTGCTCTAGAGTTTCAAGTTCCATCCACACTCAGACTCTCTAGGCCTAAAATAACTCAGGCACATCACAAATCATAATGATTGGATAATTATATTAGGAGATGACTATGGCCCTTTGCTTTGCTGCCTGACTGACCCCAGGCTTAGTTTTTCACCACTCTTCTCCTAACATCCTATGGGCAATGCAAAATGACTAGAGAAGTAAAAAATGGCTCCTGTCTGACAGTGCCTGTCTGGGAGGCTGAATTTATATTCAGGCTTACCTCTCTCCTGCCCTGTGTTTCTACAGCTCAGGAGGACTGCTGGACTTACGGATGCAGTCCTTCTGGAAACTCCCACGGGACTTTAATTATCTGTGAGCGAAAGGAGCAGTGGAGCAGAGTCGTGTGGATGAATGTGTATCTGAGGGGTGTTTGCTCTCAGTTTTACTCTCCTTTTCCTCTTTTCTCCTCTCTCTACTCTGCCATCTACCTTGGTCAGACACTGTGTGACCTGAATGGGCAAAAATGCAGGCTAAGTGGAATTGTCCAGGGAAATCTGTCTGTCTGCCAGCTGAGATTCACCACATGCATACAATCATCTCCCTACCAAACACATATATACCTGAATAATTATGTGACTGTTAGAGAATGCAGACTCACACAGTGAACAGTTAGCTTTATTAACAGCACTGAGAGGAATGGAGAGTTCAGGTGAGTATGCAGTTCATATGTGACCCTGGATCACAAAACCAGTCATAAGTAGCATGGGTATATTTGTGGCAATAGCCAACAACACATTGTATAGGTCAAAATTATAGATTTTTTCTTTTATGCCAAAAATCATTAGGATATTAAGTAAAGATTATGTTCCATGAAGATATTTTGTAAATTTCCTACCGTTAATATATAAAACATTTATTTTTGTGAGTGAATGCAGCACAATCGCGAACATAAATGGACAACTTTAAAGGCGATTTTCTCAATGTTTAGATTTTTTTGCACCCTCAGATTCCAGATTTTCAAATAGTTGCATCTCGGACAAATATTATCCTATCCTAACAAACCATATGTCAATGGAAAGCTTATTTATTTAGCTTTCAGGTGATGAATAAATCTCAATTCCAAAAAATTTACCCATGTCACTGGTTTTGTTGTCCAGGGTCACATATAAACTTTGCAGAATGAGTAACAATTAATAATTAAGACTTAACTTGTGTTACAGGTGCAGGAGATTGTGGATAGCTGGACGGATGGCAGGATAGCAGGATGGCAGGTTGATGACAGGAGAACACAGGACATGCAAGTGAGAGGTAGATGCTAACACTGGAGATAATTGCAGGTGTAAACTGTAGAATAGGTAAGTAGTCCACTTCATAGAAACGAGACCAGACAACGATGTGAGACGAGGGGTGTGCTTTTGTAGCTGGCTTGATGATGGTGCAGATGAGGTGCAGGTGTGAGTGGTTAGTACGCTGTGTGCATTGATTGGCTGTTGGTTTGAGCTTTGCAGATCCGTGACAGTGGCATTGAAGGAGTAATGGCTGCTGATTTTTTTAGCGCAATTTTCCACCGGACAAAATTGCTATTGTTAACTCATGATTTCTGTTCTGTCTGTGTGCACCAATCTTGCACTTCTATCTACTCCTCAACCAGACCACCTAGAGACTTCGGGTTTTCGGCATTATGTTAAGGAAGGTCAAATCTCGGGAACACACAAAAAAAATCCAGGAAAAGATTTACTATCTCTTAGTGTTGTGATCCCATGACGTCAGAAAATTGCGCTAAAACACTCACTGAGTTTTTATTACTTGATTAGCTTTAACATGACAGAAAATTTTAAATATAAATTATTTAAAATTGTAATAATAATTTCATACAACCCCAAATCCAGAAAATATGCAATCAAAATGCAATATAATTCAGAATCTGTGAATTGTTAATTCTCTTTAACTTTTACTTAACTGAGAAAAGCAAAAAGAAAAGATTTTCACAGACCAACTTAATTGTATTTTGTAAGTATAAATCCATTTGGATTTTGATAGCTGCAACACACTCCCAAAAAAGTTGGGACAGAGGCAAAATAAAAGTGAAAAGTTTATAGAATATCCAAGTAAATTCTTTCAAACAGTCCACAATAAGAAGGAGAATTGGTAATAGTGGTATAATAGGTATCGTGATTGAGTGTAATAGGAGCATCTCACTTTTTGCAAGCAAATATGGGTCATGGCTCATCACTTTGTGCCATATCATGAGGGAATTGTCAAACAACTCAACAATTACATTTCTAAATGCAAGATTGCAAAGAATTAAGGTCTTTCACCTTCTACCATACACAATATTGTTGTGTAAGGGCAATGCAGGAAATGTCTGTTGAATGTGAGTGACCTTTGAGCCCTCAGATGGCATTGCATGGGAAACTATATTTCTACTCTGTTAAATACACCAATATGGGCTCAGGAGTTCTTTGAAAAAAACGTTTTCACTTAACAGTCTGCTAGTGCATCAAGGAATGCCACTTGAATCTCTGTCATGCAAGGAGAAATCTATACATCAGTTCTATGTGGAGATGCTAGCAAGTTCTCTGGACCCATGCTCATCTCAGATGATCTAAAAGACAGTGGAAATTGTTCCTGTGGTCAGATGAGTCCACGTTTCAGCTTGTTTTGGGGAAAAAACAGATATTGAGTTCTCAGTCCTGAGGACAAAAGGGACCATACAGACTTTCATCAGCAACAGATAGCCTACACAAGCAAACATCTGCCATGGTATTGGGGTGCATCAGTGCAAACTGTATGGGTGACTTGCATGTGTGTGAATGTACCACTGACGAGGAGGCATATATTGGGTTTGTACAGAGACATTTAATGGCATCAAGATGACATATTTCCTGTGAAGCAAGTCAATTACAGGCCTCACTCTGCACATGCTAAAACAGAGTGGTTTAGACACTACGTAGAAGAGATGTGCTTGACTGCCTGCCTGCAGTCCAGATCTGTCTCTTATTGAAAATGTATGGCACACCATGGAAAGGAGAATCAGACAACAAAGACTTCAGACTGTTGAGCAGCTGTCTTGTATCAGAAATAAATTTAAAAAATTTTACTTGCAAAACTTCAACAATTGTGACCTGATCCAGCAAAATGAGTCACAGTGACCCAAATTTCAAAATTGAGATTTTGGTATTAATGGAAAGAGGAGACCATATGCTTTCAAATGATATCCTAGTCAAAGTCATACCTTGAATGGTTGTAAAGATATACACATTTGAATTATGGTCGTCTGCCCTCTTTTTCCAATTGAAAACCTGAGAAAATCGCTTTTAAAGTTTTTTGCCCGTTTTTTGTTGATATCTTTCAAAATCCATTGCATTTAAAGGGATGAACTATTTATTGTACAACTTAATTTGACCAAAGACATTAATATATGCTATTATGCCAGGCTGAAGCTCAAATTATTTTAAAGTTTTTATTTGAATAAATAATTTAAAAGGCACTTTTACAAACATTTACTAAAATCAGAAAGATTGAACAGAGGTGCTACAGTTTTGCTTGAGAGAGGGTGTGTGTGTGTGTTAGTGTGCGTGTGTGTCTCTCTGTCTGTGTGTGTGTGTGTGTGTGTGTGTGTGTGTGAGAGAGAGAGAGAGAGAAAGTGAGAGAGGCAGACAGACAAGGAAACAGAGAACAAATAATGTTAGCCTATGCAATCATATCTTTGTGTAGGGTAGTTGACAACAACAGTGTAACATAGGCCTATTTATAACGGAGATACCAACAGTTAAATATTGGGTTAAAATAAATCAAACACATTGTAATGGATTCTCATTGCTGATAAATACACTCACAGAATAATTGCACTCACTCACATCCATACACGATAAATACCACAGGGCCGTCACTTTCGCTGTCGCTGTCATCAGAGTCTCCAGATCCAAAACAATCACTGACTAGCCTTAGCCACTCTTGATGACCAGCAGCAGAGCTTAGGTTTAATAGAAGCCTTCAGTGAGTTCAACGCTTTTGGCGACTTTTTGGCGACTTTGCTCTCTTTTGACAGCGACATTTCTCAAATTAATAATATTCAATCTTTCTGAGGAGATCTGCTAGCTTGTTTACACCAGGTTTACACAGAGCGCTGCGAGTCTGACAGGAGGATGGCTGGACCAATCGCGTGCCGGTCAGTCGAAACGGAGCTTCCCATTGACAAATGATCAGCGTTTGTGTACATTTCTAAGCTTTTTTGATTGGTTCTATACAACGTGTAACACCATATTTGGAGAGCAGATACGTTTCAGGGGATACCCGGGAAATGCTCAGAGGTGACGAGAGGAGTTGAGAAAAGCAATATTCATTTCCAGCGAATTTAGTAAAACTTTGTAAACTTTAATAGTCATTTAAATACCTTTACTCAATTATCTGGACTACGAAACTTTAGGAGATTATTTTTTAATGTCTGTTCTTTGAAATTTAGCAAAAAAAAAAAAAAAAGTAATTGTTTTTCCACATAATTGGCCCATATCTTAAAATGGAACGTTGCGACTTCCGACTCATTTCGCCAGATCGGGTCACAATTAGTATCCTCAATTCCCAAACATATTTAAAAAAGTGTAAATTAAAGGAAAGGTGATGTGACACAGTGGTACACATTCCTCTGTCACAACCTTTTTAGAGTGTGTTTCAGCCATCAAAATCAAAATGTGTTATATATATATATATATATATATATATATATATATATATATAGTGAGGAAAATAAGTATTTGAACACCCTGCTATTTTGCAAGTTCTCCCACTTAGAAATCGTGGAGGGGTCTGAAATTGTCATAGTAGGTGCATGTCCACTGTGAGAGACATAATCTAAAAAAAAAATATCCAGAAATCACAATGTATGATTTTTTAACTATTTATTTGTGTGATACAGCTGCAAATAAGTATTTGAACACCTGAGAAAATCAATGTTAATATTTGGTACAGTAGCCTTTGTTTGCAATTACAGAGGTCAAACATTTCCTGTAGTTTTTCACCAGGTTTGCACACACTACAGGAGGGATTTTGGCCCACTCCTCCACACAGATCTTCTCTAGATCCTTCAGGTTTCTGGGCTGTCGCTGAGAAACACAGAGTTTGAGCTCCCTCCAAAGATTCTCTATTGGGTTTAGGTCTGGAGACTGGCTAGGCCACGCCAGAACCTTGATATGCTTCTTACAGAGCCACTCCTTGGTTATCCTGGCTGTGTGCTTCGGGTCATTAAGACCCAGCCTCGACCCATCTTCAATGCTCTAACTGAGGGAAGGAGGTTGTTCCCCAAAATCTCGCAATACATGGCCCCGGTCATCCTCTCCTTAATACAGTGCAGTCGCCCTGTCCCATGTGCATAAAAACACCCCCAAAGCATGATGCTACCACCCCCATGCTTCACAGTAGGGATGGTGTTCTTGGGATGGTACTCATCATTCTTCTTTCTCCAAACACGTTTAGTGGAATTATGACCAAAAAGTTCTATTTTGGTCTCATCTGACCACATGACTTTCTCCCATGATCATCCAAATGGTCATTGGCAAACTTAAGACGGGCCTTGACATGTGCTGGTTTAAGCAGGGGAACCTTCCGTGCCATGCATGATTTCAAACCATGACGTCTTAGTGTATTACCAACAGTAACCTTGGAAACGGTGGTCCCAGCTCTTTTCAGGTCATTGACCAGCTCCTCCCGTGTAGTTCTGGGCTGATTTCTCACCTTTCTTAGGATCATTGAGACCCCACGAGGTGAGATCTTGCATGGAGCCCCAGTCTGAGGGAGATTGACAGTCATGTTTAGCTTCTTCCATTTTCTAATGATTGCTCCAACAGTGGACCTTTTTTCACCAAGCTGCTTGGCAATTTCCCCGTAGCCCTTTACAGCCTTGTGGAGGTGTACAATTTTGTCTCTAGTGTCTTTGGACAGCTCTTTGGTCTTGGCCATGTTAGTAGTTGGATTCTTACTGATTGTATGGGGTGGACAGGTGTCTTTATGCAGCTAACGACCTCAAACAGGTGCATCTAATTTAGGATAATAAATGGAGTGGAGGTGGACATTTTAAAGGCAGACTAACAGATCTTTGAGGGTCAGAATTCTAGCTGATAGACAGTTCAAATACTTATTTGCAGCTGTATCATACAAATAAATAGTAAAAAAATCATATATTGTGATTTCTGGATTTTTTTTTTTTAGATTATGTCTCTCACAGTGGACATGCACCTACGATGATAATTTCAGACCCCTCCATGATTTCCAAGTGGGAGAACTTGCAAAATAGCAGGGTGTTCAAATACTTATTTTCCTCACTGTATATATATATATATATATATATATATATATATATATATATATATATATATATATATATATATATATATATATATATATATATATAAATAAATAAAAAACTTAAGTTGGTCAGTGACAACTTTGAAAATCTTTTATTTGTACCTTGTCAGTTAAATAAAGGTTAAAGAGAATTAACAAATCACAGATTCTTCCAAAAGTTCCAACTTTTCTGGATTTGGGGTTGTAATATTACTGTTTATATTGCATATTTGATCAAATAAATGCAGGATTGGTGAGCATAAAGATTATTCTTTCAAAACATTTTGATAATAGTGTATGTGCACTCACATACAGTACATGCATACATGCACAAATATATACATTCAAACATACCTTCATAAGCACTCTAATAAAAGCGACATTGTTTAACATTAACAGAGTAAGTGTCATATGCTCCTCTACATGCACACATGTTTAGAAACAAAACTGGTTGTTTAAAATGTTCTTTTCATTAAAAAGGTCAGAATTAATTCATTTGTATTACATTCACCCACTTTCTCATGCCAGAGGGAAAAGGAGAAAACCTCTGGCTCAGTCAGGTCAACTAATATCTGGCTGGATTTGCTCATATGATCTCTTCGCTCACTCTCTGGCTCTAAGCAGTGCACTGTGAAGGACCGCTCACATGAACGTTTGCCTCTATACCTACACTATTCTTAATATCCTTTGGCTCGCTTGCATGAACAGGACTCACAGCATCTATAGTTAATATTAAATATAAACTACATAAATATTTCAGCATCCCTGAAGCATAATATAATATTTGCTTGCATAGCAAAACAAACAAAAATAAAGAGATTTTTTATTTGTATTTTTTACCAGTATTGCATCACAATGGCTGTATATAAATGTAACTATGCAAAACGTGCAAAGAGGATTACGAAAAGATTGGACAGCACCGCGTCCAGATTAAACAGAACATCTGTGAGGTTTCTGCCACCAACTCCACTGATGAAAATGAGATTTTGTTCAGTCACCTCATGTGTAAATGGATTTCACCAAATGCCTCAGTTAATTTCAACATGATAGTGTCACGCTGCTTTCTGGCTTGACAGCATGCAATTACAAAAACAATTAAGCGTTATCCAGACCTCTGTTGTGTTGCGGGACAATAATACATGCATACTGTGTTACTGGAGTGGTGTTTCCTGTATCTTTTGTTCCATGTTCTCAAAGCTGCTGTGCTCTCTCAGATAAGAAGCTAAGCTTTTTATGCTTTGATAACATCTTTGCTTTGTGCTTTTAGAGTCAAACACACATTAAGAAAACAGCCTGTGTGTGACATTACACGTAGCTCCCACCTGCAAGGAGACCTGTCAAGGTATAATGTCATTTTCCAGGATAATATTCATTTGTTTGTTGGCAGATAGGGAATGCTTTGACAACGACCTACCATGGCACGTCTGATAAGGAAAAGTCACTGTCATTATATATTGCAGAATTAATTATTATATATATTTGATATTTTTCATATTTTTTTTTATTATTAACATTAAAATGATTTTTGAAGAGAGGACTGATTCATAAATAATTCCTGATGCCATATTTTTAGTTTGAAATATTTTTTTATTCGATAAAAGAAAGTACCAGAAATATACATGCACCATGTACATGCTTTATAAGTTAAAATCTATTGTAAATTATAGACCTGTAATTGCTATAAGCTCCTTTTGTACGAAGCATTTTACTTTGAATTACGCCTGCTACAATAACCACAGACTTATAACAGAAATTATTCAAGCAATTTTGTAACCGCAAAGCTTAATGGAAATTATAGGCTGGACACATGGCCCGGAAAATATATAATCATCCCCATTTAGGAGCAGAGCAAGTGGATGTAGGCAAGTATGGCAATAACTTTTGAAAAAAGAATATATATAAAAATCTACAGGACAAACAACATTATATTCAAGGGGAGATATGCTTTTGTTCTTTCTCTTGTTTGGATGATTTTAAGTTAGACTTTCTTCCGATAGTCCAACTAGACATTCCCAGCTAACAAAAATAAGTTGTCAGAACGATTTGCTAATATTCCCATTAGGTAAGGAAAACATTATTTCTAAATGTTTTTTTAAACATTGAGATCGTTTTCTGAACGTTCAAAACATCTGGGGTTTTTTAACGTATTAAGAACTTTTTTTTTTCTTGGTTTATGTGAACGTTACAGGAACATTACATTCTATCATTTTGGAAATGTTATGAAAATGTTATTTTTGAATGTTTCCTGGACATCACCCTAAACAGATGGCCCGTCCATCAACGGGCTTACACACAGACACTCGAGTATCACTAATTAACCTATGCTGCATGTGTTTGAACAGTGGAAACTGTTGTACCTGAAGGAAATCACAGAGAACCTGCTAACTCCTGGCTCAGCCGGGACTCGAACCAGGTTCTTCTAGCTGCAAGGTGATAGTGCTACCCACTGAGCCACTGCACTGCCCTGTTTCTATTTATTTATCTATTTATGATTTTTAAGTACCAAAAACTGTTGACACATTATTTGAATTACAAAAATAACAGACAAAACTTTACTTTAAGAGTCTCTGGGAAGTACACAGTCCAAACAATGGACTCATGAAGAGCAAAAATTACATTTTCTAAACCAAAAACACAACCCACCACAAGGGAAAAAATAACACAAACTCAAAATGTTACAAGTCAAATGTAACAACACAATAAAAATAAAAAAATAAAAAAAAACACCACAAAACTGTGTTCTGTGTATATTAATTGTTTCATGCGGAGTTTCAAATACTGTCATTTTACAGTGATGCTTCAGGCTGAAGAGAGATCTTAGAGTGTAATGGTTGTCTGGAGATGCTGGATGTTTGGTTTAAAGATGGCATGGAATGGAGCGCATGTGCAGAGTTGTGGGTGATAGAAAGACAATGAGAGAATTTAGTTCAGAATTAGATGAAATGTTGTTACTGAAGGGAAATTCAAAGTCCTGATTGATTAGTGTAATGCATTAGGTTCAATCCCAGCAAACAAAGAACCCAACAAACACAGAACTTTCCCCCTAGCGTTCTCATATGGTTCCCATTTTGTTTTTGGAACCAAATAAGAACGTTCAGTAACACTTTATTTCGATAGTCCACTTTAGACATTCTACAAACTATAAGTAACTTTGCAACTACATGTCAACTAACTGACATGTAGTTGACTTAAAGTTAGTAGAATGTCTAAAGTGGACTATATCGAAATAAAGTGTAACCGAACGTACTAGGAACATTCTCTGTAGGTTATTTGTTTTTATAACCTAAAGAGAACTTTTAAGAACTTTCCCTGCAAGTCATTTTTAGGTTTTATATTGTAACCCAAAGAAAACCTTCCCAGAGCGTTCCCATAACTTTCACAGATGTTCTTTAAAAGTTATGAATAAATGTTAGGACAAAACGTTCTTAAAACATTTAAAAAACTGGATGTTTTGAATGTTCAGAAAACATTTAAATGTACTTCATAAAATTAATTTGAAGTATACTTCTTTTCCGTAAGGGTCAAACCTCAAACTGTCCACATTATATTAGCCCTCGACTTGTTTACAAGAGTAATTCACTGAAAAGTCTAAATTGTTCTGCCCTGCCATAAACAAAGTAAGGAATATAGCATGAAAAAGAATAATATTAACAATTCTAATGTTTGGATGGTATCCGCTCTATTTACAGCCCAGCATTGCACACACTCACTTCCTCTGTGAGAGTGTGGTTGGAGATTAATGAACTCATTCTAAAAATGGAAACAATAAGATCTGTAAATATTAATATTGTTGTTGACTTGGTTATTTTTATAGAACGCTTTGTACACTACAGAAATATCGTTATTCCAGTGTAAAGAGGAGACAATGGGAAAGACAGAGAGGGAGGGAGGAGAGAAAAAGAGGATAGTAACTCAGTGTTTAGGAGTGGCAAACTGCAAGTAGCGACACTACTAACTTAACTATATTTTTTCATTAGCTTGACAAAAGCTCATTGCTTTTAAAACAGTGTAGTTTTTAGAGTAGCTTACTACATTTTACAGCAAGTAACGGTGTAGAAGCTACATTCTGTTCCCTTTCGAATGAACTCACACTGCGTACTCAAGTGACGTGCATTTGGGTGGAATGCCTTCTACTCGTAGAAGAGGCTGGATGTGCTGGGTAGGATGTATTGGCAAAATATCTACAGAGACAGTTAAGAAACTTTGTCTTTTCTGTTCTCTGCTGAGGGATAGTTAGTGTTTGCACGAGCGTGTTTGGCTCTCGAGGGAATTGAAGACTCTCACAGTGATGCATTCGTGGCTGTTCTCTTATGATTCTTTTCAGAGTGACAGAATCTGGCGTTTGGACTTAGCACACTTAACTTCCGAGGGAGTTAAATTTTATGTGATGTAGTCACTGTGATCGGTTAGACCCAGGCTTGACTCTCCCTCTCTTGAGAGATGAGAGTTAAGAAACTACTCTCTGCGAATCTGGTCACGTGGCCGCCATAGCGGTGAGGCTGGATCGAGCACAGGGTTGTAGACGGAGCACGGGAGTCGAACAGGTATATTTTTGTTTAAGCTCCTCTTGCTAGCTCTGGCACTGATTTGTTTTCTAGATCTAATTCTGAGGATTTAGACACAGAATTAAGGTTGAAGCTGCCTCCCAGTTCGGGTCCTTTAAGTAGGCAGCTCCCTTATGCTCTCTGAGTTTGCTGTCGCCTCCCCCAGAGGCTGGGGTTTAAGCAGGCAGCTCCTTAATGAGCCTTTAAATTAGAGTGTTTTGCTGAGGCCTCCGTTCTACTGAGCTCCACCTAGATAGTGAAATCAAGTGTGTAGGCTCTCTGCGGGCCGCTATGATAAGCTAGGAAGGTTAAGCATAGTTTGGCCTTCTCTCGCTCTAGAAAGTCGTTCGGCTTAGGCTTCTGCTCTCCTGAGCTCTATTTACTGTAGGCAGTGACATCAAGTGTGTCTGCTTTTTGTGGTCCACTTTGGTAAACTGTCTTTAAAGTTGAGTGCAGTTTGGCCTCCTCTCGCTCTAGAGATTAGTTCAGTTGAGGCCTCTGCTCACCTGAGCTCCATCTAGACAGTGACATCAAGTGTGTTGGCTCTCTGTGGGCCGCTGTGATAATCTGTCTTTAAAGTTGAGTATGGTTTGGCATCCTCTCACTCTAGGGAGTCGTTATTATGAGGCCTCCGCTCTTCTGAGCTCCATTAAGACAGCGACATCAAGTGTGTCAGCCCTCAGTGGGCCGTTGTAGTAACCTGTCTTCAAGATCGGCATTGTTTGGCCTCCTCTTGCCAAAAGAGTCATTCTGCTGAGGCCTTTGCTGTGGAGTTAATATTGTGCCATAATTAAAGAAACAAAGCCAGCATTTTGCAAACAAACTCGATCTGATTTGCAAAGGAAAACTCGACTTGCAAACAAACAGAAAGCAATGTGCAAGTACAAAGGTAAATTTGAGTGAAATGCAGTGGATTAACAAATATGTATTGTGTTTTTCAAATAGAAATAAATGAGCCTAGATCATATTTCACAAATAAATACAAACTATCCTACAAATTGCATGTAACCTTTGAACAAATACCAAATCTAGTGCATACAATATCTGTCTGTTATGATTGTGAGACACTTGGCTTTTTATGAGATCTCTTGGCTCGATTTTCTTACAGATGTGTCCAGGTATCCTAGAAATCTAGACGCACCCTAGCGGCAGCAAAATTTATTTTGCAGCCAGGGTAGTCTAGCAACTCTCCGTTGACTTTTGTGCTGGAAAAACCTAAATTGGGTCAGGCCAATCACATTGTGTATAGAGTAGGCGGGGCGGGCTTAACATAATGATGACAGAGTTGCGATGGTTCCCTGCTACTTGAAAACAAAGAATGGCAAAGCAGATTGAGTTTGTTTGCGAGTCGAGTTTTCCTTTGCAAAGCAGATCGAGTTTGTTTGCAAAATGCTGGATTTGTTTGTTTAATTATGGCACAATATTAACTCCATACCCTGCTCTCTTGAGCTCTGTCTGGACAGTGATATCAAGTGTGTTGGCTCTCTGTGGGCCGCTGTGATAAGCTTTCTTTAAAGTTGAGTGTAGTTTGGCCTCCTCTCTATACAGAGAATCGTTCTGCTGAAGCCTCCACTCACATGAGCTCTGTTTTGACAGTGGCATCAAGTGTGTTGGCTCTCTTTGAGCCGATGTGATAATCTGTCTTTAAGGTCGAGCGCAGTTTGGATTTGTCTCACTATGGAGAGTCGTACTGCTGAGGCCTCTGCTCTTCTGAGCTCCATTTAGCAGCAACATCCATCTCCAAGAAAAGGTGAGCTTCCTGCCACCTCTGTGTGGGCTCCCTTAAGAAAGAGATAGCTCCCTTATAATAACCTTTGGGCAGCCGCCTCCTTTTAAGAGGCTTTAGTAGGCAGCTCCTTTTTTAAAATGCTGAAGTTTCAAGGTTGCAGCTGCCTCCCCCTGATGTGAGGTTATATCAGCCGACAGTTCCCTTGTGGTAATGATGTCATATCTGCATCCCCAAGAATTGGGGTCCCCTAAGCAGGAGGCTACTTTATTTATCTAGAGGACACTGCTTTCCCTATTTCAGGTTCTTTTAATGGGCAGCTTCCCTAGAATGCAAACTTTAGCATATTTGCAAGGTCGTCGCTGCTCCCACCCATTGTGGGTTCTTAAGCAGCCGACTCCCTTGTGTTAGCAGTGAAGTAGAAATGGCCTCCCCCACTCAGGGCCCCTAAGCAAGCAGTTTCCTCAGGTCCTTTGCTCCCACAAGAAAGCTCGAGATGATCCCCAGACTGCAGGCACTACCGTGGAGTATACCCTCCTCATTACTGGGATCCCTCCTCTTGGGTCTTCCACGCTCTTTTCCGGCTCAGACAGACTTCGGAGACTATAGCACGGCTAACATTTTGCAGCCATTTTTTAGTTTCCTCTAGTGGGCATAGTGTACAATTCCCTTATAAGGTTTCTTTATTAGGGTCTATCATCCCTGGTTCTAGCCTAGTCTAAGTTGGGGATTATAGTCTTGGGTGAGTAAGGGTCTTTCTGCTGAGTCCTCAGCTCCCCAAAGAAACCATCTCTGGGCCCTGATGAGAAGTGGGTTTTGCCTGAGCTTTGAATTCCTTCTCACTGGTTGAGCACCCTTGATTCAGGAGTGGTAGCCTTGCAAGATATTGATTCTAGGTCAGACAGGGTGAAGCATTTTGCAACTAAAATATACATAAGGTTTATGCATCCCCCTTATGGCAGGTTTCTTATGTTAAGGCAGCTTCCTTATATTTCATAAAGCCGCAGCTGCCTCCCCACTGGTTAGGTTTCCAAGCAGATGGCCCCTTTATGAGTCAATAATAAGGTTGAAGCTGTCTCCCCCCGATAGCGGTTCCCTTAAGGAAACAGCTCCCTCAGGTCATGAGTGACAGGTGAGGGAACCTTTGTTTTCCTGTGCCAGTATTCCCTTAAAGATAATGTCTGGCATAGAGGCTTACATTACCAGACTTTTGAGCTCCGACTGTCTCAGGGCTTGGAGCTTAGGTGGTGGCTGTGGGGAATAGTGCCACTGACAGTTCCACGGACCTGAGTGAGGGAATCTGACTCTGGCATCTATATCCGTTAAGTCTTTGTTTGTGCTTTATCAGCCAATTAGGCAGTCATTCAAATTAGGCATATTGGTTCCCCAAAGTGTTCTCTAGAGGATCCAGTGCAAGTTCCCATTCGAAAGGGAATGTCTCGGGTTATGCATCAAACCATAGTTCCCTGAGAGGCGAAACAAGACACTGCATCTCTCTGCTATGCATCGGGTCTGCCTGTCTATGTCTCCTTCAGACAAATAAGTTGATGACGTCTAATACAGTTGCTCTTTTATACTCAAGGTCGCACCAGTAGTCACGTCACGGACTGTTGTCGGCCAGTGACATTGTCACATTTAAACACGCTTCAGACACCGCTAGAGGCATCCCCAAAAGTGTCCTCTAGAGCAGCGGTCCCCAAACTTTTTTGCGCCACGGACCGGTTTAATATCAGAAAATATTTTCACGGACTGGCCGTGGTGTGGCGGTTAAATACAACAAAATAAAATGATACGACCGGCATAAAAACTGGGGTATTTTTTAAATATAATAATAAACGTGAATCCAGTGTGTAGGCTTACTCGCAATTTTATTAGCAGTGTACTCGTGACATCGCGCCTAAAGACGAGAAAGCCTGAACACAAACAAAATGCCCCCCAAAAGAAAAAAATCTCCATGTTTACATGCTGATGCGATGTAAGGGTGGCGCTGCCAATAAAGCACCTAAAAGCTGTCACAAAGGACCGGCAAAATTAATGATTATGAATATGTAAAATATAGCAGGAGACATTTTAATTGTTTAATAAACAAGTGTTTTCTGTGCAAAGATGAAGTTGACGATGCTGACTCGATCTTCGCAGTAGGCCTAGTGAACGTGTCACGGTGTGACAAAAATAATTAGAAAAGAGATTAAAAACCCTCGTGAATAGTGTTATTTGGAGACCTCCTGTGGATACCCGTCTCATTACACCGCAAATCTGTTGCTATGGCAGCGAGGCCAATTGCCCGATTGACAGCAGGTGTGAAGTAATTAACAGAGAGCGTTGGGAGAGGAACACAGATTCAGATGGGGCTTTAAAAAGAGAGAGGAAACAGACTGTCGGGGTCGTTCTCCTCCCGTGAGATACTGTGTTTTGTCGGCGGGTTGTTTATATTTGAAGCTAGACTGTGCAGCAGGGCGAAGATTGAAGCCGAGAAATGGAAAGGAGAGAGTGAAGTTTTGTCAACGAAAACCCAAGGGATATCGTCAGCAGTGGGAGAGACGCAAAGTGATGAGTATTTGATCCGTTGTTTATATGCACTGACACTGAAGTGGTGTGGAGAGTCTGGAAAGCGTATGGCACGAGTGAACTATTACACCGAGTGAATTATTGATCTGTCTCCAACCTTTGTTCTTCCTTCACTGAATGTGATGATTGTTACATCCGTTTTGGCTGTCTCTGAGAGAAGTTGAGCCTGTGGGAGAGACGAGAGTCGATCTGGTGGGAGAAAGACCGGTGGGTGAGTGCTGGCCCGAATGCACGGTGTGCGAGTGGAATGCAGTGCCTGAAGTGACGATTCACACGGTTTGTGTTATGGAGTGAAATTTATCGTGTGGAGAAGTATTAATAGTCTGCTGTGCACTCTCTTCTTTAGTCTTTCACCCGCTGTTTCTGAACAGGGTTTGTCACATCAAGCGCCCAACTTACCATTCGAGACAGCCCCGCTCTGTTAATGCTGCTGATCCATTAATTCCTGTTACATTGTTGCAGCGTACAGCTGAACTGGAGCGTCTTGCTTAAGCATCCTTCCCGTCTGGTGGTCACCACACGTCCCTATCGAAAGCCGCTGCCCTGGTTCGAACGAGAGAAGGTATTGCCGTTGAATGTTTCATCTACTGTTGAATGGTCAAATCCTGTTGCATTGTTACAGCGCACAGCTGGACTGGAGTGTCTTGCTTAAAGCATCCTTCCCGTCTGGTGGTCTCCACACGTCCCTATCAAAAGCCGCTGCCTGGTTGGAACGAGAGAAGGTATTGCAGCTGAATGTTTTATTACTGCTGAATGGTCAAATCCTGTTGCATCGATACAGTGTACAGCTGAAGTGGAGTGTCTTGCTCAGAGCATCCTTCCCGTCTGGTGGTCTCCACATGCTCCATTGAAAGTCGCAGGAAAAGGTATTTCAATGAACGTTTGATATGCGGTTGAACAGTTAAACCCTGCTACCTGGTTACAGTGCACAGCCGAAGTGGAGTGTCCCGCCCAAGTGTCCTCTTCGTCTGGTGGTCTCCACATGTCCCATTGAAGGCTTGTCCTGTTCTGAACGAGAGAAGGTATTTCAATTGAACTTTCCATATGCTGTTGGAAAGTTAAACCCTGTTACCTGGTTACAGCGTACGTTCAAGGGAGTGTCTCCCTCAAAGTGTCCTCTCCGCTTGGTGGTCTCCACATGCCCTATTGAAGGTTTCCGCCCTGTTCAGAAAGAGAGAAGGTATTTCAATTGAACGTTCCATATGCTGTTGGGAAGTTAAATCCTGTTACCTGGTTACAGTGTACAGTCAAGTGGAGTGTCTCCCTCAAAGCGTCTTCTCCGCCTGGTGGTCCCCACCTGTCCCCACTGAAAGCCTCCGCCTTGTTCAGAAGGAGAGAAGGTATCACTGTTGAGCGTCGCATCTTGTTGCACCATTGAACCCTGTTGTATTGTTGCAGGGCACAGCCAAAGTGAAGTGTTCTCTTGCCGGGTGGCCCTCCGTGCCCGTGTTGCACATTGTTGCCGCTGTTCAGAAGGAGAATAGCTGCGGCACGTGCCTTGATCAAAGTGTTGTCCTGCTGTCCACGGTCCCCTCCTGGCCCGGCCCGCTCGCCACCTGCGTCCCTGTGACCCGTCTGAGTTGAGGATCCCCGTCCTCTGGATACTTACCTCTGGGCAGCCTCCGGCACTCGTTCCATCCTCACCGAGTATTTACCTGGTTCCAGTCTGAATGGGGTCCGGGTAGCCAAGACTTCCTTGTGAGCCCTGTAAAGAGTACTTACCCAGTGACCTACCTGGATGGTGTGCGTCCTCCTTTGATTCCTCTCCGACGAGCCGCAGGGTGTTCACGAACGTCCATCTCGCTCCGGTCCAGGGGGCCCATCGAATTGCTTCTGGCGACAAGAAGGAAGATTTTAATTAGGACTTTTTAAATTATCTGCTTTTAACTCAATAAAGAAATTGTTATTCCTTTATCCTCTGTCTGCTGTTTGGTTCCTTGACACGCTCCTCGAGGCGGTACCCGGTCTCCAGGGGTGTGTGCAGTCTGGCTTGGCCCACCCCGACCTGTGACAAACGCACCAGAGAGAAATGCACATTTCATACGAATTTCATAAGCAGAGACCAGTCAGTTTTCTTTCGTTTTGAATTGTTCTGTTTAAAAGTTGACATTTCAAGCTTTATCTCAGGTCTGTGAGGCAAGTAGGCTACCTTATCACTGAGTTTCGGTTAATTTATGAGATCAGCTCCAGTTCACGCGCCCGCGCCTCCATGTCGTGATTAAATATTTATAATTAATACTTATTAAATCCAGGCAATTAGGTGATGAAACATTGATTAAAATTAAGATACAATTAATACAAAACAAAATTAAATTTAAAGACAGGCTTTTTGCTTTCTGTTTGAGGTCTCTGTGAAAGTTTTAAAGCAGTCTTTTAGTGTCACTTTCAGAGCGCTCACGTCCGTAACGGAGAACTGTCCCGTCCGTAACATTATTTTTTTTTTGTGTGAAATAGGCTACATTTCTAAATATATGCGACTTATAGTCCAGTGCGACTTAGGCTATATATGTCTTCTTCATGATGCATTTTTTGACTGATGCGATTTATACTCCGGAGCAATTTATAGTCCGGAAAATACGTTAAGTTATATATTCTTTCTGTGCGGCGGCCCGGGGGTTGGGGACCTCTGCTCTAGAGGACACAGTGTCTCGTTCCACTTTCTCAGGGAACCATGGTTACATACATAACCCAAGACATTGAAGCAGCGCAGCGCATTCTTATTAGATCACAAACTAAAATTGTACATTAATTCCATCTATTGTTTTATCACGCATCTTGCAGCTTTATAGGTCACTGAGAAGAGATCGTCTGATGATTATATAAAGGACGTACAGGAATGGGTTGATATTTCACATGAACCCAAGGTCATTTATGTAAATAAAACATTAAAATGCTATTTGCGTCGAAGACTTAAAGCACATGCAGGTGAATTATAGCCTTTTTAAATTGATTAATTATCCAGCATGCTTTATTGCACTCTATACCATATGTCTGTTTCTGATTTAAAGCCTAAATTAAATATGTTCATCATATATAGAGATCAACTCTCTTAAGAAAATTTTAACTAAACTGCTTTATTCATTTGGATTAGTTTTACAATCTCTTAATTAACTTTTTAAAGTGTCAAAGTGGTAGTTGCATAGCTCTCAACGGACGGACAGAATGCACTCAGATTACATCAAAATGATCTTCAATTGTGTTCCGAAGATGAACAAAAGTCTTTGGAATGATATGATGGTGAGTAATTAATGGCAGAATTTTCATATTTGGGTGAACTATCCCTTTAACTCTCCGCCAACTGACCTAATGCATAAACTGTACGGAAAGTGTGCTAGCCAGATGGGATTTAAACTTTCTAAATTGTGCAAGCTTATTTTGTCCATTAGATCGAAATATCTAAAAAGGCCTGTTCATTTACCCACCCATGGACCCTTTGAAGAAATCAGGACAGAAGTGGTTGAAAGTGGATAACCTGCATTTTTGACTACTCCTCTGTATCCAATTTAATTTGCATACATTTCCTTCTTGCATTGCTGTTACATTTGTAGCAATTTTGCACTTTGACAGTCAGTTTGAGATATAGGCTATATTTGACTATTGTCTGTATCTTTGTAGAGTTTACAAAATAAAACTATAGACTACTCTTTGAAATCATAATTGAATTGCATTGTTGTTTTAAACCCAAAAATCTTAATTACTTATAACATTCTTCATTAACAATTATTCAGTTATTTGTCATATACAATGTTATTGTAAAAATAAATAAATAATAGTTTCAATATAGCTAGCTACCTTTTGATTGTAACTTGCAGTATAGCTAACTACTTTTTCAGAAGGGTAGCTTGACTGTATCTTAACTACTTTTGAGTAGCTTGTAGCTTAGTGTAGCTTCCCCAACACTGGTAACTCATGAGTTAGGCATTATAGAAAAAGTCATCATAGGTCTCTGTGATCATGAATTTGACAAGCAGGTCTGAATAATTTAGCATGAGGACATCCAATACCTGATAAATGTGACCCTGCGCAAATGGAAGCCAGATAGCACTTGATGAAAAATTCATAACTGAGCTGATGACCTCAGTTCATAGAGCTCTCCTACCTCCACCACAGCACAAAGAGCATGAGGTGGCTCATGCCACTGTTTGTGCTAATACATTGGAACCTGCTTCAAAGACACAAAATCAAATTGTGCAATATAATATTCACAATTTCTGAGGCTTATCCTGCAGTGTCTGTCAAAGGTGAGATGTGTTGCACAGTATGAGACAGTGTACAACATATGGTTACTGTGTGGGGAAATACACATATTTTAAGTGCAAGCGGTTAGTGCAAATAAATGCACCCAACCAAGATGAATGAAATTTCTGGCTCCTGGAAGTCATTCATTTCAAAATGAAAGTACAGAAACTCCATGGAATTACAACCATATTTGTATGTGGAATCCCAGATTTGGATCCGATTCAAGCTTTAGTTGTGTTTTAGTTATGAATTTTGTGGTTAGATTGTATGCGACCTCCAGACCAGATGGGCTGTGTAAATATGAAAGCTTTAGCGTAAGTTCTGCCAAGGAGACTTAATTGTTTCGTCACTTATTACCTTCTCATCTAACCAATCATGATCTAATACTCGTAGTATAAAAGATCAGTACTTACACATGTCTGAGTTTGCAGATTCTCGCTAACATTCATTTGCTAATCAATATTCCTTCGCTAATCCTAGCTCAGTTGCTGAGGATACGCATATTGTTTCCGACTATTCAGATTCCTACGACAAATTCGTCCCGCCGTCTCCTCCTGCTGCACGGCGCAGTTCGCGCATCCGCATCTTCTATGCATATCTCCGATCCTGCTGACGTGAATTCTGAGCTCATTCAAGCAATCCAAAGCCTTTCCAAAACTGTTAAAGGTTTACAATCGAAGATGGCGAATTTAGAATATTCCTTTGCTAATCCTAACCTCAGCTCGAATCCAGTTACGAGCTTTCCAGCAATTCCTGTTTTGTCCTCCTCCTATTAAACGATCCCCCAAGTGTGCCTTCGACATCTTCTACTCTGCCAGCTTCTCACCACATGGTTCAGACGCCATTCCAGGATGTTTACGATCCACTTGCAACTTCAAACTTCAATCTCTCTACAGCAGCTCCAGCTCAAGCTTTCGGTAGGGGTTTTGTTTCACCTGCCGTCGTTACAGTGTCTCCCCATCTAAGAGCTAACATATTCCAAGGTAAGGACATAAACTTGGCTACATTACTGCTTCCTTCGCCTGCAGCTGACAGGAAAATGGTTGACTGTGGCGACGTTGCAGTCCTTCTCAAAACATCCGATCCCACGTAATCTTTCGTTTGCCGAATTCTTAATTGCTTTTAGCATTTTCAGAAACATCCTGTGCCAAGTTTTTCCAGACCGAAGGGAAGAGCTAGATCTTTATTTAGCTATGATGGCGGACTTCAACCAAAGATACAGGGGCATCTTATTTTATGAATAACATAAGCCATTCTCTGCTAAATCTGCCTCCTTCATTACTCTTTTTAACTCAAGACTTGACTGGTCCGTTACTGACACTGAACTGCTCGTCCGTCCAAAAAATCTTGGCCTGTGCTATTTGTAGCTCTCATGCCCTAAAGCATTTGCTAGCCAAGCTCTGCCCGCTGTCCGTGGTGCTGAAAATGTAAAATGACTCCCCCAAAACAGCAGAAGTTGTTCTACCAGAAAGACTCGGGAGATAAAATGATATAACAAGTGTAAATTTATTAATAGCTCAGCAAGCATAATTTAATAAAGTCTTTGGCGTAGGCCCCGTCCTTAGCAAGCAATGTGAGGGTAACGGAATCTGCAAATCCCGCCTGAAGATGAAGGCAGGGGCGCAGCCGACCCCCTAGAGGTAAAGGGACCATCCTGGTGGTGGTGGGGAGGATGGAGGGAAAGGACCATCTTGGAGGTGGTTGGGGAGAATGGAGGTAATTGGCGCCGTCAGAATCTGCGAACTCAGACAAATGTAAGCACCATCCTTTTATACTGAGAGTGTTAACACGTGATTGGTTAGCAGTGAGTTAATACATGACACGCTGATTGAGTCTTCCTGGCAGAACTTAAAGGGATAGTTCACTTTGAAATTAAATTTTGGTATGTTTTAGCTTACCTCAAGGGCATCCAAGATGTAGGTGTCTTTTTTTCTGCAGTAGTTTCAATTTTGATATTTTTAGGTCAAACCGTTCTTGTCTGTCAGTCATTTAATGCAGGTCTATGGTCACCACCTCAAAGAGCAAGCACAGAGTCCAAATTAAAACAATTCCCCGTCGCCCAAATTAAACAATTCCCCATCGTAGGTACACATTGATGGCCTAAGACACGAAACGATATAACAACGATATAAATTATATGGCTGGCAGACAAGAACGGTTTGACCTAAAAATATCAAAATTGAAACTACTGCGGAAAAAAAGACACCTACATCTTGGATGCCCTTGAGGTAAGCTAAAACATACCAAAATTTAATTTCAAAGTGAACTATCCCTTTAACACTAAGCTTACATTTCTGTTGCAGATTTCAATGGTGTTCCCCTATGTATCAGTTTTAATGAGTCTGTTTGTTCTTTCCCTAATTGTAAATTTGCTCACATTTGTATATTTTGCAGGGATCCTCACCCAGCTGCAATCCACGGGAAAGCCTCAATCTGAAAAAAATTCTGAATAGACACCCTTCAACTCCCATTAACGTTCCAAATCTTTCACGCTATCTCTCTTCTCACCCTGATCCGTCCTTCGTCGACTATTTAATCTCCGGTTTGTCTCAAGGGTTTCGGGTGGGCATCCTTTCCCATCTAACTACCTCTTTAATAGCAAAAAACTTGCAATCAGCTTTAACAGAACCAGATGTGGTTTCAGCCCTGCTAGAAATATAAGTTAATAAAGGATATCTTATTGACCCTTTCGCTTTTCCTCCTTTCTCTCCTTTTCTAATCAGTTCCATTGGTGTCGCAACATGTAAATATTCCGGAAAAAAACTCTTATATTCAACATGTCTTCTCCACATTCCTCCAACACAGCAAGCGTTAACGAATGTATACACTTAACACCTTTCTCTCTACATTACGCCTCGGTCGACAACGCTATCTACTTAATTAAGTTAGCCAGTCAAGGTGCTTGGTTAGCTAAAGCTGGTATCACAGACGCTTTCAAGACCATGCCAATCCACCCTTCAGATTGGCTACTTTTCGGAGTCAAATAGAATTCAAAATTTTATTTTGCAGTAAGGCTCACATTCGGGTGTAGAAGTAGCCCTCATATTTTCAAAAGCCTTTCCTGATGAATGTCTGTAAGCTCCCCTTTGTCTTGCATTTGCTCGATGACTTTTTGCTGATAAATTTTCCATCTTACCAATCTTCAATTCTTGACACACTTAAACAGATTTTTAGTGATGTCGGTGTTCCCCTCTCTGAAGAGAAAACTATGGGTCCCTCTACTTCGCTAGAATTCTTAGGCATTTCTCTCGATGTAAGCTTCTCTTCTTCTTGAAAAGCTTCTAAGAATCAGGTCCTTATTGTAATTTTTTTCTTCTCTACACGTCGTATCGAAGCGTGACATGCTTTCTCTGCTCGGCCACATACATTTTGCCATGAGCATTATCCCTCAAGGCAGGGCTTTTATTTCTCGCTTGTTAACACTGGCCCACTCCGTGCCAAATTTAAGTGTTTTTGAACTCTCTTGTTAAATGATTGGAACGGAATTTATTTTTTAGAATTACATCTATTCACTGACGCCGCCCCTTCCATCGGCTTCGGGGGATTCTTTCAAGGGCAATGGTTCGCCCAAAAATGGCCAACTGATTTTCCCAAGACAGCTTCCGGCTCTGTTTCATCCACGCTTTATGAGATCTATCCTCTAGCTGTAGCTAGCGTTATTTGGGGTCCGGCATGGTCGTGGAAACGCATCATGATGTTTTGTGACAACGAAGCCACAGTTGCTATCATCAATAAAGGTAGATCATCTTGCCATAAGATTATGCCTTTCTTGAGACGTTTAATTTGGCAATCAGTCGTTTTTAACTTTATAATCAAGGCTGCACATATCCCTGACCACTGCAACATCAATGCTGATGCACTCTCTCGCTTTTGTTTTCAGGCTTTCAGACGGCTTTGCCCTTCAGCCAACCCGGATCCAACACCTTAATTCGGCTAGACATTATATATCTAAAGGTGTGCCTCCCTCTACATTTAAAGCTTATACTTCCGCTTTGTCCGCATTTTTAATGTTTTGCTTTTCCTTTCAGATTCCTTCATTTCCAATCTTGATTATGATCATTTGCTCCGTCCTCGTCTTCAATTTCAAAAATCGCAATTTAAAAATGTCTTCCATTCGCAGACTGCTCGCTGGTATTCAATTTTACGCAAAATAGTTCAATCCCAATTTTCCAAGTCTTTCTTATGCAACTTCCATTCGTTTATTACTCAAAGGCATAGCTAAATCCTCTAGTAAACCCTCAGATAAACGCCTGCCTATTACCTTGCCTTTACTACAAGGATTAACCATCTCCGTCCGCAACGGTCTCTTTTCCACATATACCAATATTCTGCTTGAAGCCATGTTTTTATGTGCCTTTTATGGCTTCATGCGTCCTGGGGAATTCACCTCAGAAACTAAACAATTTGATCCTGCCCATGATATTTCCTTTTCTGATTTACGATTCTCACCTAATTTCTTTACTCTCTTTCTTAAGCATTCTAAGAATGGCTCTCAAGGACCTGGTGTCACACTAACATTTTTAAAAATTAATAATAATAGTTTCTGTCCCTTCACATCCATGATTAAATTTCTTAAAGTCCGTCCTAGGACTTCAGATCACACCCCCTTATTTATCTTATCTAATGGAGCACCTCTCTCAAAGGCCTGGTTCAGGACTCATTTAGCTACTGTCCTCAAAAGCTGCAGTCAATCTTCCTCTCCTTATACCGGACATTCCTTCAGGATCGGGGCAGCTACCACAGCGGCCCGAACATGGAGTCTCCACGTCAGCAATCAAGATCCTGGGCAGAAGGTCTTACTCTGCATTCAAATTCTATATAAGACCCGATTCCAAAATCATCCTCGAAGCTCAGCGAGCTCTTTCCAGTAACAATTAAGGTAATCCTCATGCAAATACTGGTGGTGGTGTCATGCTCTCACATATCACTCATCTGTCTGTGCGATTAGCCTTTACATTTACATTTATTCATTTAGCTGACGCTTTTATCCAAAGCGACTTACAATTGCTATATATGTCAGAGGTCGCACGCCTCTGGAGCAACTAGGGTTAAGTGTCTTGCTCAGGGACACATTGGTGTCTCACAGTGGATTCGAACCCGGGTCTCTCACACCAAAGGCATGTGTCTTATCCATTGCGCCACACCACCCGTTAAACATCTATTTGCCAGAGCTTGTATTACTCGCCTGAGTGGCTTAACATGACATTGTCTCTATGTGGCCTATCGTGGCCTTGTCTCTGTGTGGTCTATCTTGGCCTTGTGGCCTATTCTGGCCTACAAAGGCAAAAGACCTTAACTCGCTAGTGTGTGGAACTGAGAAAAATGACTTCAAAGATTTTTAGTTGTCCTGCCAAATTAATTATAGGTAGGACACTGGAAATCTGGCAAATAGATGTTTAAGTAATGAAAATGATATACATAAATAAATCTTGAGCTTGAACTTGACTTTTGACCACTATTTTAAAGTTACTGTACTCTGCCTTTGTATTGTCAGCAAAAAGTGAGAAGTCATGCCAAGGCAAAAGGCAGTAACTTCCACATTATCAATGGTTGCTGATCACCATTAACAAAATCATTATAGTAACACCTGTATAAAATCTAGTGATCATGGCATTTATTTTGTATGATTTACAATTATTTATAGCCATCTACTAATTGCTACCCTGTGCTTTGGTTGCATTCTGATGGCATTATTAATGCATTTGACATGACAAAATACGCTCCATAGATATATTAGTCCAGCGTTGGCTTGCCGGTGTTTAGGGCGGTGCTGAAGGCGCTGGCGAAGTTTTGGCACTCTGTCAGCTAGATGCATGAGTGTTTCAACCAGATCCGGTACACGAACTGAGTGAGGCGGGGCTTTAGTTCTTTTTTGTATTCATCTGCTACAGCATGTGTAACATTTTTCTGTCAACTCTGCATAATCCTTGCGATCGATATCGCACGTTTGTCGATGGAGCGGTTTCAGACCATACTAAATGTTCTGACCGCATTTGTGCAGGACAAAGCTCTGAGGACATCAGAAGTTAGAGGGACTGGTGGCAGCTGTACAAAGTACACAGGCTACACCGTAATTTAAATTTTAATGGACAGTAAAACAAAGGCAGATAACCGTACAATCTGGTAGGTAGCATTATTTGATAGAACACCAGCACAGTAACTTCATATTAACGCGCGGCGAAACAAAGGCAGAGCACCGTAACTCAATTTGAACGTTCCAAAACAGAGCCAAAGAGCGCTAACTGATGTTACGGTGTTCTGCCTTGGTTTCTCATGGACTTTTCGAAGTTACTGTTAAGACAACTCATTATTTTCTCGAAAAAACAACGGAATTGATTCACAGCACAACGCAAAGAACTTGCACAAACTACAAGATCTTTGGCCAAGGCAGTGCCAGGCGCAACACGTGTTTTTTGCTAGTTTCAGCCTGACGCAGTTATAATTTTCACGTCCTGGGCCACGTTGTCTAAATAGCAAATGCATTTGCGCCCACATGGGCGTGCTGGTTTAAAAAAGAGGTGTGTTCAGGCGCATTGTTGGCGCTTTGCTATTTTGAGGCAAATGAAATAGACTGTGCCACTGACCAACTGAAACCTGGTCTAAAGTCAATGGTGCAGTATTTATTTATTTTTGTTATTTAAAGAGCGCGTTAGTAATGTGCGCCTATAGGCGGGTCCACAACGTTCGTACACTCTTCTTATTACACACACGGGTGTGCAACAGCACACAAACATGGCAAATAATAATTAAAGGATTACAATGTAAAAGATTATTATTGTGTTCATAAAGATATGGTGGAATCCGGCTTGTCCCGTAGATGGTATGGTCGCACACTTTAACCTCACGCATGAGCAGATCCGTTTGACCTCTTGAGACACGTTCAGTCTTTCCGTTTGCAAATTCCGCCATGTAAATAGCAAATCCGCCATGGCGTGAGCGCAACTGTCTTTTAAAGGGAATTGGAGATAAGACTGATTGTTTTTTGCAAAGAACTTGCACAAACTACAAGATCTTTGGCCAAGGCAGTGCCAGGCGCAACACGTGTTTTTTGCTACAGTAGTTTCAGTATTTATGCAGTATTTATTTATTTTTGTTATTTAAAGAGCGCGTTAGTAATGTGCGCCTATAGGCGGGTCCACAACGTTCGTACACTCTTCTTATTACACACACGGGTGTGCAACAGCACACAAACATCGCAAATAATAATTAAAGGATTACAATGTAAAAGATTATTATTGTGTTCATAAAGATATGGTGGAATCCGGCTTGTCCCGTAGATGGTATGGTCGCACACTTTAACCTCACGCATGAGCAGATCCGTTTGACCTCTAGAGACGCGTTCAGTCTTTCCGTTTGCAAATTCCACCATGTAAATAGCAAATCCGCCATGGCGTGAGCGCAACTGTCTTTTAAAGGGAATTGGAGATAAGACTGATTGTTTTTTGCACGTTATGCCCAAAACACACCCATTACTTAAGAGAATAGAGACAACCCTTTTAGACTGTGCGCTGACCATTTTTCCCATCGTTAAACTAGCAAAAGTGGATTCAGACACACCCTAAGTGCTCTTGAGCCCTGCGGTTTAGACCATGCATTTAGATCGTTAAAATAGGGCCCATCATGTTCGCTGTTCAAATCATATGAGCAGAAAAAAAAAGATCAGACAAAAAATATATATATTGGGAAGAAATACAAAGAGACTTGGCTGTTCATGTCTGTTCAGTAAAAACTGAGGGTAACTAAAATATATCATAATGTTAAGTATGGTGAAATGGCCACTTATTTAGATTTGATGCATAAGCTGTCACGGGTGGTTGAAGCAGACGAGGAAGTAGGATCCATTAGCAGTATTCCTTTATTATACACAAACTCAGACTACACAAACATAAACTCAGACTTAGGAAACAAGGCGCAGGAACAGAACAACCAGCAAACAAACATTAAGGATTGACAAAGACTGAACTTGACACAGGCTTAAATACAAGGGCAAACAAGCTAAACAAGATAACAAGGGGGTGTGGCTAATAGGAAGCACCTGGGAAGACTAATAAACATAACTGGGAGCTGCTAAACATGAAACATGAAACCCCTTAAGGAGTGGATTCCAAACGCTTCTCATAATATAGTCCAGGGTGGTGGTGAAACGGAGGCGTTCTTGGGGGAGGGGGGGAGGTGAGAGGGCCAGGTCAATGGAGCAAACTGTGTGGGCGACCAGGACTGAGACGACCAGGGTGGAGCAGGCGGCCGGGACGGGGCAGGCCCTTTGGGTGGCCATGGCGGAGACGACCAGAGCGGGGGCGATCCTTCGGATGGCCATGGTGGAGACGACCCTTTGGGCAGCCATGGCACAGGAACAGACACCGGCTCAGAAACAGGAACACAACCCGGCTCAGGAACAGGAACCGGCTCAGGAACAGGAACAGACACCGACTCGGCGGCGGCCATCTTGTCCGGAAACACAGGCTCAGCAGACGTGATGTGAACAGGAACAAACACCGGCTCAGGAACAGACTCGGTTTCGCCCTCCGCAGCGGCCTCAGGGACAGCTTCCTCCGCAGCAGCGGCCTCAGGGACAGCTTCCTCCGCAGCAGCGGGCCCCGGTGTGGCGGGCATGACGTGGAGAATCTCAGAAAAAATTGTCTCAGTGGGAAGAGATTCTGGACTGGCAGTTATGACGGGGTGGACCCATTGAGGCTCTGGCTTGACTGTGCTGGCGTGTGGTGTGAGTATTGGAGTTGCCAACATCCTGATGGGCATGACATGAACTGGGACAGGTTTCAGGAATATTGTGAGTTTGCGAGGTTCCTCCTGTGCAAAGCTCACAGTAAATGGTGAACCACTCAATAAAAGGGCAAAGCCAATATATTGCGCTAACGTGCATTGCGGGGTATCATCAGGCATGAGGAAATAAAGAAACCTATTAATTCCACGGCCAAACATATCCTTTAAGACAGTGTCCTTAAAGTTTTAAAAAAAAATTCTTCTAGAATGATAATTTGTATCAAGCTTGTATATTTAAGTTCAGCAATTTCACTTAAATGACAATTAATAGGTAATTTTCATTGCCATTTAAGTGAAATTACTGAACTTAAATATATGAGCTTGATAAAAATCATTCTAGAAGAAAATTTCAGATGGCACTTAGAGGCTTTTGCATCTGAACTCTTCATTTCTTGTTAGTTTATTAGTATAAAACAATTATGATCAAATTTGTCGCCTTGTATTCATGTACAATCAGGTGCATGATATAATTAGAGCAGTTTTCAATTGTCGCTTCATTGCTCACACTACAAGATCACTTCGCCATGATATCAAACAGGTTTGAAAATATTGCAGTGTCTGTGACTGCTTGAGACAGGCTCAGGTCACACCACTGATATGCTTATATTTGACAAGCATTGTCGATCGCAACGAGCACCGATTTGTCCGCGATACGAATAATTTGTTGCAGACCTTGGAAATCTGACACCAAAATCCAGCCCAAAGTCGTATTATGAGCTTGCCTTAAGCTGCATATAAAATCTGGCACAACACAGAATCATTGTATCATGGGAATGTTGCAATCACACAAAAGAGAAACATAACCCTTTGCTGCTCATGGTTTATCTTCACAAGGGCAAAGAAAAATAATAATTCAAATTCAGCATGTGGATAGTTTGCATATAGGGCTGGAATATGCAGCTGGAACATCAATCCATTGTGACAACTTTGTATGGCGGTGACATGATTGGCTGTTTCCTCTTCCACTGGCTTCCCATGTACTTACAATCACCCTGCTCTTAGAGACATATTTGTCCAAGCAAGGAATCAAATTAGAATCTGTTTTGACAGTATCTTCTTATGTACTTATGGTGAATGTGTTTGTCTTTCATTTGGAAACCCTGCCTGCTGGGATCAAAGCATGATTATATTAACTGATTTTAATCGGCACTTCAAATGGCATGCCAAAACTCTTTGTAAAAAGATTAGATACAAAGACAGAGACCAAGGGAGCTTATTTCAAAGGTTGCACAAAGAGAGACTGTTTTTCCCCAAAAAACTACTTTCTTTTGAAAATTAGAACGAGGTTTGTCAAAATAAATGTACTTAGGCCCATCAAATCTCAAAGATTGTATTTATTTTACATTGGTTTTGTAGTTTACAATCATATGTAGAAGGCAGACACATGACGTAGCAGCACTAGTTAAAACTAGTTGGAATTAAATAACTATTCAATTATTAACAGAATGAATTACTTTTTTCACCCCCACCACACTTTATGTTTTATGGGGGTTTGTGTACCATACAATGGAAGTCACTGGTCTCTAAAACTGTCTGATACCAGCAAGACAGCTTTAAGTCACTTATTATTTTGTGTTTGCAGTGAGATCAACAATAATTCATTTGTAACACTTTACAATAAGGTTCATTAGTTAACAATTGTTACTGTATTAACTAACATGAACTAACAATGAGCAATACATTAGTTACAGTATGAGTATGTATTAATCTTTGTTAATGTTAGTTAATAAAAATACAGCTGTTCATTGTTTGTTCATGTTTGTTCACAGTGCATTAACTAATGTTAACAAATACAACCTTTGATTTTAATAACGTATTAGTAAATGTTGAAACTAATATTAACTAAGATTAATAAATGCTTAAGAAGTATTGTTTATTCTTAGTTCATGTTAACTAAGGTAGTTAACTAATGTACCTTATTGTAAAGTGTTAACAATTAATTCTATTGGGTTTACTTTAATACAGCAGAATGTGTGGTCAATCTATTTCATTGTCAGTGCATATCACTTAAAAAAACCTCTGGCTTAGTGAGGTCATGTCACCATTATGTTCAGTTTTCATAGACTTTTAGTTTTCACTGACCTTTAGTTTGTATTTCATCAGTTCCTGTGTTTCTTTGTTTGTATTGCCGCCCATAGACATAATAGAGAGTAGACACCGCATTGGCTGCTGGGCGCAAGAAATGCGGCTGCCATCTTGGACTGGTCATACTCCTAGTTGCGTAGCAGCAGAAGAAACAAGATGCCAGAGCACCGTGCAGCATATTCCTGCTCAAATCGGCAGACCATCGCAAACAGGGCTTGGGGGATTACTTTTCACAAGTAAGATTTAACATTACCGTACTATTGGGTGTATTTTGTGAATAGAATACTACCAGAGAGTTGAGAAGGAGCAAGGATCTTTGATATCACTATACTGAAATCGTAGCCAGCTAGCTAGGCTATGTTTACTGGACCGGCCAGTGTTCACCCGGCTATGAACTGAGACTTGATAAGTCGTATTTGATAAGTCATATTCCATAACACTGACTTAGATTACAACTGACACAAGAATGCTATTGTAGAAATAAAACAAATATTACTGGTATAACATTGGCCAGCGAATTTTACACAAGTGGCACAGACTGTATTATCAGTGTTGGGCAGTTGCTACTTGTAGCTTAGCGAGTAATTTAGTATTTTGTTGAATCAAGTAACTTTTCTGTAGCTTAACTTCTTTATTTATCAAATAGCTTGGCCACACTAACTACACTTTTCTTGTCATGTGAAATTAGTGCAACTTAAAGTAGCTTCCTATGTAGTGAACTATACTGCTGTGTTTGGTTACTTAGCTTGCTACATTTGGCAGGGTGGTAGCTTTTGTGTAGTGAAGCTTTATTCATGGCAGAGTAACTGATAGCTTAGCTCACTACAATTTCAAAGTAGCTTGCCCAACACTGTGTATTATTCACATGCAATTCACCCTAACAAAAGTAAGATACCTCTCATGTCTCATACCCACTCCCCTTACTTAAAATAAAGGCAAAAGAACATCTGACTGTAAATTGGTTTGCAAACAAGCTTATTCACAATTTCAGCAACTTTGGTTCATTATCAACAGATATGCATCAAAATAGGAGTTTTGTTGAAGAAAGGTTCTAAGAAATGTGAAGGAAGAAAATATGTTTGACCTTCTTTGTGAAATGTTTTTGTGTACACTCTCCCAAATCTTCCGTTTTCATTTTGAAGGTTTCCCAAAAACAAAGATGTGAGGAAGAAGTGGGAAGTGGCTTTGAGGAGAGAAGGATTCACTGCAAGTGTTTCATCAGTGCTTTGCTGTCAACATTTTAAGCAGGGCGATTTTGATAGGACGGGTCAGATTGTCTGACTCCAAGATGGTGTTATTCCATTCGTCTTCAGCTTCCCGGTTCACCTCCAAAGAGTAGGTGTATCATCATAAGGCTATTAGCATTCATAAATGTAAATATTCTATTAGGAGATTGGAACGGAGGATGTTTTTTTCTGCTTGGGGAACACATTGAGGAGACACAGTTTGGCATCAACAACCTTCATTCTGACTTGTTGTCATTGGTTGTGTCTGTGTTTCTCAAGATAAGGCTGCACCACATTGCCAAACTCACTTTTCTTGAACTGCAGAAAGGGAGCACGAGAAAGAAGCTCTGCAAAACAGTCCTGTTTCAGGGGTTTTAGGTCATGCAAAGCTTTCGTGTGTATGTGTGTGTGTGTGTGTGTGTGTTGGGTGGGGGGGCTGCTAAATGTCAAGGGCTGGGAGGAGATGGATGCAGAAGAACATGGTAGTACAGTGTGTGTGTGTGTGTGTGTGTGTGTGACAGAGAAAGACAAATATAAAAAGCTTCAAGTAGACTCTAATATAATATAATCATAAATTGTTTATTCAACTTATTAAAATATCTGACTTTACTGCCACTATCTGTTTCTCCTTCTCTATCATATTTATAGTGATTTGCAAAATACCTATCATAGCCTACATCACATATCATAGGGTGACCAGACATCTCCGGTTTCCTTTTCGGGGATTATGTTCCCAGTTTTGATCTTGGACGTCTGGTCACTTTATATTATATATCAGAATATTCTATTACTGTTAAGCCCACTGTGAATATTAAAATACGCCGAACCATGTGTCCTGTATCATAGCTACATGTATGACCTTTGCAGAAAAAAAAAAAAAAAAAAAATGCATGAAAATCAGTTCTGAAATTCATCACTAAACCAAAATCTTGAGTAGTTATTGTCTGATAAAACATTAAAAACTGTCCGTGGAGGTTGAGTCGTCCTGTAGCCAGCCCCCACTGGCTACTCATTGGCAGAAGCATCTTTTTTCTTTCTTTTTTTGAAGTTCTACAAGGATACCGTAGGCGCGAATTTAGATATGCATTGATAAGCTCATTTTCATTCATTCTTCATTGACATGGCTGGTGTAATGGTACCGGAAAACCAACATGTCGCTAAAAAACAAAAACGTTTCTGCTAGCCAGTCGTAAAGGAGTGATTGATTGGTCGCGGCACTGAGTGCAAAAAAATCAAAAGTATCTGATGTCAGGTTACACAAAGCAAATCATCTACACAATTATTTAGCTTTCTTATTTAATGAACGACAATTTAGTTGTAATATTAATTTTGGCATAAGGCTTATTAGTGTTAATAAGGCCTTTAAGCTATAGCCTGAAAGGTCTGATTTACGCACTGTTACAACAGTCTTTTTTTTTTTTTTTTTTTTTTTTTTTCACAATGACATTTGAGTTTATTATAGGCTATGTCGTCTAATATCATAGTAGGACTATGATACCATAGAAGCCCCCCCGAACACCGTCCCAAATTTCAGCCAATCTCATCTGGTCACCCTAATTGTGAGCCATTGTAACTATCTTATATATCTTTCTCTTGACCATGTCACACACATAGTCACATTGAAAAGAGAATTGCCCTAGATCCCCTGGAACTCTAAGAATATGGAGAAATAATGGATATGGAGATAATATGTAAGGGATAATGTAGAGCGAGGCGGTTGCTATAGCGAATACAACCCCGACAGGCTGATCAGCCTGAAGGAGTTGTATTCGCTATAACAACCGCCTCGCTCTACATTATTCCGCTTATTACATGGCTACCTACCAAATAAATCAATAATTTGACACAAAATATTGATTTAAAAAGGAGTTTATTGATTTAAAAACAATTGTATTGCTTCCACTAAAGAAAATAGTCCGTTACATCTCTACGGTTAGAATCCTGCGTCCATAGCAACGCTCTGTTTTTCATGGCAACGGTGTGTTATACTTGGCAGCGGTCTGTTTTCAAGAAATAACAGACCGCATTCTACATTAGAATTCAACCAAGCCATGTAATAAATAGAGATAATATATAGCCTATAAAGTTAGACTTAGAACACAGTTTTCTTCTCTTTTCCTGAAAGCTTTTATTATGACAAAAACAACAACAACAAAACAACAACAACAACAACAACAACAAAACAGTATATATAATGTCCATGCTTGGCATAGGCTATTTGATATGAGTGAAACTAACAACCCATATGTGTAATAATACCTCTGCTTCATTCTCGTTGAGGTCTTGACTGCAGGTCCAAGATAAGCCTGAAACAGCCACAACATGGATTTTATCATGGTTACAGTTGATGCATCTCTCTCTCCATGACCTCAACTCATATAAGCCACATGCTTAATTGCACTGTCAGGTCTGAGTTTTGTCTCTCCATTCTCACACTTATATTTAAAGAACAAAAGCTAACAGGAGCTGGAAACATTTCCAGACAGAATACACTACACAATGATTACAAAGTGTGTTATCTGTCCTGCTGTGCAGGTGGTCTGCTATCCCAGTGCCTGCACATCACTCAACTACTCTCCTCTGAATCACGCTACAGAATAAAAACTTACTCTAATCTTCTATCAGGGAAAAAAGCCATTATAAGGATTTGATGATTTAAATCTAATCAAAACCATGCAATTATTTATTAGCACCTTGATGTACTTAATGTGGATGCCTCTTTCATGCACTGCCTCAAGAGAAGAGTCAAGACGCAGTTCAACAATTTCTCTCATCTCTGTTGTAGTTAAATGCAGACACGCCAAACATAATCCCTCGGTTCTAGGAAAAAAAGTGATCTGCAGTGCCTTCAGTATAACGTTTATTCCAAAGTTCAATGTGGAAGAAGAGTCGTTCTGTTCTGTGGGAATTCATTCACAGTTCTGTCAGTACATGGCAGCAGAAGGAATCCAGCCGCTCTTTTATTCTGTGTGAGGGACTGAATGAGACACTCTAATGTTTATTGTATTAAAAAGCTACAACTTGAAGATACTTTCAAAGAAATAAAAGTTAGAAAAAAAATGAAAAACTGTATTTTTCCCCACTTATTGTTCCATTTCTTCCCCATAGTCACCTTTCCTTTTTTTTATATAGACTTTGATAAAACATTTCGTATTGCCTATCCTTTCAGGCCACCCAAGAGAACCATGGGCAGTAAAAGAGGGTTGACAGATTAATCGAAGTGACTGCGAGTCAATGCTGCTAAACCTCTCTATGATCTTTTATTTACTTGCATTTTACATTTTCTTTATTTGACAGTTGCTCACAGGCCTGAAGTCAGAAGTGAATGAGGGGTGGAATCAATTCTTCTGCAAATTGTCGACACCGATTCGGATCAACCTGCTTTGGAGAACATTACAGTAACAAATACAGACATGTTTCCAAATGCACATTGAGCTCGTTTTCGAAATCGAGGTCACATACGCACATGGAAATAAATCAGAGCGGCTGGATTTTGAAATTCCTTTGTGTACCCTTCACTCAATTTGGTACAGACACAATGTCTGAGTATGGACAAGTTCGATCAGAGGAGTAAATTCGCCTGCAGAGAATAAGGATGTCAAAACAATAATGAGCCACTCACACAAGGTATAATATTTAACTGATTGTAATATGTTTGTGTTAAATAAAAAACTAAAAAAAAAAAACTCAATAACTATAATGTAGGCCTATAAGAAAAAAAATACAATTTATACTTCTCAAACAAATAAAATAAATTCTTTAAACACCTTTTTTTTTTTTTTAAATACCCTAAATGACTTAAAAGGCAAGTATAATCACATGTCTTTTAAACACTGTTTATGCAAATTAATACATTAACCTCTTGTTTGTTCCCTTCTAGGTTTCACTCGAATTTGATTGTTTCTTTGAAGAAAAAATAAATAAATTCAAATGTAGTCACCACCAGTAACACTGAATTCACCTTATGGCTGAAAATCTTAAGTTAGAATATAATCAATTAAAGTTAAATTCCTCATTTGATACCTTGCTTCTAATTTTCAAAACAAAATAAATAAATAAAAGCAATCACATTCGATCAAGCAACACAGAATACAAAAAAAAAAAAAAAAAAAAAAAAAAAAGAAATCCCTGCAAATTAACAGTGAAAAGACTAAGCGCTGTTAGTTGATTTTCCTAAAAAAAAAATACTCGTTAGTTTTCTCCATAACATATGTTATGGAGAAAACTAACGAGTATTTTTTTTTGTGACCTTGTTTTTTTTTTTTTTTTTTGTGTACACATCACATCCATTTACCATTGTTTGTAACAGTATCAAAATGGCGATCACGTTTTACATACAACATGCTAGCATTCGTTCACCAAATGTGGTCGTAAAGAAAAATACATGAATAAAATAACTCAAGTAGATTTCTCATTTATATTTCACTTATATGAGCACATATGAGCATTTCATGAACATTTCACCCAGATGAAATAAAAGTGTAACCCACCAAGACCAGATGAACTTGAACATATAATCGATAGGTCTGAGGAACCCTGTTACCACTCGATCTTTTGCTCATCCTTCTGCAAAAATGAATTCTAATTAATGATCTCTTTGATATGTGAACGCGCTATAATGCTGCTTCTCCGCAACTGTGTCACACATCGAACAGTCTCTTTCACATAAATTTTCACTTCTCTTTCGCTACATCATCTCTGGACACATTTAACTTCAATAGTAATCATTTTCGAAAATAAAACCACTAAATTTCTGTGAAAAGATCTGAAAATAAAGAAATACTGAGATTTCTTTGGACAGAACTGAATCACGTCTGCTCTGCCGACCAATAGGCTCCAACCGCGTGCGAAATCCGGAAAACAAAAAATGTGCTACACAACATTCCCAACTCTCATTGGTCGATCCTTCCAAACAAAAAATATTTTAATTGACTTTTCTAAAACACACAAAAATAACTAATAAAATGAAAAGAAAAGAAATATTCTGCTCATTCATGTGTTAATGCTTTTTATTTTATTTTTGTAACCTGGGTTACACTTGTCTCTAATGTTATTGGACACATTGCACAGCACTTAGGAATACTTCTCACTCTGAGTGCCGTTTTGAGAGCTGGGACCCATTTGCACCGAATGGGTCCATTAAGTGCCAAGTAACTTTATTTGTGCCTGTTTTAGATTACATAAATCTTCTTCAGTGAGTCCCAGTTGGTACTGTTAATTCCTTATTAAGTGCAAGGAGCCAGAGGCTGGTGAGTGATTGGAAAGTATGCATCCTTTTCTCCTCCTTATAACCATAATGTTAACGTTAAAGAGACAGCACAATCACAAGAGCTTACAGCTGAAAAAAAAAAAAAAAACATACTAGTCCTGGAAAGATGCAAATACGAGCTTACCTTGATTGATTAAGGTGTGAGAATGCATTTCACTTTGCAATAAGATTAACTAAACCAGAAGCTTGAGTACAGTGCTATGCATGCAATCCCATCAGAAGTTACAGCAATACACAGAGCAGGCAAATATGCAGCATGTTGTTTACCTTGATACTTATTCTGTAAATTGATTAAACTTAGGCCAAATACATTTTATTTTATAAGTGTTTCACCTTGCCACACATATGGTACCATGATATTGCACTGTGATCCATTTGCCATACTTGTAGTGTATTCACTGACCTGCACAACCTGGATAAAATGGTCAATGGCAAATAACAAATATCCTGCACTTCCTGAGTTATAGAACAGATACTCTTATGAAATATTCATCCAGTAAAAGTACTCCTTTTGCATTTCTGCCACAGAGGTAATTAATGTATTCAGGTATGTCAATTTATTATTATTTTTTTTTTTTATCAATTTATTTATCAAATATTTTTTTCAATCTAACTTGTTCCACACTTGCTCAGACTCAATCACTGAATCAATGAGTTCTTACTTTGAGAATCAATGCAATCAGATAGGCCCAATTCCAGAATAATTCAATCCGGTCACTATGTGAACCAGTTCAGCGGATTTACTAAAAAGAAAGGCCTTAAAATAATGATTCAGCTCAAATCAGTCATCACAAATTTGGAGCGTGTCTCAATTTGTGTCTCAAACATTTATTTATTTTATATATAAATTTTACATATTTTATTTGTTGTTGTTGTTGTTGTTGTTGTTTTTTGTAAAAAATGTATATACCATGCAATTAAATATAGCTAAGCAAAAGTTTCCCAAAATATGAAAAGCACAGATGTTTGAAAAATGTGCTTAAGTACAGTAACAGATACAAAAAGAAGAAGAAGAAGAAGAAAAGAAAACCTTGTTACTGCCCACCATTGATTAAATCTGACCTAAAGAACAGGCCAGTATCAGGTCTGAATGAAGCAGGTGCACACTCAGCACAAAATATTGAAGAAGTTGGGCATTGCTACATAGGTCTTGTAATGCAATCATAATGTAATCATATTATTAATTGCATCATTTAGTTTCTTATCCATTAATAATATTTTTAATAAAGCAAATCTCATATGAGTTTTAGGGTTTAACAACAACAACAACAACAAAATCACAGAACAAATTTGTATTTGTTATTCAGTACAATGAAACAATTGGCTAAGGATCTAAATTTTGTAGCAATGCATTGCATTTGAAGGAAATGCAGAAATAAAAAGGCAGTCAGCATTCACATTTACAAGTCCCGCCAGTCTATCTGTCAACCTAAGGCAGTGTGAACGAGAAGAGGTCCATATTCTGGGTCAGGCAAAGCAAGGCTCAGCTGATCTGAGCACTACAGAGCAAGCAGAGCTGATGCTAGCACAGTCTGACAGTGTGATGGATACTGCAGAGTGAAAAGCTGATAGATTTTCTGTTGATCCCAAACCACTGTTTGCTGCAGCTGGGCCTCTTCTTCCAGCCTACACTGACATATGATTGGAAATATTGAGGGCTTTGGGGAAATGGCTCCCAGAGACAAAAAGCATTTTATTCTTGAGCACCACTAAACAATACCCATTCCAAACTTCAAAGTGTGCTTGATGAGCAATATTTCACATGCCCCCCAAAAAACCTAATATCTCTGAATTTACTTTGACAGAACTCATAAAGACTATTGCTATAAAAAAAAACATGTTTTTGCAACATGTTAGAGGGCAAATTTATAATATTGACTACTGTTTTTTCACTCATTTCAAGTTGTCTTTTGAAATGTGATTATTCCTTATAAACACACCAGAAGCACCAAAAACATAATTTAAAGTGCATTTGAGAGCTGCTGACCCATTTAACCATGCTAGATGAGGTGTTGGGTGAGTCCAAGAATTTGTTTTAAAGAACAGCCATGTGTCCTGCGAAGAGAGGCCGCTCCACATCCACAGGACTGGCTGTGCTACTTAGCAGACTGCAGCCTCAGCACAAGAAGTTAAGAGAAACAGTTTCCCGTTAATCAGGGCAGACACGAGAGGTAACCTCAAAATCCATCTGCCCATGCACCTGCAGGTACTCTCAATCCCTGGCACATGTCTGTTCCTTACACTTAAATTGCTCTGGCATGGACTTTCTAAAGGGAGGTGCCTAAACATGGCATCAAGACATAATCTAGAGGACCAGGATGTCACCCCTGCCTGACTGTAGATAAGCTGTGTGATGAAGGTTTGGGACACCTTCAAGCAAGTCAGCATATATTTAGAAGATTTTAAATTAATTAATAGGCAAAGAACAAAGAAAATTAACACTTGGAAAATTGGAAAAAGGGTGATAACAAAAGGTAGCATTCATGGGATAGTAACAGCTATAAATGAAAATTATGTCAACATGCTCATATCATCCAAGACCTGTCTGAATTTATTTGAAAAAGTCCTTAAAATTAAAGTCAATACTGTTTTGGACCCAAATGATTGTCCATTATATGGACAATAATAGTTGAAATACTTCTATTCTACAGGAATGACATGTGAAAGTGATGGTAATTTTCATTTCAGTGAGAACAACCACTTTAGAGAACATTGATTTTATGAATGCTAAGTGTAATATTCTTGCTTTTTTTCACTACAAGAGGCAATATCATCAGCAAGTTCTTGAGTTAGAGTCTTTTATACATAAAATATAGACTTTACATTATACAACTGCCTGGTCACAGAATCTGTGAAATTGAAAACTTGAAAAGTCTCATTTTGAACTCAACTACAGTCACCAGCTCTTGAATACAACATGTTCGTGAGTTCAGACAGATCCATTCACAGTGTTCTACAAATGTCAAATGATTTTTGACACAAAGAGCTGAGATTGCAGCACTCATGTTAATGTATTCGGATGTACATCTGACTCTGTACTGATGGATCTGCTGTTCGAATTGATTTGAGCTTTTGAGAAGGGTTCAGGGATGTTCACGCTGCTGATATGAGATGAAATGATCAAAAGCCAGTTACTCAACATTCTTTTTTATATACAAACAAGCAGCCAGATACACAAGGCGCTTCGCCAGATACACTGTAGCAAATGGTACGCATGCAGGCACAAGCCTGCAGTGCAATTTGATATTTTTCATGGAATTCATTTGAATAAGAAAATCCATTTTATGCGCAAGAATATTCACTGTTTGAAGGGCTGCACTCAGTGGTTGAGCTCTCTGTATGTTAAAAAGCACACTTCCCTCTTTTATAAAAAATGATATGATATTTGTAATCCAAAAATATGTGTGACGGCATTAATTCATTTGAATACAAATTGAACTGGAGCATACTGAGTTTGACTGTAGGCAGAACTGAAAGCTTTTGACAGCTGTATGCAAAATACTTGGGACGTCTGATGAAATGGACAAAGTTGGCTGAGAACAGTGAGTGAAAGGTACAGAATCTGTCTGAGTGAGTGAAGGGAGAAACTGATAGATTTGGGTCACTTGTGTGTGTCTGGGGATGTTTTGAGTATGTGTTCAGAGAGCAGCCTTCCTTGGTTAGAGTCAGTATCATCACAATGCTGACAAAAGGTGCATAATACATTATATCTAGTATCCTTTAGTTTCTGAAAGAGATAGTTACCCCCAAATTTAAAATGGTGTCATCATTTATTCAGTATGATGTCGTTCCAAACCCATAGGACTTTCGTTCATATACAAAAGACAAAATTAAAATAATGTAAATATTCGCTCATCCTTCTGGTCCAACGCCATACAACCAAAACTTTTATGGTTTAAAAAGTACAACTGGACATCATAAAATAATCCATATTAATCAAGCAATTTAATCCATGTCTTCTGAAGAGACACGACTGCTTTATAGGATAAATAGATTTACATTTATGCATTTAGCAGACACTTTTATCCAAAGCAACATCAGATTTAATATAGGCTTTTATTTACATATAAACATTGCTAAATGCATACATAGGCTGAATCTGAAATCACCCACTAGACCCTCAATCACTGTTACCTACATTAGTCCACTAATACAGTTCACTTGAAGGAGTGAATGAAAAACGAGTGAGCAAATTCTGTCAGCCGTTGAGTGTACATCGGCTGTAAACTTGTTATTGTGGTGCAATGTGGGTAGTGGATAGAATGAGTGCACTCATTGTCCACTATGGTTTCGGACACCACTACAAATGACTGTCCCTTCAAATAATGCTCTATTTGAGGATATAGGGGGTGATTTCGGGTTCAGCCATAGATATCATAGATGCAAGCAAATTCATGGACAGTCTATTTGTGTATGGTGAGAGATGGCCCTACGATCACCAGATGTGTATTGATCAGTGTTTATACATGAATAAAAGCCTAAATAAAATCTGTTCATCATTTTCATCATTGGAACTCAGGAGAGAGTATGAGCACTGTGTGAGTATGACTGGAGAGCCTGCAGTGACAGTTGCTGTGTGCGTACATACACTCGTGAACTTTCCTTGCACTTATAGTTTATTGTATTATCATTTTTGTTTGTGCATTTTTTTATATTTTAAATTTAATATAAATGTATTAATATTGAATATTTGTTTATATAAAAAAAAAAAAAACAGCTCAAGCATATACTATATGGCCTATAGAATATTTAATAAACCAGCTCCATATCAAATTCTAAAGGGGGTCGCACACCGGACGCGCAGCGCAGCGCCGCGCCGCGTCACGTCTAGGACAACTCGAGGTATCGCACACCGACCGCGCACTTTCTCAGTTTATGGCCAGCAATATTGTTATGTTTAAGGACATTATGAAATTAAGATAATGCCTGTATGTTATGATTGTACTTTATACAATTAAATACAATCGTTGCTATGTCTGCAGTCTGAATTCACTTTACCTCAGAGCATCCGTTTACTGAATTAATTGAGAATATCACCTGAAAATCCGATAACATCAGAAATTTTCATTCAAGCAGCTGATTTCTGTGAATGAACGTAAAACTAAATGTATATTCCAGCACACAGGGTGAAGTCAGTATATACATTAACGACGATTTGAGACAAATAAATGTACATTTAATGTAAAGCTATGTAAATGGCGCTCTGTGGACTGTGGCGCGGCAGGATTTTGAACAAGGTCCTGAGCCGTATAGCTCGGCGCCGAGGACAGACGCCGAATGGCGCCGCCGGTGTGTGTAGACTCATAGAGAATAATGTGTTCGAATTTCAAAGACGTGGCGCTGCACGTCCGGTGTGAAAATTCAGATTTTAGACTCCATCATTGACTCTTATAAAATAATAGCCAAGTGAGTTCAAGTTGGTTTGTAGAACTAGTTAAGTACTGTAAGTACTTTAATGACTTGACTGAACAAAGCCTTCTTGTCTATTTTCCTTTGTGTATGCGCACTTGATAATTTGTCCACTCTCACAGAGTGTATTGGTCTTTCTCTGTCAGTAATGACACAATTGGTGGGCTTTCACTTTAGTCCATATTAAAATGTTCACAGAATGAATAATGCATACACAATAACTGCAGCATGCATCATTTTGGAAATTAGAAGTGAGCAGTCATTATATAAATATGGCAAGGGAAAGATCATGGATTTTTTTTATTTTTTTTAATAATGATTAATTTTATTAACAATGAATGACAGTAAAACAAGTGTCACAATGTGGCCAATTACTATATAATAATATGCCTCTGTAGTGTATAAGAACACCATCAACAAATATACAATGCTGTCCAGTATCAGGCTACAATGAAGCCGAAGTATGTCTGTATTCGTCGTCCACGCATGTGCCTGCAATTGACTGCAATAATTTGTGGGTCCACCAGGTCGCAGCACTCACAGTTGGGTCGTCGCTGTTAAGTGCTAGAATAAGATGGAAATGCTAATAAAACAAAATATGATGAGGGGGGAAAAACAACAACAATGGATGTGCTAGGAGGTCAGAAGCTATTACGGACATATAGCATTCTGAGATCTGAGAGAATTATATTTAATTTAAAACAAATTCAGATCATAAAAGTTAATTGTTTTACGAAATATTCAGCATTTTTAGCTTTTAGGCCTTGATAAAGCAGACCCTGCACGGTGTGTATGTGATGAAAGCCCCCACAGCCTCTATTTCTCTCTGTAGGTAACTGATGAAACATTGGGCTGCGTGATTGTGGGCTGTCTTGGGGGGAAATTGGTACCTTTATTTTTAGAAGGGCATTCTTTACATTTAGATGCAAGACAGCTGAAAGAAAGCTTGATGGCTAATTAACTGAATGTCTATGCCATTTAAATTATGAAAAAAAGATTTCAGCATTAAAAATCTCCAGCTGTGATCACCACGCAACACAAATCCAGGGCCAGAAGTTCTCCGCAGCATGGTTAGGTAATAACAATGTTCGGCGCACCAGCGGAACCAGCACCAAGCAAAGCCCCTGTGGGTGGCTACTGTAAAAATCAACAGGATTGTTTGAAAAACAGCTGGGGCCTCATTTTTAAAACTGTGCGTAGGATTTGCGTCAGAAGTGGCGTACGGATGAAACATAGGACGTGCGAACGCACATAAATATTCAGATTTATAAAACCGTGCGCACGCACATCCTACGAAGTTTTCCCTTAATAAATCACAATCAATTCTAAATCAGCTTTTGTGGCTTCATGTCACGCCCATAGTTGCCCATAAATAGTCAGTGAAACGCCCACAAGTTAATATTCATCGATTGCGAAATCATGGCAAACACAGAGAGGAAAACCAAGAAACGTAACTTCACTCAATGTGAAGCAGAAATTATCATTGGCGAGGTGGAAAAGAGGAGTAAAATGTTGTTTGGAGGCCACAGTGTGGGCATTACTATTGCCAAAAAGGCACTTGAGTGGCAAAAGGTTGCAGACGCCGTCAATGCTGCAGCCTCACAACCTTGGACCGTGGCCGAAATAAAAAAGAAATGGTCAGACATCAAAGTCGATGCAAAAAAAAAACGTCTAGCGCTCCATCGCCAGAGTGTGTCTGCCATGGGTGGGGGAAAGGGGACACCGGAGCTGACCCCTCTTAACTCATAACATGCCAATATTATTGCAGAACATATTTCACTTTTCTTTTTGCAAATATGTGTTAATTTGCATTTCTGTTGTAATCTTTGTTTGATTTTGTTTGTTTTACACTGCAGATCGATCAAACTGGTGTTTGTGTAGGCTGTTAATTGTAAGACTTGCTTTGTGAAGTCTTCATGTTATTTATGAGAGGCAGTATTGCCATTTATTTTACACAACGGTCTACAGTTTCACACACTTTCACGTGTTTCTTCCATCTGCCAACGGTGTCGCCATTTCTCATTTCACACGTTTTTGTGCGTACGCCTGGGTCAGAGTTTGCGTGAAGGACCGCACATTTTCCCGTCAAGTTTGCTTTTTATAAATACCAATTATTGCGTAGAGAGCCTTCTTTTGTGCGTACGCAACGTTTATAAATGAGGCCCCTGGTGTTTCACAGTTTGACACCACTAGCTCCTGCCTCCTTGTCTCTTGCACAAACCATAAGCACACAAACATCCATTTTTTCTAAGACCAAAACAATTTTTCAGCTGAAATTACAGGTTCTTGGTTGCCTTTTTGTTTCATTATGAAGGTTCATTATGTTTACAAGGTTCATTATGTTTACCATGTTCTTTCAGTTTTTTACAAAGTAAACCATACAATTTGGTGGATTGCAAGTGAGAAAGACACAGATATATGTATAGTTCTTGTTTCTGCATTCAACAATGGCAAATGGCAGACTATAAATCTGTAATTTCCTTGGTAGAATCATTAACATTACATAGTCTATAGACAAGATGCATTAGCATTGTTGCGCTTTCATTCCCAAGGCAGCAGCACACCTCTCCGGTGTCACATGTCTTGACACACGTGTCTAGGTCGCACGTGTTGTCTGTGTGCTCAGTGACGTATGTTCTGAACGGCTGCTGAGATGTAGTTGGGATAAACAGACCATCGAATTCTCCTGTTGCTGGAGAACACAGCTGCGCAAACCTCCAGGCCAGTCACACTTTTAAAAGACAAAACTCTGCTCATCTCAGTGCATCTCTTCTTCTTACTGTATGTAAAGTTTGCATGAAGAACTAGCATTGTCTTAGCCGCGAGAGACACTGAAAGTGATAGTTCAGCCAGAAATTAAAATGATGTCATAATTTAGTCACCCTCATGTCATTCCTGTATTACTTTCTTTATTCTGTGGAACATGTAAAATAAATCAGTGGGGTATAAAACAACATTTATTTTTCTTGCATGGATTGAGGCCTTTTTTCAAAAGACAGAAGAAAGTCATACAGGTTTGAAATGACATGAGAGTGAGTAAATCATGAGTAAACTATCCCTTCAAAGGGGTAAAATATTTTTTGGTCCAAAAAGAAAACTTATTTCACATAAGCGGGGAACTTGTTATGTTAAAATAATTGGTAATATTTATCTACAGTATGAACCTGTTGTATGCGGTTGGCCAGGAATCATATTCAAATTATTTTATGTTTTTACCTGTTGACAGTAAAGCTGGGATTCTGTCATTCCAGGAGACATGCAAACCACCAAACTGAGTATGGCACCAGAGCTTATCATTCATCTGTGTAATAAGAAGTTGCTGTGACAGGCCCTTCACTTTGGTGGGGCTCTCTGCTACTCCACAAGCACTTCATTCAGATAATGAAGTTGGCAGTGCTGGGCCTCGTTTCATGGATGTGCAGCTCATTAGTGTCAAGCTTGTAATAGTCTTCTGTCTCTTTGAAATGGTAGACGAGGATTAATACCCTGCACCATTAAAGCAGGAATAGGCCTTGGCACTTTTTGGTGGCCCTATGAGAAAGCTAAAAATCTGATTGGGTATTGACATACAATGGGTCTCTGGATGGATTCATGGATTCAAAGGTGTCACTAAAGTACCAGTGGAAATCTATTTGAACTAAAAATGGGCCAGGCTTTGGGTTATCTTGCTCTCTCTCTCTCTCACACTCTCACTCTCACTCTCTCTCTCTGTCTTTCTCTCTCTCCTTTATTATTTGTCTTTCATCTAATGTTCTGCTTGACTTCCTGCCGTTGTTCATCTGTGAGATTGAACCTCTGAAACGCTCTGCTGACTCTCCACATAGCCGTCATGGATAAAGGTTTGCAGATGGGAAAACAAAGAAATGAGAAGAAAAGGAAGGAAGGAAGAAGGAAGTTCATTACCGAGGTGATAATGCTGAAAAGCAAATGATTGGCAGCAATGGTCTGAAACTGCAGGCAGTGTTGTCCTTCACACTGTCATGGGCTGGATACGATTTGTTCGGTTCAACATTAATAAAACATGCAGTCAGCGTTCTTGTTTTATATTCTGCAAAGAATAAGCCAGCAAAACATATTTAGAACAAAATAACAACAAATAAAAACAATATAAAAATGCTGCAAGAATCTACATATTTAGATTATTCCTACAGAAATTAAAATGTCCCAAATTGAATCATCACACTTCATTCCATTGTGGTGGAATCACAGAACTATTTGTCTCCAGGATTCCTGGAATCTTCCACAAACTTATGATATCAATTAAATATTTTTTTTCTTTTGAATCCATTGAGAACCAGTGATGCTTTCTATTGTAACTCCAAGGTCAACAACAACCCATGACCGAGTAGTTCAAAGCAAAGAGGCAGAACATTTTGGGGGCACTGTTAGGGATCTAATAAAAGAGTACAGCATCTCTGGATCCAAAAACAGATCTGCGTAAACCAGAAGGAGCGGATAGAAGTTGTTATGCATAAGTAAAGTGATCATCAAACATTTACCAGCATATAAATCAAAAGTAAAATCTTTTGCTTTAAAGATCTAATAAATTTTAATGTTTCAGAGAAAAATGTTGAATCTATAAAGAGTTAAATGACTGTGCAAGCTTATACTATACTATATAAATACTATTTGATTTAATATTTTACATTAATGACATCAGAAACAAACCATTGAAAAATCAAATGACAGCTGGTATCAGTTTACCCCTGGAGGCTTATTGCCTCATGTAAAAATAAATTAGCAAATGTTTACATTTATTCCGCATAATAATTGGATGGTGCATTATCTTGGACATATACAGGTAAATGCACACACAGTAAATGCATGCTGTTAAGGTCGTAGCTCTCTCTGTCTTCCCATAAATATTACTTTGTGTTTTATTTTCTTCATGTTGATTAATAAAACTATTAATTTACAAAGACTAAAAAAAGTGGGAAAAAATGAAAATGGACATGAAAAAAAATGTGATACAAGCTAAATTAAGCATTACATATGTGTCTTATGGAACTGATCGTGCTTCACATCTCCTTTGGGACTGTATGCTTGGTTGGCTCATATTCCCATCCAGTACATTGTAATTGATTTTCTGGAGTGAATGCTTGAACAGAGGCACCTGCTGGTCCAGATGTCTTTGTTTTTGACATAAAAAGAACACTCGAATAACATGATTGGGAGGCTCTATTATTGTGGGCAGTGGTAGACTAATGGTAAGATATCTAGGCTAGAATGTAGTGCTGTGGATAGTCTTATTATTAAGATAATACCACCAGATTTTCTCTGCAAACACAAAACCTCACACAGCCAGGCAAGCACGAAAATACTCTACAGCCCAGCTGGTGTGGATGAAGTTCATCACTTCTGTGGTTTGCTACACTGTACCTGTTGGCTGTAGGTTTTGAGGCTTTCAGAAAAAGCCCTGTAGTTATTGTGTTCTTTGGAATGGATGTCAGTGACCCCTCTTAACTAATTGGAGAAAAGCAAGCCTTACACATTCAGTAGAACAAGCCATATTCCTGTGTAGCATCAAACATTTTCATTTAATTTGTGTCCACCCAAAGAGCTTTCCCTGTCAAAATCAATAAATCCATTGAAAACCGCATGTCTTTTGTTGAATCAATGGAAGACGTAACGGAAATCAAAAATTGATCGGGTGTAACTGTAATATACTTAGAATATTAGACACTAAGCAGTAGAAAAGCACTGGTGTACAACAATCTTACCCACTCAAATGGGTAAAATAAAAAGACAGAAAAAGGAGAGAAGGAGGCAAAGGGAGGAAGTCGAAATGCTGAGAGGAGTTGTTTGAGTCCAGAGACCAGACAGTGGTAATGAAACCATCATTCAGGGGCCATTTGTTCTATTTCGCCAGTTCTTTGCTTCTCCTAACACAAACTAACACCAGCCGCACATCCCCGCCTTCTCTCATTACTCCAGGTTTATCCTGTCACTGGTGAATATTTTCTCAAAAGCTCTAATTCTGCCTTGTTGTATTAGATCAGTGCTAACAATACTTTCAGCACTTCTTTGATTGATTGATTGATTGATTGATTTAAGTTTTAAAATGCTTCTCATGGCGACAAGACATTAAAGTTAAGCTCAGTATATCTGTATAGATTGTTTATAAAAAAATATAAAGTATGGCTCAGTATAATCCACTTTCTTGTCATTGAATAGTATTAAAACATGAGTTGATTTGTTAACAGCCTTATAATCTTCAATAACCAGTAAAGGTGTTTATTATTATTATTATTATTATTATTATTATTATTATTATTATTATTATTATTATTATCATTATTATTATTATTATTATTATTATTATTATTATTATTATTATCATTTAATTGATTGTTTCAGACTAATAACATAAAAATTGTCGAGCTGCCAAAAATATAATTTTGCACCTTATCCAGCCCGCTATAGTAAACAAACAAAAAAATCGGCTGATCAAATCGGCTGATATAATATTGAATCATTACAGTTTATGCAGTTGCTTTCCATCTTCCATGATTAGAGATGTTTTGAAATCCAACTTCTATTAAATGCTACTGATACCATAAAATAAATGACTGAATGACAAAGAACATGATTGTTGTGCCTCTGAAGTTGTGAGAATGTGTTGCTTTACAGTTGTCCCCTTTCAAACGACATAACATGAGTAAATCAAAGGAATAGTTCATCCAAAAATGAAAATTAGCCCATGGTTTACTCACCCTCAAGTCCTCAGGTGTATATGACATTCTTCTTTCAGACGAATACAATCGTAGTTATATTAAAAAATGTCCTTGCTCTTCCATAGTGAGTTTTCTTTCTTCTTTGCTTCCTTTGTTTCCTTCTTCTCTGAGAAAATCAATAATATCAGAAAGGCTATCAGCATATCCTCTTGTCGCTCTGAGGTCAGACAAATTAGACCACTTCCTCAGAAAGTTACTATGTCTGATTTCGAATAAATTAATATTAACATTTTGGAAGAAAAAGTACTGCACCTTAAAACATCAACCTGCACCATTGACACACTCCCCACTTCCTTTTTCAAAAGTGTGTTATACTGTTTAGAAGCAGATCCCCTAGAAGTTGTTAATTCCTCACTTCTTTCTGGGACGTTTCCAAAGTCCCTTAAAACTGCAGTTATTAAGCCCCTCCTGAAAAGAGCAATCTGGATAGCGACATATTGAGCAATACTACAGACCAATCTCAAATATTCCTTTCATAGGCAAGGTCATTGAAAAAGTTGTCTTCAATCAGCTGAACAAATACTTAAGCTCGAATGGATACTTTGACAATTTTCAGTCTGGTTTCCGACCGCATCACAGCACAGAGACAGTGCTAATAAAGATAATAAATGGTATTCGCTTAAATACTGATACAGGCAAAACATCAATTCTGGTACTACTCGACCTCAGTGCTGCACTTGAAACTGTCGATCACAACATACTTCTTGACAGCCTGGAAAACTATGGAGGCAAAATATAATCTCAAATATAATTCACGCCAAAAACATGATTCATACATGCGTAGACAATTTCACATGCATGAAAAAAAAATATATTCACAAAAAAACAATTCACATGTGCAAAATAAAATTATATATTAATAACATATATTTCACAAATGCAAAGCACAATTCGTAGATATACAACTGTGCTCGAAAACCTTTGAACGTTTAAAATGTACGAGTTTATTCTTGAATGTGAATGTGCAAATCGTCATTCACGTGTGAATCACCTTGGATGTGTGTGTGTGTTTTTGAGACTTTCCTGGCAGCGCTCTCCTCCTACACAGAGCAGTCGTACTCTTTAGCCAATCAGATTTAAGCTTATCAATCGACCAATCAGTATCGGGTGAGGGCGGGCCTACCTGCATGTTATGTCATCAGCTTTCGACCAGTTCATGGCTAAGCAGAGGTATGTGCAGTTGATCGTTCATTTCTGTGTTTACTGAAGTTAAAGAAGATAGCGATCAATTGAAGCAATAGTTTATTAACTGCTGTTTAGTCCACATGTGAACATAAATATTTATTTTTAGTATTGATGAATTTTCATGTCCTCTCCACCACACATTAAACTGCTGATGATGATGATGATAGGAGACATCTGTTTGGTTTTAAGCTGCATATATTATGTAGTTTTATTGTTTCAGATTTCCTTGACAGATGATGTATGAAGTTGCAGACAACCAGTACTGTGATCTTACCATTCCTACTGTAATTCTTTCAAAACAGTCATGTTGCAAGCCATCCATTTTGACAGTTGTTTCAACAAGAGGTTGAAATTGATGCATTGTTACTGTATTCATTTGTCTCCAGCAAACTATATGTACACACTTTAGGAATAAAGCCCTGCTATGCATGCATTATTAAATGTTCTTGTCAGAATTAAAAGATTCAAAGACATAGTTACATTTGATGTACACATTTTATTAACTTGAAAGTTTCCGAATCCTTTGGGAATAAAAATGACTTGATCATGAATAATGTTCCTGTTACATATGAAGATCATGAACTGACAATCTTAAGTATGAAGCACAACATTCAGTACAGAGAAATATACGTCTCTTCCAAAGTTGTGAGATCCAGTCAGAGTCTTCTTTGCTTTAAAGTATACAAATATAAGTGCAATACATCAAGTGAAAAGTTAACAAATGAATTGTGTTCAATCCAGTCATCAGTAGACCTCTCTGTTAGGACATATCAGATTTTGGTCTGATATTTAAAGGGGTCATATAATGTCATTTTTGTACAAGCTAATATGATAATTTAGGGTTTAAATTAAAAGTTTGTAATATACTTTAATTAAAAATTCTCATTAGTATTGTAAGAAAACACTAATTTTACCTGGTCAAAAACAGCTCTGTTTTCAGCACGCCATTTCAGTGCATGTGTCTTTAAATGATAATGAGCTTTGCTCACCCTGCCCCTCTGTTCTGTGCGTACACCGTTTGTAACACAATAACCACAACGCGTCGTTCATTAAAAACGTGGGATTATGAATTATATTGATAACGTCGTACATAGAAAACATGCCATAATGTACCCAGAGTGTAAAAATAGCCACATTCATCGTGAAGCGTGCAAGCTATTTGCAAAGATTATAAAGATTAATATAAAGGTCAATAAAACGTTACACTCACTTGTTCTTCTGGAGGTTCAGCAGGGACACGAATAGTTGGTACTGATCCTTTTTTCAGGAGCAGCTTCTTAGCAAATCCAGCTTTATACTGACCCTCGTTTGTAAAGCAGTCTGGTGAAATGATTCGCGCAAACATGACAGCATTGACGTTGATCGTGGGGAATATTCCCTTCGAAAACAAACTCAGCCACTGGGTCTTCAGCGGTTCGGACTTAGGGACATCAACATGACTGCTGTGTTCGTTATTACACCCAAGAACAGAACACCACAATCGTTAGACGCCATTCTACTCAGCACTCCAGCTATCAACAATGAACGCGCCTGTTGGCGCGTGCTATGATTGACAGCTCGCTCACGAGGGCGGGTCTGTGTTTGAAACACTGCTGTCAATCAGCCATCGTGAGAGGGGTGTCGATTTTGTGACGTCACAATATCGAACAGCTTGATTTTAGACAGGAGGAAACACATAAGAAGATTAAAAAAAAACACTGGATGGATTTTTATCATTTTATGATGGTTGTGTACAGGCACTGCCAAAACACATTTCAGCACAATCAACTTGTAAAAGTGCATGTACCATTATATGACCCCTTTAAAATAGTAAAAACCTATAGTACCAGAGGTGCAGACAGAGGACGTGGGAGATTAAGTGATGGTATTTGAATAGAGTTTACTGAGTAATCTTAGTTGCATAATCTTAATTGCCTCTCTATGATAAGTACCTTTGTCTGTTCAGCATAAAATCAGATTTGCCTATTTTACTAGGCAACTTTTTGAACTCTGTGTTTGACAGCAAAACGCGCTCCATCCCTAGGGATCGAGTCACCGTACGCTGTACAGCCGGCCAGCACTGTTTACCAGCCCCCGTGTTGAAAGGGTATAGAAGCCCAAGAGGCGAAACTCTGATGTGTTATGGGTAACAGTCTGTAGATGGCGCTGCGGAGGCACGTCCGCCATTATGGACTGAAAGCTGCTGAAATCGTTAGCGCCAGTCAATGGCAAAATCCATTTTAGTAGGTGTTTATAGTTCATGTGTTCACTTGCTAGATTGCACATCTTTTTTGAACCTTTCCGCCTGTAATAGGACATTCACAGATTGTTTTTGTTCTTCCCATTGAAACGTTCACTGTGTGCACTTTCACTGAAGATGTTGAAAAAACAAGTTGTTAATATTTTTGTGATATTCCATGTAAAATATTAACTGTCTTTAGAAATGTTCATTTATAAGTTTATTTATTTATTTATTTATTTATTTATTTTTCCAAATCATATATATGGTGATGTTCACTAATTTCAAAATCAACATTTGAATAAATATCTTATTACTTATATCTTATTAATGTGTGTCTGCCTATAGCCTATATTATTTCATGAATTTCTGTTAGTCATATAACAAGGAAAATGCATAATAGAACATAAATATTGATAGATTAAAGTTTTGCAGTAATTTTATAATTGTATCTTTTTACAAACCGTAAGTGGTAGGCTAATGAAGCCGATTCGGTGGGGGACATACACTGTAAAAAGTCGTTCAGTGCTATCGTCCATATGACTTCATTTTAAAAACTATATTTATTCCAATAAATTAATTTATTTTTCTTTCTTTGTTTTTTTAAGTTATCAATAAGTAAAAAGTGTGAATATTTTCGTAACTTAATATTTTCTATAATAAAATTAATTTCATTGGACTTCACCATAAATTGATTTTACAAAACTCATTTTAAAAGTTTATACCAGACGTAAAAAGACACAACCCGCCCACCCGCAGCAACGGAAGAACAAGCCCGGGCAAATTGTTCACTCTCGTCTGTTCCAGGAGTTTATTCGACCAGGGTTTTCCACGGAGCTGGATAATTTATACTTCACGTACCCCATGTAAGTAACTATTTGTATTGTTAAAAGTTTGATTTTACCCTAATTAACGTGTTTGTGTTGTGCAATCTGCAAAAGCATAACGTTACGTTAGCTCTGTTTCCTACAAACTTTTGCGACCCGCCAAATTTGAATGTGCTCTATCCATAGACTGTAAAAAATAGGCTCTATCTCAAACAGCTCGTTAACTTGAGCCACATACTGTATACATCTACATGATGTGTGTGTGCAATGTATAAGTTATGTTGTCTTTGTGTGATAGTTTAATGTTTCAGAGGTGTTTCTAACTTCAAAAACATTGTCTTGCTTCGACATAGTTTAGGAGTGGACGTAAGTTACAGACACACACGAAGCCACAGCTAACTTAACGTTAGCTGAGTGATTATCAATTAGTCCAAAGCTGTTTAATTATGGTAAAGCATAGTTAAGGCAAATATACGGCAGTTCATCTTTCACAAATGTGTACGCTCACAATGTAATCTATGCATAGGCCTAACTCATTACCCAAATTTCATATTTCTATTGCTCTGTAATTATTGGGTGCAGATGTCTAACTCCTGCCTCTTGATATATTTATATTTTGTTAATGCATTTTAAAACCATTTGTTTAAGTGAAAATATTTTTTTTGACTAATTTATTTGTATTAACATCCCTCCTCCCAATATTGTAATTATTTATGCTTGTAGGTGCTGTATGATGATATCATTATAAATTCAGTGGGGTTTTTACACGAGGTTTCAGATTATTTTCTAAGATAAGTTCTGCGATGAACTAAAGTTAATCATTCTTGTTTTGTTCAGCAGGATAATCTTCACTTGTATTTTAAGTGTATTTTTTAAAGGGCTTTCATCACACTTGTATTCAAAAGGCTAACTAACTTTTTTTTTCTCTCCCCAGATGGGATGGCCCTGTAAATTGTGCAGCACTGTGGTACAAGGAAAGAGTGACATTTTAAAGCATTGTATACTGCATCAGGGGACCTTTGGACACAGCCATGCCTTGCCTTGTATTCATATAGATTGCCCATGTTCTTTTAAATCCTAGAGTACCTTCCACTCTCGCCTCTCAAGATACCACCCAGAAGCTAAATCCCTTAATTCACCACAAGTAAGTCTTTCATTTACCTGCATTTTGTGTCAAAACCCTGGATTTTACAATGAAGAGGATTTTTTTGAACACATATTTGTTTTCCATTAACAAATGAGATTGTTTGTCTTAAATACTTCATTTTTATCTCAAAGGGGGCTGCAGAGACCACTGTTCATGAGGACCTGAAAAAGAAAGATATGAGCATCTATGTCTGCCGTGAGCCAGATGCAGTAGGAATCATCATTGAGGGAATACCAGTCCTTACCAATCTTGGAAATCTGGCCAAAGCATGCTGCTTGGGTTGACATATGCACTTAATCTCGAGTATCCATCCAAGGTTTCAAAAACATTTGAGGTGTTTCAAAAACTTTTCATGGGACTTGACACACTGTGCCCAAAACCAAGCCCCAAGTTCATAACTCTGAAAAATAAGCTCCTTGCCTAGGCACTCAGACTGACAGACTGTCACTCTGCACTTGTGAACATCTGTTTTCTTTGTCTGTTCAACATCATTGTACATTGGACATAACATTGAATTTTTCAGGATGTTATAATGGTTTGTCCTTGTCATGTTTTATACTATGCTGCAGGTCATACTTTCTGGTGTGAAAAAGTTTATATTTTATACACACAATATAGCCCTGCTGTGAAGCTGCACTTTAAAAACTGGTCAGTTAGTGGGATCAGTGAGATGTTTAACTAAAGATGTTTAAAAATATTTACACACGCTGTAAAGGTATTATGCTAAGCTGTACTTTTTAAGTTGAGGAGATGATCATGCTTGTGAACTGTAATGTAAGTGTTAAAATGTTTCAATATTATGTACACACTGTACTGTAAATGTGTTTTACTAACCAGCAGTTTATAAGCTGCAATGATTTAATAAATGTTGGAAATTGACATAGTAGCACCTAATTATTTTAAGCCGTTCCAAAACAAAGAAAGGGCAAATTGGTAAAAATTAATAAATCAGAAGACATTAACTAGTATTTTTTCATTTAAATGTTACCTATTTTAATTAAGTCTAATGTGTATAATATGCTGATATGTTTTACATTGATTGTACTCAATTTATTGGCTTTTTCTGAAAATGCTACTTAATATTTTTGCATACATTGAAATGCACATTATTAAGTTGTCCATACTCAAAATATCAGTTAGTTCACTAAACTTGCAAAAAGTAGTTGGAAAATGTTGCCTTAATTTTTTTGAGTTGAATCTAAGTAACAGTTTTTACAGTGTACACTTACTAAAAAGTACTATAGGAATCTTATAGTATTTTGGGACAAAATATTATAGTAATCTTATAGGAATATTATAGTAATTTGGGACATACTACAGAAGTACGATAAGACTACTATATAAATACTATAGCATCTTTAAAATATTATAGAGGTATTACAGAAAATCACAGAAGTATGTTATGTTCTGTAATACCTCTATAATATCCTAGAGCCGCTATAGTATTTCTATAGTAGTCTTATAGTACTTCTATAGTAATATTTTGTCCCAAAATACTATTTTCCTAAGGGCAATTAGGCCATGCATAACCAACACATAGACGTATATTTTCTGTCATTTAACATCATTTAACGTCGGTCATCCTCATTAATGTATTTTAAATTGTTTTCATATTTAGATATGACGGCCAGAAAAAAAATAAGTTATGTTAAGTTTTTGTTATGTTAAGTTTTTCAGTGCCATTGACTCCCATTATTTTTCGGCGTTTTCCTTCCGTTTTCAGTCCATAATGGCGGCCGCGCCGTCACGTCATGGGGGCAACTGTTGCTATGGAGCGTTCTATTGAGTTTCGCCTCTTGGGCTTCTATACTCTTTGCCGTGTTCGAGCACCGGCGGCGCACGCGCTGCCCCATCTTCTCTGATACAGGTTCCCCATCCCGCGCAGCGCTGCGATCTGAACCCAGAGACCATTCGACCCCTAGCTATGCGTGCAAAAGCATGGGAAGCTATTCAGGGCGCGTCAGAATGGGTGCTGAATACTATAAAACACGGCTATTCACTTCAATTCGCTCGTCGCCCCCCGCGCTTTCGAGCGCAGACGGAGACGAACGTGAGTTTAGAAGCAGCGCACCTGCTTCAAGCAGAAATAGCGAAGCTGCTGCGCAAAGGGGCTATAGAACAGGTTCATCCTTCTCTGAGCGAGTCGGGCTTTTACAGCCGTTACTTCCTCGTACCCAAGAAGGACGGAGCGTTAAGACCTATTTTAGATCTGAGACATCTGAACAAAGCCCTCATGAGACGGCCGTTTAAAATGATTGCAACCAGACAAATCCTCGCGCAGATTTGCCCAGGAGACTGGTTTATTTCTCTCGATCTAAAGGACGCGTACTTTCAGATCCAGATAGCTCCCCGTCACAGGCCATTCTTGAGATTCGCCTTCGACGGTTGAGTATATCAATACACAGTCCTGCCGCTCGGCCTGTCTTTAGCACCCCGTACATTTACGAAATGCATGGACATGGCTCTCGCTCCCCTGAGTAGACAGGGAATGCGAATACTGAACTATCTGGACGATTGGCTTATTCTAGCGCAGTCAGAGACGGAACTTGTGTCTCACAGAACAGCGCTTCTCAGCCATCTGGGGGGTCTGGGTCTCTCGGTCAACTGGACCAAGAGCTCGTTATCGCCCCGTCAGTCAATTTCCTTCCTTGGAACAGAACTAGAACCGGTGGCTATGACGGCCAGATTGTCGGAGCAGTGCTCGCGCCGCATCCGTCACCTCGCCGCGTCCCTCAAAATAGGCAGCTAGGTTCCGCTGAGGACATTCCAGCGTATCATGGGACATATGGCCTCAGCTGCAGCAGTGCTTCAGCTGGGCTTATTGCGCATGCGCCCGCTTCAACGCTGGCTGAAAGCGCGCGTGCCCCACCGAGCCTGGGCGGCCGGCGGCTCGCGAGTCAGAGTGAATCAGGGCTGCATTTCAGCCCTGACGGTCTATTTTTTTAAAATAGACCTTTTTGCGTCAAAAGACAGCGCTCACTGCCCAGAGTTCTTTACGAAGAACGAGGACGGGCTGGCCCAGACCTGGCCCAGCGGCCCGCTATATGCTTTTCCCCCGGTCTCTCTGCTGCCTCAGGTCATCAGGAGAGTCAGGGGAGCGCGCCACACAGTGCTCCTCATAGCCCCATACTGGGAGAACCAAGCTTGGTTCCCGGAACTGATACAGCTGGCAGACACAGTCCCCTGGCCGATACCGGTGAGGAGAGACCTTCTCTCTCAAGCCCGCGGCTCGATCTGGCATCCCCATCCAGAGCGCTGGTCTCTGCATGCATGGAGCCTCAACGGTTACCTGTTGATCTGCCAAAAGGGGTTATGAACACGATCATACAATCCAGAGCCCCCTCTACGAGGCGGCTCTACACGTCAAAATGGTCGGTGTTTAGCAAATGGTGCACTGCCAAGGGGCTCGATCCACAGACATGTGGGGTATTGCAAGTATTATGTTTCCTTCAAGAGCTGCTGGACGCGGGCAGGTCCCCTTCCATGCTCAAAGTCTATGTTGCGGCCATTTCAGCTTTCACTGTCTCAGAGCTGGGCCGCGCATTAGGAAGGAACGAGTTCGTCATCCGCTTGCTTAGAGGAGCCAGGAGGATGAAACCCCCGCAACCCCCCTCGGTTCCTATATGGGATCTTTCACTGGTCTTGGAGGCCCTGAAAACGCATCCCTTTGAACCCTTTTTTGAACCGTTTTTCTGATAGCTCTGTCTTCAGTCAAACGTGTGGGAGACGCGTTATCTGTTAACGCCGCGTGCCTCGAGTTCGGACCTAACGACTCTGAAGTTATTCTCAGACCGAGGCATGGTTACGTTCCCAAAATATTGGGCACTCCCTTCAGAGCGCAGGTCATATCCCTCTCAGCCCTGCCAACTCCCGGCAGCGAGGCCGATAGTAATCTCCTCTGCCCGGTCAGGGCACTGAGAAACTACATCACACGCCTCAAAACACAGCCTGTCCAGATGGATAGTGGACGCTATCGCAACTGCTTATGCGTCTAAAGACCTGCAGTGCCCACTGGGCATTCGAGCTCACTCCACCAGAGGCATGGCCTCATCCGTGGCCGTGGTCCAGCGGGATTTCCATTCATGACATTTGTGCAGCGGCAGGCTGGGCCTCCCCCTCTACATTTGTCAGGTTTTACAACCTGGAAGTTCCCGCCTTGCAGGCGAAAAATTTTATCAGTCTAAGTCTTGCGTAGACCGGCCCACTATCAGTGCGCTGGCTACGTTGGTTGATTTAGCTCTACTGGTTGAGCTGCACTATGCAGGGAATTGTCAGTTCAGACCGGCTGTGCCACTCTGTGCTCCCTAGAATGTGCTTGTGTACTGCGCTAGCCTTCTTTGGCCGCCCGGCTCCCTGCTATCACGTTCCCCGGGCTCTCCCTGGGACTCATTCAGTGGATGCTGGGCACGCACGGCGTTGACAAGGGTGTTCCCGCAGCGTAAGCTACTTACGCAATACGAGAGAACCTCTCGTAAGAGAACGTAATTGGTTACTAAACGTAACCTCTGTTCTCTCTAGAAGAGGGAACGAGTATTGCGTAACCCGCCGTGCTCGCGTCACGAGCTCACTCGCTTCAGCGACAGAAACCAGTGAAGCAGCCTCTGAGCCTCGCTTATATACGCTAAGCCACACCCCTTTTGGCGGGCTGTGACGCATGAAGCGCGCCAAGCGCGCTCATTGGGCGTGGCGTCACACCAAGGGCTCAGCGATAGGCTGCTGCAGTTGCCGCAGGGCAGCCAATGGGCACGCTAGTAAGCCTGCCCTAGGTCTGCAGGCTGTCGCACTGCGTTGACAAGATTATTAAAAATTAAGGATAATTTTTTGGCTTCAGTATCTCGAGAAAGAAGACTTTCCCGCAGCGTAAGCTACTTACGCAATACTCGTTCCCTCTTCTAGAGAGAACAGAGGTTACGTTTAGTAACCGATTACGGTTTACCTGTTCAGCGTGCATCGAAAACCAAATTCCATAGCCATAAAAACGTCAGCTCTGCTCATCCTGAGGCTTCCTACACCATAAACTAAACACAGTAACGAACAATGACGTCAATTGTACCATATCAATCCGAGCGCGAGTGCGATGATGAAACACTGGAAGAATTAATTGAACCCGAACCTCTATCGCAAGGATGACTCGAGCAGGACCTTTCTCATTGATACACTACTCAGTTTGAGGCACATTATGAGATGCTGCAACTGTAATTCCTCACCAACAGCATTAACAAGTGCATGTCCATCAACAAACCGATTATTTTACTTATAGGCCTACCGTAAAAGCCAGTTCAAATGGCCGTGCATTTACTGAATGAGTACTGTGAGTTTAATGTGAAACTCGGGGTCAGGGACCAAATCTCTTCTGGACAGTGTTAATTTTGACAGCAAATTTTGATTTAGTTTTAGTCATAGTCTTTTGACTAAAATGCCATTTAGTTTTAGTCATATTTTAGTCATCTGAATTGTTTTAGTTTTAGTCTAGTTTTAGTCGACGAAAATACAATAACATTTTAGTCGACTAAATCTACAGTATATTTAGTCGACTAAAATCGAATTTAAATTGTAATGCATTAATTTAGAATTTCTCTAAAATTTCCAAACCCATTATAGCCTACTCCCAAAACACTATTAACCTGTTAATATGAATAATTTGTAAAGTTTGAACATGCAATACAGACACATTTTTAACTGCTGTGAAATACAAAAAACATCTTAAAATTAAATAAAACCACTTCTCCTAAAGAAATAGCCTAGTCTTTTTTTTTCAATGCATATGTAGTATTCATTCTTTATTCTTTCAAGCAGACATATTTATATAAATTAAATATAATTAATCCTTATTACAGCTTTTAAAGAGCAGTGAGTGCTTTTCTCTTTTTATTTTGTTGTTTGATTAAGTGCACAGACGGCATTATGTGTATTACGCACTGTCACTTTAAGAACGAGTGTGCAGATCCAATGGCACTGATGCACATGATCCGCTATTCTCACAACGGTACATTCTTTATTCTCACAACAACGGTACATTCTTTAAAGACATAACCGACTGTGTTTACGTGAATACTCTCCAAAACTGACATTTAGACAATGTTGTGTGTATTTGATCCATTCAGACGCGAAAGAGAGCTCAGTTCAGTCCTCGCGCGCTGTATAGCTGTGCAGGCACGCTTCGGGTCGGGTGTGTGTGTGTGTGTGCGCGCGCACAGAAAAACATTCAGATCTATCCATGTCTGCTCTTCTCTTTCTCCCAGACGTTTATATTTTTTAACGATCTATAGACATGAATCAAGCGCATGCCAACTCCTGTCCGCGGGTAGATCAGCACGTCACAATTCAAATCTGCGCTTTACCACAAACGCATCAGTTATGACTGGATCTCTTCCTCAATCGTCCCTCCCCAACATTTTCGTCTAGTTTTTATTCGTTGACGAAAATGTCAATACATTTTCGTCATAGTTGTCGTCATTTAAAACTGTTTTTTATTTAGTTTTCGTCTCGTTTTCGTCACTGAAAAAATGTCGTTGACGAAAATAATGACGAAAATTATTCGTCAACGAAATTAACACTGCTTCTGGAGATGTGGAGTGCGGACTGGAGTCAGTCCTAGAGCCTCAGAACAAATCTTTGGGGTGTGGATTGGATCAATTCCTTTTATAGAGCTCCTCCTGTCCGATTTTAGGGGAAAATCTGGTCTATTGGAGATGTATAATAGATTACTTAGGGGCGCCGAAAGAACACCACAGACACAGTACAATCAAGATGGGAAAATCTCACAGTAAAATAAGCAGCTGTGAAGTGTTTTGCCAGATGTGAAGTTTATCTATGTATCATCTTTTTACTCTTTTAATTCCTTTTATAACTGTATCGTCTAATTCCTTTTATAACTGTTTTAATTTTAATAAATTTGCTTTGCCCTGCCTTCCAAGCTGTATAATAGAAGTGAATGGCCATGTCTGTGCATCTATAGTCCATTAAAAAGTGCACCTATCCATCATAAAAGCTCTAGGGGGTTAATAAAGGCCTTCTGAAGCAAATCGATGAGTTTGTGTAAGAACATTTTTCATATTTAACAAGTTACAAAGTAAAATTTTAGATTACGGCCAAACGGTCATACGCAGTCTTACGCAACTTGTGATGTCGGAAGTAGCGTAGTGTGTCATGGCGTAGCGTAAATATCGGCAGTACGTCGCATTACTCGAATAAGTTGTGCTTTAGACTTAAGTGGAATCCGTCTGTTTGGTTGGCCTGAAGCTAGTTATTTCACTTTATAAAGTTTTAAATATGGATATTTTTCTTACACAAACTCATTGATTTGCTTCAGAAGGCCTTTATTAACCCTTTCACACGTACGATCACACCGGTGTGATCAGTCTAGGCTGGTCCCTGGAGCGTACGATCACACCGGTGTGATTAGAACGGTCAGTGCATCACGTGATCAACTGCTAAATTCAAATGTGCTTTCGCGCGTTGGCTGGCGCTGAGCCAGAGACAGGCGAGCTCAGAGCTGTCATAAATCACAACTTTTCAGTGTTTTCAACCACATAATGTTTATTTTATATTTCAGACATATAAGTACTAAAAAAACAGTACATTTAGAGTTTGTAAAATACACACTGATGTCAAAGGAAAAGGCAATAATTCCTTTCCATTATAATTAGACACGTTTTATTCAGATACACATTGTGTAAGTAACTTTAAAGTTTACTCTATTCTTCTCCCTGTTCACAAGCCACTTACTTTTATGTATTTCGGGAGAAGTGGATGAATTCACGTGTTGTAAATCCAACAGATCCGATTCTCTGCGTCTGCGGCACAAACTAAAATGGCAGCGCCCATCGCGCATACAGCTCAACTAACGCGATCGTTATAAAGGTGTTTAAACAACAAAACACTTCCACTTGCATATATTTGACAATCGGAATATCAGATCTTTCATGCCATATCTAACAAATGTGTGAATATTTTGAATAAAAAAAGGGAAAATGACATAAAAGCAGATCATCATTCATTCAGCTCTGTTGTTGCTGCGTTGTGTCACGTGACAAGAAATGACGCGTCACCATGGCAACCATAAAGCAACACTTTCTAAATAACGGTCGCCTTGAAAAACTCACGCTGGGGGGTCAGACTGAATATTTTAAACTTACGTTTGAAAGGGTTAACCCCCCGGAGCCGTGTGGAGCACTTTTATGATGGATAGATGGACTTTTATGGACTTCAAAAGAGAAACGGCCATTCACTGTCATTAAAAAGCTTGGAAGAGATTTTCATATTTTTTAATATAACTCCGATTGTATTTGTCTGAAAGAAGAATGTCATATACACCTGGAATGACTTGAGGGTGAGTAAATCATGGGCTAATATTCATTTTTGGGTGAACTATATCTTTAAGCAGTGATGTCCATGAGAAATTAATGAATCATTTCAAAGTCTTATAGTAAGTTTAATGAACATCTGCAGCAAAGCAAGGATCTCCTGTAATATATAAAATAACCCCTTCAAGACAGTAAAGCTCTTGGTCCCTCTAGAGCAGTGCTGTCTTTTTAAATCATCATCATCCTAATTATCAAAAGCCCCCAGAATTGAAATGTGCAAGCAGTTCTATTATATTTCTTTAGCTTGGGGATACAGACATGATTATCTTTTTACTCATAAGGTGACCTCATTCAATTAAAGAAGAAGTTCGGAAGGACATAAAATCAATGGAGGACCAGAACCAATTAAAAAACAGCTAATTGCAGATGCATTTTTAAGTGGATTGACTAAGTAGCCATCAATAACAACATCTCCTGCCAAGGAAATTATGCTGCGTTCACGCCATGACGTAATTACCATAAATAAAGCTCCATATGCTTTCGAATCTCTCTCGCGGTACTTTGGGGTCTGCACAATGCCGCTTTAAGTCGAACACACCTTAAATCTGCAGTGGTCAGGTGGTACAAGTCATAGATCAGAAAATTACACATTGTAATTACATGCACGTGAAGACAGAGTAAGAAGAGTCAGTGGAGAGTGGAGGGTCAGTGATGGTTTAGTAAATAAATAATGAATTGCCTATATGTGCCATATATTGATGCACATAAGTAACAACACGTGAAGTGGATTGCATTAACTACCCAGAATCAAAACAGTCCCAGTGAAAAAAAGACAAAAAATAACATATCATTATTGAATAGATCTGAAAATGAAAGTTCTGGTTATTTTAGTTTATGTATGGTTAAAGTTAATGCCCAGCACAGTCTAACACAGGGTCTTTTTGGCTCAAGGGCCACACTGGGTTTAAAAAATTTGACAGAGGGCCGGCCCAGTAGCAGATTATGAAGCACAATCTCATGAAAGTGCGTATCTATACCACAAATTTTATTTCTCGTGCCATTTATATGGCAAAAAAGGTTTGTTTTTTTTTTTGTTGTTTTTTTTGTTGTTGTTTTTTTTTGCGTGCATGCTACACACTGTAAACCCCTTGGTTAGGATTAGGGGTGTGGAGTGCGTGCCTATTACACGCCATAAAGTGCAACAGACAATGTTGTGGCAATGTCTGTGCGAAATTCAACAACTGAGAGACGACATTCTGACAATACATTTTTTTATGCTAGATATCCCCCATTTAGCATGTTGTTTTGATGTTAATTTTTAAAGATGTTAGATAATTATAGCCTATACTTTTTAAATATTGTTTATCCTTATTATTATTTAATGGCCTAACAGTAAATTAGAAACAAAACATCTGCAAGTGTACACTTAGAAGAGTAAAAATTACAGGTTACGTTAATTAAACTTTATTAAAACTGAATGGCAATTTGCACTTCCAAAAGTCATACATTTGTGGAAATAAACGAATATACAAATTTATTTTAAGAATAATAAAATAAAACATATAAGGCAAAGGGAGATCAGAACATTTAATGAAAAAAAAAAAAAAACGGGTTCTGTACATGGCAGACAGGGGAGCGTAGTCGAAAGCCGGGCGATAAAGGTCGGTAAACGGAATCGGGCAGGATACATCCACAAATCCAGAGGAGCAAAGAAACTAAATAGCAGACAAATCAAAGGAAAAACTAAGGTGTGCAAGCGGTTACCAAACATTTTTTTTTCTCATTGAGTTTCCAAAAAAGGAAAAAACATTAACGTGCAACAAGTCTATGCGCTTATGTCGCTGTCTGTTTGGTTTCCATGGTGACGCGTCATTGCTTGTTGCGTGACACACCGCAGCCACAACAGCGCTGAATGAATGATGATCTGCTTTTATGTCATTTTTCCTTTTTTACATTTGTTAGCTATGGCATGCAATATATGATATTCCGATTGTCAAATATATGCAACGCTATATATATATATATATATATATATATATATATATATATATATATATATATATATATATATATATATAAATGCAAAGTATTGCAAGAAAAAAGGCAAAATTAATGCGATCTTAAGACAATTCTTTTAAATACTCGGCGGGCCGGATTAAACAGCCTAACGGGCCGCATGTGGCCCGCGGGCCGTAGTTTGCCCACCCCTGGTCTAACATATCTCCAATGAGTTGCAGACAGAGAACATAAACAATTAGAATAAGATAAATTTAACGTTTAGAAAACATTACACATGAAGTTTTAGGTCTGAAAAAAATTCTGCAGGTTATCCCCTGTTGTTAAATGCCACATTAAAGGGTTAGCTCACCATTTCACGACACCTGAGCAGTTTCACGGCGCAAGTCGCAAAAAAAGCAAATTTCACGTTGAAAGCCAGTTACAAAAAAACATATTTCCATTTAAAAGAGGAAGTGACGTTTGTTTAAAAATGTTGCGCCACGAGTATGGCTCATGCAGGGCTGCCCTGCATCCCTCGGACGAGCACTCTGAGTGTGTCAGCTGTCTGGGCTGCACCCACGCAGAGGCTGGACTGACAGAGACCAGCTGCCCCACACTGCGAGAGCATGAGTCTCACACTGCTGAGGACATTGCAGGCCATGCACTTGTAAGAACACCAGCTCAAACGTGAGGGGAATGTACAGTTATTGATTTACTAATTTTAATTTATGAATTATTAATAAATCAATAACTAATCATATACTGGCTATCACTTACACAATTTAAAATTACCCAAAAGGTAATACACAGCCCATATAGTTGTATCTCTGTGTATAGACAATCAATCTTAACGAATTGCAATTAATTATGAATACAAAAGGGCTATAATTTGAATTTGTGAATGCCTACTAGAAGTATATCACATCAAATAATTCGTTTGTCCGCCAAACGGATTATGCGATGTTCTTATCAACTATCAAGGAGAGATATTCTTATAAACTCTCAAGAAAAATTATTCTCTTGGCCACAGAGAATAATTGTCTTGTTCACGAGATTATTAACTTGTAGGTTGACCACAAATTTATCGAGCTTGTAGCTATAAGATCGAACACATTTAAAGGAGAACTCCGGTCAATTTTAACATTGAGCTCATTTTTTTGGTTGAAGTCCAAAGTAATCGATTGCCGAGTTCACGCACGTGATCATAGGTAACTAAACCTATGCGCGTGAACTCGGCAATCGACTACTTTGGACTTCAACCGAAAACAGGATGTAAACACAGGTATTTGCGCTGGCTTAAATAACATCATTTTTATACATATCTTTCACATCTACTGCAGTCAGATTCACTCGTGTTCACTCAGAAGGAATCACTCACATTTTCTGTGCACTTGTAATGACACATCAAGGATGTTAAGAGGCTAAAAGCAGGTTTAGTACTTGCCCCATTGAAGTCAACAGGGTGCAAATTTTAAAAATAGAATAACTCGGTGTAGGCAACACCGATTTTTGTCGTTGTTCAATGTATTGACAGCACTCCAAATGTACAAAAAAATTAGCTCAATGTTAAAATTGACCGGAGTTCTCCTTTAAGAGGCTTTGTTTCGTGAGCAGCAAAACAGAAACAATCAAGAGTATAATCAGTTTTAATAAAATGCGATTATGAAGGTAACGTTACAACTACATCTAACAAAGAATATATAGATATATTAGACAATAAAATGAAAGTAAAAGAAAGAGAAAGAGAAAGGAAACAACAAATTACAGAATAGCAAAACAATCACAATGACTACCTCTCAGAACCATCAAAGTATCAAAATCACCTTAAACAGGGAAACGTACTACGCATTTAGATCTTATTCTTTGCTTTCTGGGGGGTCGTAAACACCCCAGGAGGATGGTCTCTTACAGACCAGGCAGCTCCAGTTAGTGAATTATTATTTTCTGCTACCTGTTGTAAGGGCGCCCAGACATTTTCTGCTGTTATTGTGAATCAAATAAAAAACACATTTACAAACAGGAGCATTTATCCATTTCATGCTGTTGCAAGTGTAAGGCTCGCAGACCCACCTCGACCCATCGATCACTCAGCTGTGCCCTGGCTCCTTGCCCCCTCAGCTTCACCCAGGACCATCATCCTTACGGCTCCACCAGGCTCCCTCGTCCCACCGGCTCTACCTTGGTCAGTCATCACTTTACCATCGCCATGGACTTCAACGGTTTAGACACCGTTTAAATCTGTACTTAGCGTCATCCACTTGTGATCCGATTGACCAAAATGCAAATCGAACCCTAACAGCTAACCCTAACCTAACATTCTAGTAACAGTCTACTAACAAACTACTATTACTCTAATGAGAGTTAGTTGACATGTAGTTGTAAAGTTACTCATAGATGTCTAAAGTGGACAGTGAAAATAAATTGTAAACAAAAGCAGTTTTCAAGCAAGCAAGCAAGCAAGCAAATAAATAAATAAATGAGACTGGAGGTAAAATTTCTTCCAAAATATATATATATTTTTTCATCTGACATTATGCAGTGGATGATGTAACCATAATTACAACAGAAAGATGAACATCGTTTTGTGCCATACATTCCAGCTATTGGAAAAGTATTAGAACATTGTCATGTAAATGTATTATGAAACATGATAGGTTTTATCTCTTTTCCTAAATGTTACATCTAAAAAAGATCCAGAGATTATTGGACTCCAACCAGTGAATGAAAGATTTTTAAACCATTTGTGTGTTTTGAATTTGAATTCAGGGCAGGGTAATATTCAGTCTTATCCAGGCATTTTGTAATCTAATATCTAAAGAGGTAACTGTGGCCAAGTCCCATTACATAGTGATTTGCTGACAGAAGCCCCTGGGCTGCTAAGAGGTGGGAATAAGGCAGCTACTGGAATCTGTATCATTATCTGCATCATGATTTTTCCAACACACTCTGAATTGCTAAGAATCGTGTGTTTCCAAACAAATCATTGTGCAAATTCATATGAAATTGTCACCTCGTAAAACAGTTGCATTTTCACAAGTTTAAGTTTTTTTTTCCATACATGTGGCAACAGTGGATATCATTGTGTCACTTGCAGTATCATATATATTAGCCAGTCTCTAAATGTATTTCAACAGGCACTCCCCAAACTCTACCTATGATTTTAACATCATTTGCCTCGTCTGCTTGCAGGCCCGGCTCCAGATATGAGATGGAAGGTGGGCCAAGCTTCTGATTGGGTGGGCCAGGCCCACCCTGCCCCCCCCCCCCCCCCCCCCACCCCCCACCCCCCGTGGAGCCGGGCCTGTCTGCTTGCCTGATATTACCATCTTATTTAATTATTAGTTTTTTTTGTTGAATGTTTTAAATACAGACTGTGGTGTTCATAACCCTTGACAGAGGTGAACAGCCTGCAACAAAGCAGATATGGACCTGAGCTGCACAAGGTCACAGTCTAGCAAGGAGGGAGGTGGCAATGAACAATATTGTTTACCACTCAGGGCTGTCATCATTCCCCACTTGGCCTAAATATGTGACACATCCTAAGACATATACAGGATAGAATGAGGACACTGCAATTAGAAACAGGCAACAAATAGAGCTCACTGAAACGGTGCATTAAAAACCTCACAGTGGGGAAGGGCGGGAGGGAGGGAGAGGTAAACTCAACTAACACAGTCATAGTGACCCTCACATTTCACCTGCTGATTACACTACATTTTAAAGTATGGAAGTTGCCACATTTACAGCATGTCTGGGATTTTCCTACAGTTGTAAAGCAATTTCAGTGAGGTAAGGATCACGATGAGGAAATCAGATCAGAAGACTCAGGGCATGAGGGACGGAGAAAGAAAGAAAGAGGAGAAGGAAATCAAAGCAGGTATAGAATTGAAAGGAGATATAAATGAGATGGGATTACTTTATCGAGCTTGGCAGGGGAAGAGCCTTTTGTGCACTGGGCTTCATGAGATCTGTGTGTCCTAAAGCCTCACTTGGGTTACAAAGCTCCAGCACTTCAGAGACTTTCTACTTTACTTTGCATCCCTGAGAAATTCCCCCCCTGCTCCTCCCGGGAAGATGAAAAGGTGAGGCATATGGTGGTTGGAGATTTTAAAAACGACATAGATTTACAACAATTGTGTATTCTACCAGGGTTCACCATGTAGGTGTTCTCTGATGTGGTTTTAATGTTCTGCCTCCTTTGGGCAATGTAATGCCCTGCCAAATATATGAGACACATCCATATGCACCCCAACACACACAGGACTGTCTGCAGCCTGAAAGCATGTTTTGCTATATGTTGCAGACCAATATATAAGACATAAGAGTTTGTACAGAGGTTAAACCATAGTTACTGCTTTTGATTATCATGTAAGCAAATGATATGCAACATTGAACTAAACACAACTAAGCCATTATAACTGTGTTGCAGAGGGTTTTAACCTTTAAGAATCTAGGAACTCCTGCAGCACAGTATTATTGTTAGCACAACTAAAACAAACATTTTTGTTAACTGAAATAAAAATAAAAACTAAAGTGCATCATGAAAAAGCTCTAAAATAAATATGGCCACAAATTAATTGTAGTTTTAGTTCTTGGTACATTTCAACAAGACTGCAGTAGACATGAAAATGTCACTTAAGCTAGACTGTGCAGATTTTATTTTTTTTTTTTTACCTGTTAGTGCGTTAATTTTGACAGCCCCAAACAACAACAACAACAACAGCAAACTAAAAAAAAAAAAAAAAAAAAAAAAACTAGCTGAAAAAAATCTAATAAAATCTAATAAAAATCCAATAAAAATAACAAAATAATAAATAAAAATAAATAAATAAATAAATAAAAAGGTCTGTATACAGGTATGTCACGAAAACAGCTTTTAAGTGATTTAGAGAGAAGTGTGTTTGAGGGTAAGATTAAGAGTATTTAAAACAATTCACAGCTAATAATAAATCTGATGGGCTGATTTACTGAGTGCCCTTAAGTGTCTTTTCACATTGGGAACCTAGCTGAAGTAGTCATCCACTCTGGGCTTTTCAAAAATATTTCTTCATGAATATAATAATGACTTAAAATTGAAATGGCTAGTGAACCGATGACTGAGCTGGGAATGTTCTAAATGACTTTTCAAAGCCATATTTTATACCGCGCTGACATTTTGGAAAAGAAAGGGAAACAGAGTAAGGATGAATAATATATATCCTAGAATAATGTTATGAAAGAAAGAGTCTGTTAATCTGCCAAAAATCAGTCAGTTCTAGACAAATTGTATATACATCCAGATAATAACAGACCTACTCCAGCTGTCGATGTAGATGTGTCAAATGGTCCCAGGGCCACCAATGATGTGTAGACACTCGGCAGAGTGTGAAGTGATGTTTCCAGGAGAGGATTATGTCATCAATGCTACACAAACACTTAATGAAAGGTGTCTTTGCATTAGTGGAGAGGTCACAATCAAGAAAAGTTGTAATGTTAAACAGTTTAAAAATAGCATGTTTAAAGAATGTGCAGAAATGCTCATCTGGCCAGTGAGCTGGTATGTTACAACTGTGTCAGTTAATAAACAGGTTTCAAAAGTACTGTGTTTAATTAATTAAATGGATAGAAATACAAAGATCTTAACATTACCTAATCAGGTTCTATTTTCAAGAATGACTCTAGTCATAAATTTGCACATTATCTTAAAAATAATAATCTTTTTACAGAATTTTGATACCAATTATTGAGTCCGCTGACCTAACAGGCCAAATCACTGAGGAAGTGTGACGCTCTAGCTAAATCCCTGTTCCTGCTCTGCTATCTGTAACGGTCTGACGGTAATGACGACAGTGGAAATCAATTGGCAAAATCCCTCTCTGCTGCCTTGATCTCTTAAACCACCCATATTGAAAATGCAAATATGGAGGAGGAGAAAGACAAGACTTTCTGATAGCATTCAACTGCACTCAGAATTATGAGTGACCGGCTGATAAGGATAGACAGCTGCTTGGCCAATGGAAGATATGCTGATTGATTCATACGATTTGCATGGATCAAGAAAAATCGAAAGTTGCTTTGTTGCTTCTTCCATCTCCAATTTTCAACAACAAAGGAATCTTTCAGATCATAAAAACAGCACAAAGGGGATTCTGAAGCATGCTGGGAATAACTAGCGATTCACCTCAACCACATGCAAAGCGAAAAAAAGCTTGAGTATATGTATTTGTGTGATGCAGAGGACAGCACCAGAACAAAATTATCTCATCATTTATGTAATTTCAACATCCTAATGTCATTCCAAACATGTATAGCTTTCTATTGTCTGTGAAACACAAAATAATATATTCTTAATATAAAGAATTTATTAAGTCTGTTAAATAAATAAGTCTATTTTTTTGTTATATATACTGTATATATATATATATATATATATATATATATATATATATATATATATATATATATATATATATATATATATATATATACACTCACCTAAAGGATTATTAGGAACACCATACTAATACTTTGTTTGACCCCCTTTCGCCTTCAGAACTGCCTTAATTCTACGTGGCATTGATTCAATAAGGTGCTGAAAGCATTCTTTAGAAATGTTGGCCCATATTGATAGGATAGCATCTTGCAGTTGATGGAGATTTGTGGGATGCACATCCAGGGCACAAAGCTCCCGTTCCACCACATCCCAAAGATGCTCTATTGGGTTGAGATCTGGTGACTGTGGGGGCCATTTTAGTACAGTGAACTCATTATCATGTTCAAGAAACCAATTTGAAATGATTCAAGCTTTGTGACATGGTGCATTATCCTGCTGGAAGTAGCCATCAGAGGATGGGTACATGGTGGTCATAAAGGGATGGACATGGTCAGAAACAATGCTCAGGTAGGCTGTGGCATTTAAACGATGCCCAATTGGCACTAAGGGGCCTAAAGTGTGCCAAGAAAACATCCCCCACACCATTACACCACCACCACCAGCCTGCACAGTGGTAACAAGGCATGATGGGGATCCATGTTCTCATTCTGTTTACGCCAAATTCTGACTCTACCATCTGAATGTCTCAACAGAAATCGAGACTCATCAGACCAGGCAACATTTTTCCAGTCTTCAACTGTCCAATTTTAGTGAGCTCGTGCAAATTGTAGCCTCTTTTTCCTATTTGTAGTGGAGATGAGTGGTACCCGGTGGGGTCTTCTGCTGTTGTAGCCCATCCGCCTCAAGGTTGTGCGTGTTGTGGCTTCACAAATGCTTTGCTGCATACCTCGGTTGTAACGAGTGGTTATTTCAGTCAAAGTTGCTCTTCTATCAGCTTGAATCAGTCGGCCCATTCTCCTCTGACCTCTAGCATCAACAAGGCATTTTCGCCCACAGGACTGCCGCATACTGGATGTTTTTTCCCTATTCACACCATTCTTTGTAAACCCTAGAAATGGTTGTGCGTGAAAATCCCAGTAACTGAGCAGATTGTGAAATACTCAGACCGGCCCGTCTGGCACCAACAACCATGCCACGCTTAAAATTGCTTAAATCACCTTTCTTTCCCATTCTGACATTCAATTTGGAGTTCAGGAGATTGTCTTGACCAGGACCACACCCCTAAATGCATTGAAGCAACTGCCATGTGATTGGTTGAATAGATAATTGCATTAATGAGAAATTGAACAGGTGTTCCTAATAATCCTTTAGGTGAGTGTATATATATATGGACAAAATATATATATATATATTGTATGGACAAAAACAGGAAGGACCCTGTCAATTTAGAATGTAATTTCAGCCCTGAAGGGCAAAACTATTGACCATCTTTCCATCTTTCACTGTTCTGAGAAATGCAACCAGATGCAGGTGATGCCATCTTATGTCATTCTGATGCCACGCAAATCCTTTCACACTTAAGAGAAAAGTTAATGGTCAGTATTATTACGATCATAATGCCCTTGAAGGCAAAATTCCAGAACAGAACATTTGTCAGTTACAATATCAAGCCCACATGACTATTCTCTTTAAGGTGAATGTGTTTCTTATTCAGCTTAAATTCATGTATTAGTATGTGTGTGCGTGTGCAATGGCACATCAAAATGTTTCTTCAAGCATGCACCTTGGGGCCACGCATGCTTTCACGTGTCTCCACGGCTTTACCACCATTACAGTAAGCTCCCTGAGTTCATTTATCACCATCCTCTCAGTGACAGCACTGTGGCATAGAAACGTTCCCTTGTGCATTTGTCCTCTTTCTTGTTTGGGAACTCTCCTCCACAATCTTTCTCTAAAGTGCTGTGGCCCAATCTAAGACAGTAAAAGTCTTTACGACCAGCCCTGGTTTTAAGGGCCTTCTTAAATAGATATGTGCACGGCTCCAATTTCCCTTGTGGTTAATAAAGCATCATTCTGTGGTGAGCTGCATTTGAAGTTCTACACTCCATATATATTGAACCACTTGTAAGTAGTAAGAGAAAAACCTGCCTCCTTCAATCTTATGTGAAGGTTAGCATGCTTTATGAGGGACAGCCTTACCCATGTAAGAGTATTTTACCATTAGCCTTCTGATTTTATCCAGGCACATAGAATTTGGAGGTTCTGCATGTATATTCCAGTAGTCCATTGATAAAAACAATTTCAGATGTTTAATTGAGGAATTACTAAACTGCTCTTCTGTTAACGGAATATTCACATATGCTAATGATGTCTTTTGATCCATCCTCCAACATCATAAATGTAAGTTTGAATGGACAGAATTATCATAAGGTCACCTCTTTGCATATAGTATTTAGGAACAAAGCAAAGACAAACTGCAAGTTTGAAAATTATTACACAAAATGCCTTCCGATCTTGAAAAGTATTTGGGCGATGCATTATTCAGCAGAAGGTATTTGCAGTCACTCCAGCCCATTAGAATTTCAGTGGCTCTGTTGTAGGTGATCAAGCATGACCTGTCGCTGTGTTTATGAGGGAATGTATACATGGAAACACTGAGCTGAATTTAAACAGGTTAGAAGGAGTCAATGAACCTCATCTGGCTCAGGGATTGAAACAATTTACACAACAAAATTGTTCATTTAAATACTTGTCAAGCAGTTTTTACTTTTAAAGGTGTCAAGATGGGGGGGGGGGGCGGCGCAAACATTTAAATGTCTGATAAAACTGACAAAATAAAATAGCCACCAAGACTTAAGACTTATAACTCACAGCAGGTATGTGCTTAAGGCATGTAGTTGCTTGTACAAAATTTGGATTTATGTGGCACATTAGAATTGGAAATGGAAAATTAGTCATTATTCATCATGTTTAAGTTGCCTGTTGAATGGGATTCTGTAGCTATTATGAAAATTTGCTATGATACCTTATGCACTGCACAGTATATAATGAGCTTCATTACCATGATTAGGAATTGAGTGTTATTTAGCTTACTTTTAACAGTGCCTCTCTTCAGTTTAAATTCCTTTTAATTGTTTTGATTGGTTAACATCTGGTGGTTATGTATCACTAACTATACTTTTCTGTATGCCTCCCAACAATCTACACAACCGTTCTTTGGAACTTCGAGGAACTTCAAAGAACTTCAAGAATCCTTTACAAAATCCTCATGGTTTTCAGAAACTAATATTAAGCAGCACAACTGCAATCAACATTGATAATAATAAATGTTTCTGAAGCAACAAATCAGCACATTAGAATGATTTCTAAAGGATCATGAGACACTGAAGACTGGAGTACTGATGTTGGAAATTCAGACTTGCCATCACAGGAATAAATAACATTTTAAAATATATTCAAAAAAAGGTAATTTAAAATTGTAATAATACCACACAGTATTATTGTTGTTATTGTATTTTTGATCCAATAAATTCAGCCTTGGTGAGCATTAGAGACTTCTTTCAAAAACATAACAAATAATCTTACCGACCCCACAATTTTGAACAGTAGTGTATATGTCTATGGAAGATAATGTCTGGTAGTATTTTATTAAAAGTAACTAGATTTGTGTCTGTTTTGTTGAAACTTTTTTGCCACATTCACACATTATGGTACTTATGTAACCCGGGTGATCCAGGCTACCAGTAAAAGAGTTGAAAGTTATGTAAAAAGATGGGAAAATTAAAGAAAAGAGAATAAGAGAGAAAAACGAGTGCTTTAGAAGAGAAAGTGTTTCGTCCAATCATTGATCGTGCAGCATTGATTGACACTCCAACGAGCCAATGGTAGCAGCGCACTGAGACTGCGCCGGCGAAACACTGCCGCTGTCGGAGGCATTAGCTGTGTCCCAATGTTGAAGGCTGCATCCTTTGAAGGACGCAGACTTCAAGGATGCAGCCTATGCGTCCTCTGAAGGACGCACCATGCAGCCTTCCTAGGATTTCCTAATTGTGCAACCAGGTGTTCCCGATCACCGCTCCTGGCGCCAAGCAACGGTGCGAGAGGACAGCTGCCATCCTGATCATCATTCATTTTGATAACTGAGTAAACAGCAATGGAGCCAGAATTGGCTATTGTCATTTTTATGGTTTATATTTTACTGGAGGACATGGTGCGGATTTTTTAGCCCCGGCGCTGCCGGATCATGTATTTTCAGTTTAGCCCTGTTTGAATACAAAACCCAATTGAATATAAAAAGTCCAGTATTTCTCGTGCTCGTCATCTGCAGCTGTCACGGTTGCCAGGCGACAAGAACAATCCTCCGTAGGCTAGACCGGTCCGAGCGCTTCAGATGCGCCCTTTGATATGGGACGCTGCTGTTGTTAGCAACAATTTGTTAATATTGTGACAATAAGCCTACATTTTGTAACTTTAATTTTCGGAACTGCATATTTCGTTAAGTATTCACTTACAAATGTTAAGTAACCTACTGAAGTATTTTTTTCCTTCACATCACAATATGATTACATTAAACTACACAAAAGTATATAATGTAACAACCAGATATTACTGTATATTGAAAATATACAGAAGTAAAATGCAACATAGCCTACGCAGTAATGCAGTAGTAGCCTAATATAAATGCAGTAGTTATTAAAAGTACTTTTTTTAGAAAGCCGTCGATTGAATCAGCCCTGCAAACCTGTTGGTAGCCAACTTAGTGGATAGTGGAAATATGCACTCAAACGCTCTGGAGACCATCCCAGATGATGTTCCACCAGCAGGAGGCCTTACCAGGGGCAGCCCATCCCGGTCCAGCAGTTCAGCTCAATAGAGTCTATCATTTTTTTCTTATTTTATGTATTGTAAAATTAAATGTTTATGTTGATTTTGATATGTTTAACGTATTTTGTAAATAGTTGGAAAAAGTACTTTAATGTAGCCTATAGAACAAATGATTTTCATTTACCAATTTTATTTGAAAAAATAAAAAGGTATAGAATTTGTTTCATGCAGAAAGTATTACTGTCATTACAAAAATAAACAATGTCCAGAACAATTCATTCTCTTTTATTTACACAATTAAAGTTGCATAAAAATAAATGTACATAATTTTTATTTTAAAAAATAAAAGTGAAAAAAATTAAACAAGAATATGTAGAAAATGTATAGATTTTTCAATCATTCTCTCAAGAAGAGAAAACAGCCTGTCCATCCTCTCCCTTCTTTCCTGTGCTCTCCTCGCCTCTGCCTCCCTCTCTAGTTGCATTTCTTCTCCGATCAAGTCCAAAAACCCGTCCTGTCTCGCCGCCTTCGTGCTGGTGCTACTGGTGGGGCTGGTGCTGCTGCCCCTGGCTCCTCCTCACCGTGGGTACCCACTACTGAACTCGGCCCTGGTGTGTCCTCAGGGATTGAGGCGATGAGGACAGGGGGGTTGGTGCAATGCCTCTGTCCCAACACCTCATCCATGAGGACAAACCAGGGCCAAGTTTCAGCAGTGGGTTTCCCACTCACACCCTCACCTGTCCCAGGACACTTGCAATCCTAAGGGCAGAGCAAATGAACCATGGCTTGTTAACAACAACAGGACAATACATTTTTAGCAAAGATGTGTGTATTACTTTTCTTTATATATATATATATATATATATATATATATATATATATATATATATATATATATATATATATATATATATATATATATAAACCCATTTTTTCCTGAATTGTTCTAAAAAAAGCAGAAAAGGGTACTTAACACAGAGGAGCAATCTTAAGTGCATTGTTAACACTGAAAAATATGACACATCAAGACACGCATACAAAATACTTAAGAAATCATATTTCTGTATACTAATTTTTGGTTAAAACCACATAGCTTGCATGACAGCACTACAAAAACACATAAAAGTGAAATCCCATTGCCTTATCTACTGCTTTTCTTATTGTTTTGGGCTTTATTGGGTGAGTGAGATTTCTTATAATACACAAGTGCAAATATTACAAATAGGTCGTTAAACTAATAATGTTTTTACCACAAGTTTTGCCTAAAACTACCTGATAAATGAAGCCACGCAATGGTGACGAAGGAGTTAAGAAGAAGTTTATAAGAAACTTTAACTCTGGTTTTGCTAGCTTTTTGAGTAAATGAAAACATAATACTTACATTTAAATGTGAATTTGCTGTCCACCACCGATCTCTAGTCTCGGCCGCCTTTAAAAATAAATAAATAAATGCTTTCGTCAACGGCGCGCAATGGCTTATGGGGTAGAATAGGCCGCTAAGTGTCCATTTATGTATCCTTCTTTTCACGGGGAAACGAAGGGTGCATTTGGCGTCGCTTTTGAATCAGGGAAGACTTCGTCGCGGCGCGATGACGCAACAGGCCTTCGAATACGGCCTTCGGAGGATGCAGAACTGAATTGGGACAGCCTTCATCGAGCCGCGTGACGCAATCGGCCTTCAAATGCGACCTTCCAAGGATGCAGCCTTTGAATTGGGACGTCCTTCATCGCGCCGCGGTGACGCAATCGGCCTTCAAATACGGCCATCCGGCCTTCAAATACGGCCTTCGAAGGATGCAGCCTTCACTTTGGGACACAGCTATTGAGAGAGAGAGAGCGAGCAAGTCAGACGAAGCATATGCACACTGAGTGATTTCCAGATACTCTGCATAAAAAAGTAGATATTGTAAAAGAAATTGAACGCAATCAAAAGATTACATTTCTGAGTGAACTTAGAAGAGCCGATGCCGAAGTGAGAAGACGACGAGGCAGAGAATCGAGAATAAAGGCCGATGTAAATACACGGAGCACCAAAGCACCGCAAATTATCTTCTTATTGAATAAGTTGTGAAATTCTTGACTTGGTGAGTTTTTTTTTTTTTATTATATTGACTTGACATTTTACAAGAAAACTGTTGAAGAATCAGTGGCAAATCAGTAATGTGATATTAGCGTTCATATAGGCCACTTATGCATAGTGTGTGAGCTAGTGCTAATTTGCACATTGGGCTAAAGCTAACCACATGTGAAGATGCAAACGAGTCAATGAAGAGTGACAATGTCGTGTATAAGTGTCGAGATATTGAGTTAATATGTTGTTTAAAGTGTATACATGATATTTGTTGATGAAAGTGTTTGAATGGAAGATTAATTATTGTTCTGCCTTGTGTTTTGCCAGGCTGGGTTTTTTTCCCTTCTCTTTTGTGTTTCTTCTGAGAAATTGCGATCACCATCCTGGACACGTGAGATGCATATGAGCGTATGTAAAAGGCGAGCCACCCACGGAGACAATTTGATTGTTGAACTTTGATCTTGAGTTCATCGAAACTGGTATGAGAAATCTTTCCCTTTTTGTTTTTGGACAAAGAGGACTGAGACTTTGTTTTTGCATATTTTCCCTCGAGCTTTGAACAGAGAGACATTGATTCTGAACTGAACGATTCTAAAGAGTCAACAAATCTTTTGATCTGAGTCATTTGATTCTGAACTGACATTAACTGAATCAATTCAGTGAATCTTGTATATTTGATTCATTTGGCTGAAAAGACTGTGCTATATTTTGAAGGGAAAGAGTGATTTGAATTATTGAGTTGTAATATTTTGTTGTTTCCATTTTTTTGGGTTATAAACAAACAGAGTCTTGAGTTTTCCAATAAGTTTTATTTTATTATTTCTTTTTTTTTTGTACAAAGTATATGACAATTGTTCCCAATTGGGTTGATCTGTTTGAGTTGACGAGCCCAACTTCCTGAAATTCCAAAAAGAGAGTTGATTATAAGCATTGTCATACATTGTATGTTGTTAAATGGCCGTGTTGAGATTTACATACTCCAGACAAATTGCAATTAAGAAATTCTTCAATGAATGCAAGATTCTAACCAGTAAACGGAACTCTTGGTTTTCACCTACCTGCTGTTTTGCTTCCCTCTCTCCAGTAGCCTCTCCTTACCTTCTGATCAGCTGGCCCATATTGAACCCTATACAAGTGTGACACATCAAACCTGACACGTGTTACATGCTACACTTTGGCGAGCCAGCCAGGAGACAGGACGCTGCAGCGACTGAGGTGAATAATCATCAATACAAGTACGTACAGTGAATCTGACAGAAATGGATGTTGTGGAACGGGAAGGCGTTAATGTGCAAAATGCAGTAATCGTTAGTGGCATAACACTGACTGAATCAGATCAAGCACTAGAAACATGCCTCTTGAGATTTGGCTCCATACGACGCAATCTACTGATTGACGATTCACAGTCTGAGCTTCATCATAATGCAGTAGTGGAGTTCACGCACAGTTCAGCCATGTGCGATCTTGAGCCCCAGCTGCCACTAACCTTAGTGAGCCCTACTGATGCAGACACTGTGTTCCATGTGCGCGCTCTGGGTACGGTTTACACCCCCGCCACTAGTAGTGCCACCGCTGAGTGCTTGGAGAAACTACAAGCAATAGCAAGCGCCAATGGGGAAACCCTACAAGATGTTCTCCAACGAGAATTGATGAAGGTTAGTGGAGTGAAAGCTCAAGCTGATGCGTCACGTAGAGCAGGACCTGGGCAAGAGCAAGGCCCTCCAGAGACAAGCCCCTTGACAAGTGTGACTAGCACTCCTTCGCGGTTGGAAGGAGTAGAGCCTGAAAACCCAGTCAAAGTGAACATAGGCGCAGCGTCGCCTCACTTTTCGAATGATGCAGATGCCAACTCTGCTGAGACAATATCAGTGAAGCTTCCCATGTCTGCTATGAACCCTTCAGGCATCCAGAGAATAGTGATGGAACACATTAGAGTTGGGATCCATCTAGAGTTGAAGAAAAGAGAAGGAGGCTGAGAGAATGAGTGGGAGTGGGATCTCCAACAAGGACTTGCCACAGAGTCTTTAAATTAAAGTCAGTCTCTGTCGCAGGGCTGACGGGGACTGAGAAAAACGAACAATGCCCTAAGCATCGACGAGTGTTTGACAAGCAGGCCGACACCAGAAGCTCCTTCAAGTTACCAGCTGGACTGGTAGGAATGAAATGCACTGCACAAATTAAAGTCGAAGGGAAGAAAGTGAACTGCTTATTGGACACAGGATCTCAGGTAATGACAATTCCCCTGTCTTTCTACAACAGTCACTTGTCACAGCATCCCATGCAACCGTTGAACCACCTGTTAGAAGTTGAAGGTGCAAATGGACAGGCCGTTCCCTATCTAGGATATGTTGAATTGACTCAGGAATTCCTAGGAATTGAAGCTGAAGTTCCAACATTGGCCCTAGTGGTTCCAGATCTGACGTATACACCTCAAATCCTCATTGGCACCAACACATTGGACGTCCTGTATGCTGATCATGCGCAAACGACCATGCCCCAAGTTAAGTCATATTACCATGGGTATCGAGCTGTCATAAGAGTCCTCGTAGCAAGACGATGACGAGCGCGTGCGAGAGTCTTTGGCCAAGTAAAAGTGAAGGGAGGAATGCCTGAAGTCATAACAGCCGGAAGCAGCGTAGTTCTCGACGGCTGTGTCAACATCATTGGGCCGCTGTCGGAGACTTGGGTGGCAGTGGAACCGTCAGCGTCATTTTCCTTGCCTGGCGGACTGCTAGTGGCTAATAGTCTGCACTCCTTACCTCCGAAGCGCAATGTCCAGACACCAGTAGTGCTGAAGAATGAGACGCAGACTGATTTAATAATCCCTCCAAGAGCAGTACTGGCCGAAGTATATGCCGTCCAGAATGTGATTGAAGGAAGACAGCCCATGAGTATCCCTGAGTGCAAAGCAGCGAATCCTTCACAAGTCATTGTTCCTGACTTTGTTGACTCTCCCTTGTCATGTGAATGGAAGGAGCGGATAACGGATCTAGTGAACTCCATGGCAGATGTTTTTGCACTGCACGAGTTAGATTGCGGCCACACTGATAAGGTGAAACACCGTATCAATCTTAATGACAAGACACCCTTCAAGCAGCGTGCTAGACCTATCCACCCCAAGATGTGGATGCAGTAAGAAGACACCTCAAAGAGCTCCTCGATGCCGGTGTCATAAGACAATCTGAATCCCCATTCGCTTCCCCCATAGTAGTCGTGAGGAAGAAAAACAACGATGTGCGCTTGTGTATCGATTTCAGAAAGTTGAATTCCCAAACCATAAAGGATGCGTATGCTCTGCCGAATCTGGAAGAAGCCTTTTCTGTTCTAACTGGATCCAAGTGGTTTTCAGTTCTTGACTTGAAATCTGGTTTCTACCAAATTAAGATGGAAGAGGCTGACAAACGGAAAACAGCGTTCGTATGCCCATTGGGGTTCTGGGAGTTCAACCGAATGCCCCAAGGGATCACAAATGCACCAAGCACATTTCAACGGCTCATGGAGCGGTGCATGGGGGATCTTAATAGAAGAGAAGTATTGGTCTTCATTGACGATCTTATAGTCTTTTCTAAGATTCTTGAAGAACATGAAACCAGACTCCTTCAAGTTCTAGAATGGCTGAGAGATTACGAACTGAAGCTTTCTCCTAAAAAGTGTAAGCTTTTCCAAACGTCAGTCCGATATCTGGGCCATATAGTGTCTGAGAATGGTGTCGAAACAGATCCATCCAAAATTGAAGCCCTCAAAACCTGGCCAAGGCCTAGAAACCTTAAAGAGCACAAGTCTTTTCTCGGGTTCGCTGGATACTACAGAAGGTTCGTCCAAGACTTTTCCAAGATAACAAGACCTCTCAACGACCTGTTGGTTATCCCCCTCTGCAGAAAAAACAGAGACGAAGCCCTAAGGAAAGTACACAGTACCGAAATCCTAAAGAGCAATTTGGAGATCGATGGACTCAGGAATGCCAAAGGGCCTTCAGCACTATCATGGAGAAGCTGACTTCAGCCCCAGTCCTCGGATTTGCAGATCCCAGCCTTCCCTATGTGCTGACTACGGATGCGAGCACCACTGGACTTGAGGCTGCCCTTTATCAAGAACAAGAAGGTCGAATGAGAGTAATTGCCTTCGCCAGCAGAGGCTTAACCAAGAGTGAAACGAGATATCCAGCGCATAAACTAGAGTTCCTCGCGCTCAAGTGGGCAGTTAAAACCAAATTCAGTGATTATCTGTATGGAGAAGAGTTCACTGTGATAACGGACAGCGACCCGCTCACCTATATTCTGACATCTGCGAAGCTCGACGCGATCAGCTATAGGTGGCTGTCCAGCCTGTCGACGTTTAACTTCAAGATTCAGTATTGTGCAGGCAAGCGAAACATGGATGCAGATGCACTCTCGAGACGTCCTCATGACAGGCCTCTGAATGACTTTGTCTCTCAAAAAGAGTGTGAAAGAATCAAGCAATTCACCCTTCACCATTTAGCAGAATCAGATCAACCAATGATACTGCCAGCAGCGGTGAAAGCTCTCTGCGAAAGACACCGAGTGTATCAGAGCTGTACTGATCCTGACATGTCGTACTCCCAACCTACCGTGTTTGAGTCGCTGTCTCTCGGCGTTGGTGCAATACCCCAAGAGTTCCAGCAAGAGGATGCCCATGGTCTTCCAGTTGTTGTGTTACAAATTTATTAAATGTTTTAATTTAGGTTTCCACTGCAATAGTATATAAACTGATAAAGTTTAGTAGACTGATTTCAGATGATTATTGATTCTCCAGCAAGAGTCTCTTTTCCCGCCAGTCCTGTTTTCTCTATTGTGTTTTAAATGAGTCTTTAATGGCTCGAGCCAGTAGCCCCAAGATGCACCTTTTGTCTTTAATGGTTCTGGAATGGCCCTAGGAACCAGAGTTCCTGGCCAGTATCAGCATTTGAATAGGTATGCTGATTGAATTAAGACTGGTAACACGCTGGAGTCTGGGCGGGTTCCTTAACCTGTATACTCATTTACATGCTTTGTTTGAATTTGTCTCCTCCTTCAAAAGTCCCTCCTCCTAAAATGCCTATAAGACCCCATGTAAAATATAATAAAGAATAATTCAATAAAGAATAACTTCTGTTGAACGCAATCCCAACTGTCTCCTGGTCTTGCGTCGATGAAAGAAAACTTTCCAACAGATGGTGCCGTGAGCCGGATAGAGAAAAAGGAAACTGAATCTTGAAACTTCAAGCTCAAAGATCTCAACAAAGCCTGACTAAGTTCCAGACTGAATCTTCTGAATCCAGATTGAAAACTTCAAGCTCAAAGATCTCAACAAAGCCTGACTAAGTTCCAGACTGAATCTTCTGAATCCAGATTGAAAACTTCAATCTCAAAGATCTCAACAAAGCCTGACTAAGTTCCAGACTGAATTATCTGAATCCAGATTGAAAACTTCAAGCTCCCAAAAGATCTCAAAGACTGATTTTTTCCAGACGGAATCCTTCTCTACAAACGAAAGACTTGGTGAGTTTCACTCCATTCAAAGAACCTTTGCAGACCAGTACAAAAATAGTTTTCCTCTGCGCCGTTCAGAGAAGTAGTTAACAAACAGCTGTAGAGTTTGGTTAACTAAAGATAAGCCTCTAAAGTTTGCTTTTAGAGATTAAATTTATCCTCTGTTGTTCAGGCAGGGAAGATTAACAGTTACATGTTAATATTGTGTGTATCCTCTTGCTAAGAGAAGACCTATCCTCTGTAAGCTAGAGAAGAGTTAGCGTCATGTGCTAATAAGATTGTACCCTCTGTTTGTAAGACAGTAGAGAGAAGTTTTAGTGTTTTGTGATTGTTAAGTAACAAAGGAAGTCACAAAATGGTTAGAAGGAATGCTAGGCTGATACCCACAACATGGAAAGACAATGAGTTTAAGTCTTTGTTAAGAGAGCACATGGACTCAATCATGACTGAGGAAGTCAGATTGAATTTGACAAAGACATTTGGCATTGATGCAGACAAAGTATGGTCTATTGAAGATTGTAAAAAGGTGCTTGGAGCAAGCATCCGCACAAACAATGTGAAGGGCATTATTTGTTGTCACAGAGAATATGTTTTAGCAAAAGCTACAGAACAGTCTAAGCGCAACTCAGAGCTAGAGAAACAGATCAAAGAGCTCCGTGGTAGATTATCTTCTGTGACTAAGAAAGTAAACCGCAACAAAGATGCAGAAAAAACTGATGTGGAAGAAGTAAGTCAGCCTGATAACAATTATCCTGACTTAAAAGCTTTCTTTGAAACAGATGTAGCCATCCAATCAGTAACTGATGAGCCTGTAGATTCAGTGCATGTTTGTGGGGCTAGGAGAAGATCTCAGGGAACTGAAAGTGAACCCAACTCTTCTGTTGCCCAAATGCAAACTGTTGCCAAAACATCTTCTGGTCCTAAAGATGTAGAGAGACTATCCCAGAGCTTACCCTCAGCACGCACACAATTTTCTGAATTTAGAAGAGCATTGAGAGAAGGTGTTTTGAAAATCCTAAAGAATATCTTAGGACCCAAAATCGATTGGTTGAAAATGACCAATTGTGTACAGAAGAAGGGTGAAACTGTTTGTGAGTACACAGAGAGGTTCTGTCAGGTAGCTGTAACGTACAGTGGAATAGTGGATGATTCCGAAAGTGTGTTAGCTGACAAAGGAGCTCTAATCCGAATTTGGGCAGATGGTCTTGTAGCTGAGTACAGAACAGCCTTGCCATTCCTAGATATTACGTGGGCTAAAATAACTCTCAGAAGTAACCTAGAAAGTTTAGCTATTTGGGAAAGAGATGCTGATGTCAAAGAGAGAGTAAGAATTGCAGCAGTTTCTGTTAAGGTCAACTCAGAGAAGCCAAAGAAACGCAAAAGTCCTAGAGAAGCCAGTTGTTCTTACTGTGGCAAGCACGGACATTTTGGAAAAGAATGTAGGAAAAACAAAAAGAACTTTAAAGAAGTTAACAAGGTTACTTAGCTTCTGCTTAGCCTGCTTGATATTCTGAAGCAGCCCCTCCCCTCCTCGTTAAACTCGTGGGGCAACTTGATACGGTGTTAACCATTTAGGCTGTGAGTGCTTAATTTCCCCAGTAACTCACAACAAAGATGAAAGACTTATTTTTGTTTAATAGAACAAAAGGAAAGTGACTGTCTCAGCCTTTCTTTGGGAGACATTAAGTAAGACTCACAGCCTTAAATGTTATACCACAGAATATTGCAGTCAGACAACCATCCTCTGTTAATGATGTTTATTAGGACTGATGTTTCACTGGAGAATGGAAATGTGGCAATTTTCTCACACACTGTACAGTTGTTTCCCCCATCTACAGGGACAGGATAGGACACACGGACAAGTGAGGTGCCCTGGGAAGAACTGAACGCAACAGGCGTCGGGGGTGAACCCAGGGTGAAGACACTACCTCATAGGCCTTTCCCCATTTAGTCCATCCTTACCTCACTGGTCCATAGGTGTCAAATCAATTAAGAAATAGGGAAAGAATGAAACAACAACAGTAGACCCTAAAAAACCATACAACTCTTGTGTTTGAAGAAATACTGCTCTGTTTTGTTTTCTTTCTTCCTCTGTGCAAATAAACACTTGATGGCTGTTCCAAAAATCCATATGCAACGACGTCTCACCTGCATATGAAGCCACAACCTCAAGAAGACAACTACACCCACTGCTGAACGAGCCAATCACAAAAGAAAAAGAAAAAAATACACAACGCAGAGATACAAAACCTTCAGTCATCCATTCAACATGATAAAGACTACAAGCCTGCACCATTACATGAGTGCTGCACCGGGTTAATGTCGGGTTAACCAATAAGCAATCTTGATCTTTCAACAAAATTACACCAGTTGACTGAAGATAATTCTTCATGGTTCGGAAACTTGCTCACGAGAAAATAACAGTTTTCAGATGTTGGGGACCCTGGATGATAAGGGAAAGACCTGCTGGAAGAGTTTTGTGAAGCCGTTGGTCACGCGTACAACTGTACTCGTAATGACTCAACTGGGATCTCACCATACTAGTTAATGTTCGGGAGGCAACCCCGGCTACCAGTCGATCTGGCCTTTGGATTACCTGCTGATAAGTCATCCCAGTCTCACTTGAGTTATGTGAGGAATTTGAAGGATCGACTGAAGGAGAGCTACAGGGTAGCAAGAGAGAATGCTGCAAAAGTAGCAATAAGCAGATGTTTGATGAGCGAGTGGTCGCTTCATTCCTTGAGGTTGACGATCGCGTTCTGGTGAGGAATGTCAGACTAAGAGGAAAGAATAAGTTGGCAGATAAGTGGGAGAAAGAGGTTTACGTCGTGATCAAGAAAGCTGGTGACTTACCAGTCTATACTGTTCAACCTGAGGGCAAGGATGGGCCGCTCCGCACGCTCCATCGCGATTTGCTACTACCCTGTAGATTTTTGCAAGAGGAAGACAGAACTGAGTCAGTAAGACAGAATAAACCCTGCAAGCCCAGAACTCGAGCAAACCCTGGTTCAGGAGAGTCTGAGAGTGAAACCCAGGATTCTGAATCTGAAGATGACTTTGCAAATTACGTACCTGGGTACTTACCAAGCATTGAGAGCAGGATTCTTTCCAACCATAGACCTGAGGACCAGTCAAAAACTGGGGTTACGCCAGAAGTTTCTCCTGAAATGAGAAGTGCAATTAGTACAGACATCAGACTTTCTACCTCAGCGGAGTCACACATGAACTTACCTGACCTACCTGATGATGAAGACGGATGTCTGCGTGATGAACCTGAGAAGGGGAGATTGCAGTTGAAAGACTCTACAGGATCTGATGTCTTAAGTGACATGCCTGTGCAGAATGGACAGCAGGACTAGGAGTTTGATAACCCCCCATCTGGGACTCTCAATGGAGAGGATGAGAGGAATGATGGCTTTACACAGAACGAATCTGTTAATTTGAGGAGTCCCCGAGACAGCTTAATGGAGATTGGCCAGAGTTTGGCAGATGTTCCTAGACGCTCACAAAGGCATTGTGAACCACCAAGAAGGCTACAGTACTCCACGTTGGGTAATCCCCTTTCTCTGGTTGTGCAGTCATCACTGCAGGGGCTCAGTGCAGTTTTCACTGTGTCATTGGGGGAGCCCTCTTCTCTTGGAGATAACCCTCAGAAAATGTGTAGTGAGAATCCTACTGCAGTGATTTTGCAGCCTAAGGGATGCAGCGGGACCTGCATATCCTCAAAGCAGGGAGAGTGTAACCCGGGTGATCCAGGCTACCAGTAAAAGAGTTGAAAGTTATGTAAAAAGATGGGAAAATAAAGGAAAAGAGAATAAGAGAGAAAAACGAGTGCTTTAGAAGAGAAAGTGTTTCGTCCAATCATTGATCGTGCTGCATTGATTGACACTCCAACGAGCCAATGGTAGCAGCGCACTGAGACTGCGCCGGCGACACTGCCGCTGTCTGAGACATAGAGAGAGAGCGAGGGAGCAAGTCAGACGAAGCATATGCACACTGAGTGATTTCCAGATACTCTGCATAAAAAAGTAGATACTGAAAAAGAAATTGAACGCAATCAAAAGATTACATTTCTGAGTGAACTTAGAAAACCCGATGCCGAAGTGAGAAGACGACGAGGCAGAGAATCGAGAATAAAGGTAATAAAGGTGTAAATACACGGAGTACCAAAGCACCGCAAATTATCTTCTTATTGAATAAGTTGTGAAATTCTTGCCTTGGTGAGTTTTTTTTTTATTATATTGACTTGACATTTTACAAGAAAACTGTTGAAGACTCAGTGGCAAATCAGTAATGTGATATTAGCGTTCATATAGGCCGCTTATGCATAGTGTGTGAGCTAGTGCTAATTTGCACATTGGGCTAAAGCTAACCACATGTGAAGATGCAAACGAGTCAATGAAGAGTGACAATGTCGTGTATAAGTGTTGAGATATTGAGTTAATATGTTGTTTGAAGTGTATACATGATATTTGTTGATGAAAGTGTTTGAATGGAAGATTAATTATTGTTCTGCCTTGTGTTTTGCAAGGCTGGGTTTTTTTCCCTTCTCTTTTGTGTTTCTTTTGAGAAATTGCGATCACCATCCTGGACACGTGAGACGCATATGAGCGTATGTAAAAGGCGAGCCACCCACGGAGACAATTTGATTGTTGAACTTTGATCTTGAGTTCATCGAAACTGGTATGAGAAATCTTTCCCTTTTTGTTTTTGGACAAACAGGACTGAGACTTTGTTTTTGCATATTTTCCCTCGAGCTTTGAACGGAGAGACATTGATTCTGAACTGAACGATTCTAAAGAGTCAACAAATCTTTTGATCTGAGTCATTTGCTTCTGAACTGAACGATTCTAAAGAGTCAACAAATCTTTTGATCTGAGTAAATTGTTTCTGAACTGACATTAACTAAATCAATTCAGTGAATCTTGTATATTTGATTCATTTGGCTGAAAAGACTGTGCTATATTTTGAAGGGAAAGAGTGATTTGAATTACTGAGTTGTAATATTTTGTTGTTTCCATTTTTTTGGGTTATAAACAAACAGAGTCTTGAGGTTTCCAATAAGTTTTATTTTATTATTTCATTTTTTTTGTACAAAGTATATGACAATTGTTCCCAATTGGGTTGATCTGTTTGAGTTGACGAGCCCAACTTCCTGAAATTCCAAAAAGAGAGTTGATTATAAGCATTGTCATACATTGTATGTTGTTAAATGGCAGTGTTGAGATTTACATACTCCAGACAAATTGCAATTAAAAAATTCTTCAATGAATGCAAGGTTATAACCAGTAAACGAAACTCTTGGTTTTCACCTACCTGCTGTTTTGCTTCCCTCTCTCCAGTAGCCGCTCCTTACCTTCTGATCAGTTGGCCCATATTGAACCCTATACAAGTGTGACACATCAGACCTGACACGTGTTACAAGCTACACTTACAGTACACGTCTGTATACAGGCCGTTGGAAAGTATATGACACCATTTGTCAGTTACTAACTAAGCTTCTACCAGACATATGCCACTTACTTTTGAGAAGTTATTCTCTATCCGAGGGAATTGTGCACCTGTTTCCATTTCTGCCCCCCTCACGTTCAAGAGTGCTATACTAACCGAAATTGGCTTATATGTTTGACCTATTATCTGACACCAATGGGATGGGAGCTCAGATTACCCTGATGAGTATTATCAAAGATGCTTTAAAAATAGTACACCCAGCCTTCTGACCTGGCACTTAGCATGACTAAGATGGATTAGGGTAACAGCAGAGGTTAGCAGGCTTTTGTCCCTATCAGCACATCGGGCTACACTCCAGACTTTGGCCTTGAGTACCTCCTCACCACCAGTGTTGTATAAAGTACTAGAAAGCAATACTTGAGTAAAAGTACAAGTATTGTACTAGAAAAAGACTTTGGTAGAAGTGAAAGTTACCTTTTAGAATATTACTTAAGTAAAAGTCTTAAAGTATCTGATATATACTGTACTTAAGTATCAAAAGTAATTTTCTGATATTTAATGTACTTAAGTAATTGAAGTAAAAGTAAAAGTTTTTTTTTTTTTGATTATGCGTTGAATTCAGCGATCACGGAACGCGAAAAACTGGAGGGACTGTGTAGCCTGCACTGTAGGCTACTTGTGTTATCGTTTATCTCCCACTGCATGTACCTTTAGCTGTTAAAAAAAAAATTGCATCACAATAAGTGTATTGTGATTGTCACTAACATTTTTGTAATTAAACTGAATTTTATTAGGTTTAGTGACATGTTACAATGTTTATAATTTCTGGTAAGCTACGCTTTTTTATTATTTCAATTCAATTCAATTGTGATTTGATTTAATATGGACTCATTTGTATAAATATTAGGTAGGCTACTCAAGATCTGCGTTAATTTTTCTAAAAATAAAAAATTAAAAAAAATCCCTATAATGCTGTAAACATACAGAGAGCCCTAGCTTGTAGTAGGCTATTATTTAAGGTTAAAAATAATTAAATAGAATGCGTTTTTTTTATTATAATAAAAACTTTAATGATATAAGTAAAATATAATAAATATGTAATATAGAACACATATTTAGCAAAATACTCTCTATAGCTATTTATTTGTCTTGCCAACTGTGCTAGCCTATTATTAAATGGCTTTCCTGAGGTAAATGTGACATAATTGTCCTCCAGCTATGTTATTGACCTCTTCACGCTGATGAAAAACACTTATTGATCGATATTATGTATAAGGAACATTTCGGTAAGTTATAGGCCTACTGTATCTTTCAACAGTATTCATGTTTTTTTTTACTATTAGCTAGTACAGATGATCGGTTCACTTGAGCTAGGGATCTGTCATCAGACTGTCACGTAACATTTACAAGCGCCAAAACAGTATTTATTTTTTGAATTTCGTAATAAAATTGACATAATCTGAGTTAAAAAAAAAAATGTTTTATATCATAATGTAACCTGCTCTGTCTAGTCTGTCGGTCGTCCTCTTTGCTTCGCGATTTTTCTGTGCGTGAGAAAATTGATGTGAGGCGTGAGAGCGCGTGGAAAAAGTCAATTGCGTGTGTCTCACGGTGAATGCGTGAGAGTTGGCAGCTCTGTAAGTTAAACGTGCTCCAGGTCCTCCGGCAGGTTCTCGTGCTTCCATGGCGGTTTCAGTTGTGCTTCCCCCTCCTTTGGCATGGCAACAAACAAGCATTACGCTGAAATAGAGCGCGCGCCGTGCGTACTGCAGTCTAGGAGCAGTGATTCGCCAAACCTCCCTTATTGTAGTCGCACACATTTCTTCTGATTTTATTTTGTAGTAACGAGTAACGAAGATGCTTAGTGGAAATATAGCGGAGTAAAAGTATACATTTTATCTAGGAAATGTAGTGGAGTAAAAGTGAAAGTTGACATAAATGTAAATAACGAAGTAAAGTACAGATACGTGAAATTTCTACTTAAGTACAGTAACGAAGTATTTGTACTCCGTTACATTACAACACTGCTCACCACACATTCTGCCCTATTTACAACCTAAAATTGCAATGGCTCAGTTTGCCGAAGCACATTAGTAGTACTTGTAATCTCTACGGCACATTTCCCAAACCCATCGTTACCCAAGTAGCGTGTAAAAATTTTCATAAATTAACTAGAGCCTTGGACCACTCATACTGTAAGTGCAATACATACAACTTATATGGATCACTCTCCTGCTTTCACAGTTTATCATATAGACAAAGGAACATTTCAAACATAATGATGCATTTTGATCACTGCAAGGCATTGTATTATCATCGTATTAGAGAATAAAGTAATTCTAGTAAAAAAACACACACACACACACACACACACACACACACACACACACACATATATATATATATATATATATATATATATATATATATATTCTCACCAATCTTGTGCTGAGATGACAATCAATAAGGCATAACTTTAATAAGAATCACATTGCAATAGAGAGATAATCTATTTTTTATAATGATAGAGGCTTCACAAGAAAACATGCAAATATATTTTTTTACATTTTTGGGTCACATAAGTGTTTAGTACTTTTGTACTAACAAACAAACACATAAATACATGTTAACACATTTCATTTAAATTCAAAAATTATTATTATTATTATTTTTCAAAACAGTTGCTGTTTTGATGCACTTAATTTCTAATTAATATTGAGCAGTACAAACAGGGAAACATGTGTTATGGTCCCAGCAACAATTCACATAAAAACAAAAGACTTTTAATGCATTAAATGTTTCTAACATATAAGCGTGTTTCTTCATCTGTGAACATTTTTGGTCCTGTGGACTTTCAGACAAAGAAAAAGTCTTCTAAAACACAATTTCTCCCCTTTATTCTCCAAACAATGTCCAATACATCACAGGAAAAAGCTGACATTTTTGTCATTTGTTATGAAAATCACAAACATTTTCACTACAGTGTAATTTATATTGCATATCAGACTTGTATTGTTTTTAATATTATATAATTACAAAATAATTTATAAAATATAATTTTAAGTTGGAATTTTTGTTTTATATTTCTGGATTAAATTGGCAAACCACTTTGACTAATTTTGTAGCTAAAATTCTATACATTATATGTACTGTGTATATATTTGATGTCATTTCCACATAACATTTCCTGTCATTTCCACATCTTCCAGCAATTTTACCATTAATAAAGCATGATTGAGGTGAGAGACATATATTGGTATTGTGCATCATTTCAAATAATGTTTTTTTTTTTTTTTTATAAATAACATGATTTGAAATGATGCACAATACCATTATGTCTCTCATCTCAATCATGCTTTATTAATGGTAAAATTGCTGGAAGATGTGAAAATGACAGGAAATGTTATGTGGAAATGACAGCAAATATTTTAGTTTTAATAAAAAATCAACCTCTGGGACACAAAAGTGCCTGTAGTTGAAGAAAACTCCATAAAAATAAGAGAAACAATACATTTCTGAAATGTAATCAAATAGGCTATATTTAAAGGAAAGCAGAATTTAAAAGTTCACATTCCCCTTGTTTACTTCTATTTCTATCAGGTATAACTGCTCCTAGCATTTCAGAATGTCTTCATCCTTCCCCATGTTAGTTTAATGTGACATCTGGATTTAAGCATTGATAGTCTTCTTAAGCCTCAGATGACAACAAGGCATTTACTTTTTTCTTGCTTTTTCAGTTCACTTAACTGCAATATCGGCTCTGGTCCAGCCTATTGCTAAAGGATCAATACTCATGGATGCTGTTACTGTATCAGCTCATCTGACAAATCCAATTCAATTACCTGCTGCTGAAGGAGAAAAACAGATCTATCCAAAGCTTTAAGGACCTGAAGAGCATTTCATTTTCAAGAGAGACCAATAAGAATGTGCATTCTGCCTCACTCTTGGGATTGATTGTTTCATTGCAGGATGAGCGAGGAGAAACCTATCTGATAAAATAATTGGACAGACATGTCATTTGACATGCTTGCGGTCATGTGACCACAAGCAAGCATCTCTCTCTGGACTTTTTTGTTTGCTTGTTTTATCCCTGTAGGGAAAGATAATACACCACATGCACATCTGATTTGACATTTTATGATCTAGATTTAAAATCTAGATATTAAGCTGTTTTGTATGTAAAAACTGTATCATCTGATTGGCTGACTTTTCACAAACTTTTCACCGCAATTGCACAGGCTGTTTATTCAGGACTGCTCGAAATGAAGTCATGTTAAGAAGGAACCAATAACATGAGAGGAAGAACTAACTACAAGTGAAAACAAAACACCATCTGGTTGGTCATTTTAAATGTGAATTAGAATAACTTTCCCTGTCAAAGTGGGCAGATCTTAGTCAATAAGCTGCAATGACCAGATTTATACAGCAGATTTAAAAAAAATCAAAAAAAATCTGTTTGGCTATGCAAAACTACACAACTCATATCTCATTGTTTTCAGCAAACAGATACACAGATGTTGGCTGTTACGCAATTGTTAAGATATTTTTGTTGAATTAGTCATCACTGCTAATTAAAAAGCCCCAGTAAAACCAGAGCTGTCAGAAGCAATGGATTTCAAAGTACAGAAAGGTGAGTGTGAATTATAGGTCACCCCTCATGAGAAACAGGCTCAATAATATATCGGCTTTGACATCTGCTGGCGGAGACACAGCAGGATGCACCTCATCCTCTGTGACACCCACAGAGTGACCTGTTCCCCCACTGACAACCCACTAACTCTCTTCACTCTCTCTGATGCAGGCGTGCGAGCGGAATGACAGCTCATCTAACATGGACAGTCAGAATGAACGTTTTGGATCTTTTCACACAAACAACATGCCAGCTCTTTTTCACGGATAGAAACACTTGCCAGCTTCAAGTGTTTTAGGGTTAATCGAGCATGTCTCTGCGCTTGAAGACCTTTTAGCAACCCATTTAGGAATGAGAGATACATTTATCTGAAATAATAATCTGTCAAATCATAAAAGTACACTTTTTTATATACTGGGGCAGGGGTGTCAAACTCAGTTGGCCACTGTCCTGCAGAGTTTAGCTCCAACCAGCTCCAAAAACACCTGCTTGGAAGTTTCTAGTAATCCTAAGGGTTGTTCCATAAAAGATGCTAAGAAAAGCGGGGATTAAACTCCAAAACCCGACTTGAATAAACCTAACAAATAAGTTGGGGCTAAAGCGGTTTCATAAAAGGTAATTCAAGTTCACGCAATCCCACTAATTTGATCCAGGTTTATCTAGTCTACACTGTTAGACTTTTCTGTAATTTCTACAGTTATTTACTTTAAATCCCCCAGTATTATACTGCTATTTCTCTTTACAGTAAATAACTGTGATTCTCATTGCATCATGGGAATTTTCTGTGATGTCTAACACCACATACAGAGACTTACTGTATTTTTTAAATTTGCTGTATACTACTGTATTTGACGTAACGGCCTCTCTGGCTTGCACCATTCCAGCGTGCTTTTTATTTCCTAATTTTTTGTCTTACAGCGTGTGTCTACAACGCTATAATAGGCAGAGGCTGTCTATATTGGACACATTGAAGCGACCGAATACAAAATGCAAACCTTTTTGTCCCTTGTCAGAAATAGCGCGAGCGCTTTTGACTCCCGTCCGTACCGTACGTCAGAAATATAACAGTCGCGGCGCATCACTACACAGTCTGGGATTTGTCGTGTCGCGCCAGAGCATCCAGTGTAATATCAGTGGGGTCTGTCTTTTGTTGGATCGCGCCGTTCGTGTCTGGCCCGGGGAAGAGACGGAATTCACTTCACAGAGAGAGAGATCAGCAAGCAAGGTAAAAAAATAAAAATAAATAACTTCTGTGTGTGTTGACAGGATTGTGCCCAGTTTAACTTATGTTATAACGTTAGCCTAACGTTACTCGTCAACATGGCGGTAACAAACTTTACCACGGTAAACTGAGCTAACGTTTCATTTTACACGCTTTGTTAGATTATTGAATTAGCGAGTTAAAATATGCCAACGAGCAACGCGTTTACATTAACAATAAATGTGAATAAACTAATGTGAAATTCTGTTTTGGTTGTAGATAATGTTGGCCTACTGATGAGAACCTTTATAGTTTTAGCATTAGTTTGCAAACTATAACATATTATTGTTTTGTTTTTTTAATGGAATTTAATATTTACTTCCATTTTTATGTGTTTAAAGGCAACTGCAACAAAGCGCCAATTCGCTCCAGTGACTTCTAGCAAGATTCCAGAGGTAGGCCATTTGTGATATATTTTGAGATAAGTTTGCTGAAATGATTAGCAATATGTGAAAATTGCTTTGGAGCCACTGGTGCAGACTAGGAAGCTTACAATATCTTATAAAATCTCTATAAAATTGGCTAACTTTATATCAAATAAGTGACCTTTGCATCATGTCTAACTTTATATTTATTACACAGCAAGCTAACCAATCAGAAGATGAACCATTGTCTTTGTTCAGTCTCACCAGATTAAATGTATCCAGGTAAGCACTGCAGTAAAACTCTCACTAATTCATTCATACCAAATCTAGCATTCACAACTTAAGTTTATATTTTTGCATTATTTTGATATTTTATTATGCAGAAGACTATTGCAGTCCCACCTGACCAGGAAGGTCCTAATATCAGCGCACAGGTGGGTTAACTACTGTAGGAAGGAGAACGATCATCACACAGAGATTTCTTGCATGTGTCTTACTGTGTATTTGTCTCAAACAGGTGCCCCTTCACTGCAGACAAGCTGAAATGGGCTAAAATCATCGATTTCAGTCTTTCTTTCTATGGATCTCAGCATTTTTGGACAGAATTTAGGATTTGTAAGTATTAAAATTTAATCTGGCATAATTTAATTTAGTTTTTTTGTATGCTATTTATTGACAAAAGCTGTTTACAAATATACAGTGAGGAAAATAAGTATTTGAACACCCTGCTATTTTGCAAGTTCTCCCACTTAGAAATCATGGAGGGGTCTGAAATTGTCATCGTAGGTGCATGTCCACTGTGAGAGACATAATCTAAAAAAAAAAATCCAGAAATCACAATGTATGATTTTTTTTTAACTATTTATTTGTATGATACAGCTGCAAATAAGTATTTGAACACCTGTCTATCAGCTAGAATTCTGACCCTCAAAGACCTGTTAGTTTGCCTTTAAAATGTCCACCTCCACTCCATTTATTATCCTAAATTAGATGCACCTGTTTGAGGTCGTTAGCTGCATAAAGACACCTGTCCACCCCATACAATCAGTAAGAATCCAAATACTAACATGGCCAAGACCAAAGAGCTGTCCAAAGACACTAGAGACAAAATTGTACACCTCCACAAGGCTAGAAAGGGCTACGGGGCCAAGCAGCTTGGTGAAAAAAGGTCCACTGTTGGAGCAATCATTAGAAAATGGAAGAAGCTAAACATGACTGTCAATCTCCCTCGGACTGGGGCTCCATGCAAGATCTCACCTCGTGGGGTCTCAATGATCCTAAGAAAGGTGAGAAATCGGCCCAGAACTACACGGGAGGAGCTGGTCAATGACCTGAAAAGAGCTGGGACCACCGTTTCCAAGGTTACTGTTGGTAATACACTAAGACGTCATGGTCTGAAATCATGCATGGCACGGAAGGTTCCCCTGCTTAAACCAGCACATGTCAAGGCCCGTCTTAAGTTTGCCAATGACCATTTGGATGATCCAGAGGAGTCATGGGAGAAAGTCATGTGGTCAGATGAGACCAAAATATAACTTGTTGGTCATAATTCCACTAAACGTGTTTGGAGGAAGAAGAATGATGAGTACCATCCCAAGAACACCATCCCTACTGTGAAGCATGGGGGTGGTAGCATCATGCTTTGGGGGTGTTTTTCTGCACATGGGACAGGGCAACTGCACTGTATTAAGGAAAGGATGACCGGGGCCATGTATTGCGAGATTTTGGGGAACAACCTCCTTCCCTCAGTTAGAGCATTGAAGATGGGTCGAGGCTGGGTCTTCCAACATGACAATGACCCGAAGCACACAGCCAGGATAACCAAGGAGTGGCTCTGTAAGAAGCATATCAAGGTTCTGGCGTGGCCTAGCCAGTCTCCAGACCTAAACCCAATAGAGAATCTTTGGAGGGAGCTCAAACTCAAACTCAAGTGTTTCTCAGCGACAGCCCAGAAACCTGACTGATCTAGAGAAGATCTGTGTGGAGGAGTGGGCCAAATCCCTCCTGCAGTGTGTGCAAACCTGGTGAAAAACTACAGGAAATGTTTGACCTCTGTAATTGCAAACAAAGGCTACTGTACCAAATATTAACATTGATTTTCTCAGGTGTTCAAATACTTATTTGCAGCTATATCATACAAATAAATAGTTAAAAAAATCATACATTGTGATTTCTGGATTTTTTTTTTTAGATTATGTCTCTCACAGTGGACATGCACCTACGATGACAATTTCAGACCCCTCCATGATTTCTAAGTGGGAGAACTTGCAAAATAGCAAGGTGTTCAAATACTTATTTTCCTCACTGTAGGTACTATACGGTTATCCGGACCACATGTGATGACCTACCCCAACCCCGCCCCTAAACCTACCCGTCACTGGGGTTACGACCAACCAAGAGCGGTTGTGGTCACGTGTGGTAAGGTGTGGTCCGGATAACCGTATAGTACCCAACTATATATTCTTAAGTTTTTGTGAAAATAATAATAAAAATTAACAAAAAAGGAGGTTAAAAATAATGTGACACTAATATTCTCTCTCTCTCTCTCTCTCTCTCTCTCTCTCTCTCTCTCTCTCTCTCTCTCTCTCTCTCTCTCTCTCTCTCTCTCTCTCTCTCTCTCTCTCTCATATAGTGTTGGAACCTGGATCTCCTCTGAAGGACTGAGTACATTTGTGTTTGCGGACACATACACAGACCAGGGAACATTCTGATGTTGTCAATCAAGTTCTGAACAGGAACCAATCTTTGGAGAAGTTCATTTATTCGCAAAGGTGGACAAAAACATTGTGTTGGTTTTTTAAAGATTATTTTGATGATGACTTTTACTCCTATGCTGTAGAAAAGATGGAGGAGTAGACAGTCAGACATTGATAATAATAAGAAATGTTTCTTGAGCATCAAAGAGACTTCTTTTAAAAACATTAAGACACTTAAATACTTATTTTGGCCACCAGTGTACATGAATCCAACAATTTTTTGTAAATAAGTGAAATTATTTTGAAGGTTGGGTTATGTGTCATGTATTGTGAAAAGAACTGTGTTTTGTCCTGTGTTGGACATTTCCTTTTTGACTGCTTAAAAATGTATTTATATTTTGCAGTTTTATGAATGTAATGGTTGATATTTCATTATAATACTTGTATAAGCTAAACAACCAATGACTCTACATTCATTTAGTCAAATGCTAATGTTTTGTTTATGGTTTTATCTATGTTTTTAAAAATGTGTGCAGTGAAGGACATCACATAATGTGTTAATTTAACATGTTTACACATCTTTGTGCTAACCTGTCTGACATATTTACTTTGTTAAAATCATTAACACAATGAATGAGTTAAAATTAACATAAAATATGTTGTCCCTAAACTCACCCATTAATGTGTGAAAATTTCACACATCATTTCCAGCATTGGCAGACTGTTTATTTTGTGATATATATGAAATGTTTTAAATAAAAAAATGGTATTTTGTGATAACTTTTTCTAATTGGCTTGTATGTCAGTAGTACTTATGTAGGATAAAAATAAAATTAATCATATATCAAATTTATGAAATCTAATTTATATTTAGTACAAATAAAAATAATTACAGTAGTGTACTGATTAGCTTCGTTTTTACAGTAATGCAGTGTATTACACAATTACAGTACCATGTACTGTTAAACTGAAATACGGTTTGGTACTGTAACTCTTAATTACAGTAACTTACTGGCAACAGTCTTGCCAGTAAGTTACTGTAAAAAAACCTTGAAAAGTCTAACAGTGTTGATAACTGCGTGTGCACGCGTTTCTTAAGCAGCCCTAGAGGTCGACCATAGATTAAATCGATTCACCATCAAACAGCGTATATTTTGTTCTGTTTTATGCGTTTGAGACATGGTGTTTGCAAAACTTATATTTCACAGGAATATTCTCCATCTGTAAATCTTAGAAAGTCGTGCAAATATTTCCATTTTGCTGCTAAACTTCATATTGAACGAGCTCTGCTGCGCGCATGCGTGCCAAATAGGAGCGCAATAATTCTGACCAATATTTTGCTTGGAAAATTAACAGGCTATGCAATATTTTATAACACCAGAAATATCTTCTAATTATAATTATTTATCTTTAGGATGTTGGATAAGTTGCAGTGAACTTATAGCTCATTACACTTATATATTTTATACTTAAAATAAAAATAAAAAATTAACAGAAGTAATTCAGGGAAGATTTTTTTAAAGAAACCAAATATAATAAAGATACAAAATATAGTTTTGGGTTTAGGACCTAAGCTACTTAACAAAGATGACTTATGCTTATTTAGAATGCTGCGAATTGCAGCTTTTAAAGCAATAATTGTTTTTTTGGAGAAAGCAAGAATGTTTGGTTAGATTTAGTTTATACAGTACATTATGGAGAGGATAACGTGAAATTAAGAGCAAAAGTATACATTTTGAAAAGATATGCGCAACTCTAAAATTAAAGAATAAAATAAAGGAATACATATTATCCTACATTAACTAAATAACTATTTGTATAATTGTGTTAAATGTGTTTGAATTGAAAGACATAATAAAGTACATTATATATATATATATATATATATATATATATATATATATATATATATATATATATATATATGTACTTTATTATGTCTTTCAATTCAAACACATTTAACACAATTATACAAATAGTTATTTAGTTAATGTAGGATAATATGTATTCCTTTATACATTTATGCTAAAATATTTGTTGTTGGACATTAGATGTGCTTTATTTAGAATTTTAAACCTACAAATGTATTTTTATGATAGAAATAACTGTAAAGGGACTATTGTAATGGGGTAAATCAAGTGTAGGCTAATATAGCCAATTAAGCGCAAATTCATCTTACCAGTTAACATGTAGTCTGTGCTTTTGTAATTATTTATTTAAAATTTTGTGATTTTAACTTCTGCTTTAATAAGCTTTTTTTATTTTATTTTAGATTGTAATGTTCTTATGTTCTTCTAATAACCATAAAAATGTACTACAGCTGCCAAATAAAACCAGAGAGAAATGTATTCATAAATCTTTAAAACTATCTAATTAAATCTTGGGCACAAAACATTCAGCCAGTAAATAAAACCCATATATATATATATATATATATATATATATATATATATATATATATATATATATATATATATATATATATATATATATATATATATATATATATATAGGCTACAATGATAAATGAGACACTATAGACCTACAAACATGTTAAATTATATTGTATACTATCAATTGTTTATGTAAAAAAAAAGAAAAAATTGTGTTCCTATTGGTCAGTGTTAGAGGATATGTGCAACAACTGAGGCTTAGCCTGACAGTTAGCCTGCCCTGGACCAGGCTAGTTTCCCAGCATAAGTTGCCAGAGTAACTGAGTTCGAACTATTTTAAGTTTTCTTTATGAAACAGAATCAACCAACAATAAGTCTGACTAACAAAAATAAGCCTGGCTTGTATTCTAATCTTGTTTTATGGAACAACCCTCTGAAGACCTTGATTAGCTGGATCAGGTGTGTTTAATTAGGGTTGAAGCTAAACTCTGCAAGGTTGTGGCCCACCAGGAACTGAGCTTGACACCCCTGTACTGGGGTATTTCTTCAACTTTGGCACGTGGCACATATTTTTGTATCTTTTATGTATAAATATTAAAGTGCCCCTATTATTCTATTTTAAACGTTTCTAATTTTGTTTTGGAGGTCTCCTACAACAGGTTTACATATATCAAAGGTAAAAAAACACTTTGATTTTCTCAAAAATATTGCATATCACCACATTTTTCAATGATTCTCATACAACTCATCTGAGGACTCTTTAGTCTTTCTAAATTCCTCCTTTCCTCGAGCCTACTCTGCTCTGATTGGCTAGATGGCCCAGTCTGTTGTGATTGGTCTACCGCAGTGTACAGCATTACCATAACTGAAATTCAACTCAGGAGGCTCCCTCAGTCCTCAGTGATTGTACTCACTGTAAAGACAGTAACGATGACGTTGATTTTACAATATTAATCCGAGCGCGAGTCCGATGATGAAACATAGAAAGAACTAGTTATTCAACTCGAACCTCCATCGCAAGGACGACTTGAGCAGAATGTTTCTCAGTGATATGCTACTCAGTTTGATGTACATTATAAGATGTTGCAACTGTAAATGTTCCTCACCATCAACAAACCGATGTGTATAGGCGGTTCAGAGTCGATTCTCTCTCTTTCGGGAGGCAATAACTGTATTTATCGTGGACTTTCGGCTTCACAACTTTGCTGATCATTTACATTTACAGACAGCTACATTACACATTTACATGAAAGGTAATATTCCAAAAAGCATAATAGGGGCACTTTAATGTTTTCCACTGTCCCAGACTTCCATCATAAATAGTATACAGTAATAATACAGCATAATACAGTATGAATTATTGCATGTTTAAATGCACAAGTACATGCATCCAATATTTGTTGTTGTGCACAATGAAGAGCTTGCTTGATACAAAATAAGCTGTAAGTATGGAATATACAGAAAGAATAATAATAATAATTTCACAATATTACAATTTTTTATGTATTTATTATCAAATAAATGCAGTCTTAGTAAGCAAAAAAGACTTCTTTCAAAAACATTTTAAAACACCTCAATTATTCCAAAATTTTAATCGGTAGTTAGCATCTGTTGCACGTTGTTAGTAGACAATTAGAAAAAAAATAAAAAAAAATAAAAACCTTTAATAATAATAGTAAGATTGTGAAAAGTATAAATTAAGAAAGTGTTTTCATATGAAGAAACACAAAATTTTCGAAATGTTTTGTATTTATTTAGTGTCATTAATACGGTTGGGGGAAAATCGATTCACACATGAATCGCAATTCTATCTTCTACTGATTTGAATCAAGTATATATAGCTGCAGTTAAAGTTAGCTGACCAAACTAACTTTAGATAAAAAGATAAAAAATATCTTCTTTTACTTTCCTCATGCCCATCACAGATGTGTATGACTTGATCCTGTTGAACACATTCAAAGATATTAAGAAGAATCCCTCTTACGTTTGCGTCATTATTGATTTAAATAGTAATTTAAATGAAATTAATCATGTAATTTCCTTTATATTTTCATTTCAATTCATATAAAATTTTAGTAAAAAATAAATAAATAAATAAATCAAGTTTAGAAAATCGATACGGAAGCCCTGAAACACAACTTAAAAAAAAAATGCGTAAAAAAAAAAAAAATTCTAGTAGACATATTCTATTTCGATAATAAAGTAGAAATATTTTGAGATTAACCCTCTGGGGTCTGAGCTGTTTTCTGGGCCCTGGAGGTGTTCTGACATGCTCTGACATTTGTGCTTATTTCTGTTACTTGTGACATTTTCATGGCTAAAGTCTGATTACACTGTATTCAGCACAATTTCTGCTACAATAATATATCAGCAGCATGTATGTAAAAGTTTGCAGTTTTGAGATAATGACATTTATGCGTGGTTTGTGAAAATACAAAAAAAAATTCTCACTGAAATAAGGTCATGAAACCCATACTGATTACTTCTTCACAAGACTTTTGAAAATTGTATCACGTAGCCTAGAATATTTGCTCCAAAACTATGTGACAATCACCCTGACTGCTCATTCAGATAAGACAATATATTGATTTAAAATTTGTATGACGTGTTTTGTGTGAGAAAGCTCTATGCGGGAGGTGTGATCACGTCATTAATATGTAAGCTTTTCACACCTGAGAAAGACAAAGACCCTCCCCTAACAGCCCTATTAGGAGCCATCAGGCCCTATCATTCTGAGCAACCTTGCACAAAGAATGAGGAGATTTAAAAAAGAATGGTTTTTTGATTGTTTGGATTTATTTACAACACAACATAATCCAAAGATAAAAAAACAAATGACAAAAAAGCACTTATTGAAAACAATGATCCAAAGACAGAGACCTTTGTGACATTCCTAAAAACATTGTACATACCTTTCATTTCCAAGGTGTTTGATTTTCACTTTACCATGTTCATGTACAGAGACTCATGTGAATGTTGAAGTCAGCAGGACTCAGTGGCATCTGGGCCCTGAAAAAAAAAAAAAAAGTGAACATAATGATATCAAGAGAAAGGCCTGCACGATTTTGGGAATAAATTTGAGATTTTTCTGGTTAAAATTGCTTTTTAAAATTCACAGAACACACACACACACACACACACACACACACACACACACACACACACACACAAATGTTTCCAACAATATATAATATAATGAACACCAGGTTTGTTGTGACTTGTAGGCATAGGCTATGTGTAGTGCTGCATAAAATAATAATAACAATAACCTATAACAGCCTGTAAATCTTCCAAAACATTTCAGTAACAACTAAGCTAGAGAAAAATATATTGATTATCATATGTTACTTCAAATGTTTCCATTCGTTATGATGATATGAAATGAGATAATAGTAAAAACATGAAGCCGTTTGGTGCGTTTTGCTTTTCGAACACGATCGCGTTCCAAAATATGAAACATTACGGTTACCATATACATATCTACGTTTGAGCAGATATCCACAAACACAGTAACAGTAAACACAGGTCTAAATATTATAATATTCACCATATATCTAGCAACAGTTCAACTGCAATGTGAAATTTATGCAACAATAACAAACTAATATGTAAGAATTTCTTACCTAACATCTTTCTTGTCTTCAAATCGCGTTTTTCTTCTTCTGAGGTAAATCCAATGTAAGCTCAGGCGCGTCTTTCAAACTCGACGAAAAGCAGAGACTTGTGAAGTTTTTTCGTGCTTTGTTTTTGAGGTAACGAGTGCGTTCGCGTTCCATGTGGAGATTTGCATGTGAATCTCTTTTGCGTGGGCATGGCCAAATTAAAAATAATGAGGAAGCGTTTGAGAAGCTGGACATCTTGTTGGTTTTATACAAATTACTTAAACAGAGAATATTTGTTTTCAGTTTGAAAGTTTGAATCCGATCATTTAAAAGTACACACTTAAATGTTTATAAAGGTATATGGCTCATAAATGTGTGACAAGTATTCGCTGAGTTTGGTTTCAGTTTATAGACGTGCTCAAGAAAAAAAAGTTCACCGCGACGGGTAGGCAGAAAGCACACCCTGTTTATTTTCTTTATTTGACAAAAGCACAATGTTTTGATTTGATTGTAAGTGGACACATACAAAAGTAGAAATATCACAGATTTTTTTTTATATTTCTTTTTTCTGTATGACAATAAATGACGGAGTAATTTAAGTTTATTGTGCTACAATGTGCCGAAAATCCAGCAAAACGCGCGGGCGCGTTTGTCGACCCCAGAGGGTTAAAGTTGAAATATTTTTAGATTAAAGTCGAAAGATTACGAGATTAAAGTCGAAACATTATGAGAATAAAGTCGAAATATTTCGAGAACAAAGTTGAAACATTACGAGAATACAGTCTTCCATAGAAGTTGCGTGTGTGTGTGTGCATTCATAACGGCGCGCGTCCACTGGCGCAGAGGGCGTTTCCAATTCAGATTTTTTTGTGTGTGTGTGTAGAAATGCGCTTGTGAAGTCGAACTCCCTCGGACATGGATCTACACAAAATAGTAGCTTTTTACTTTTATCTGTGCTTTTGACAAAAAGAAAATTTGACAGGTGCCAATCTACCAACATGCATTACCATGGCGTTGCCTATAGACGAGCACACAGACTCACAATCTGGTCGAAACTTTATGTGGCAGTGTTTTTGACGTGTTTTCGTGCTCGTCTATAATAGGCAACACTATCTGGGTCGAGAACACTTAACAGTAACCACACTGTCTCCCTCTTCACCATACATTCTGGATACATTTTAAGAGCATCATTCTGTATCCAACCATTTGGCCGGATCCCGTGATTTCCTCAAATATAATAACCACTTGTGGTGGTTGAGGAGAGATTCCCTGAAATGATTGTAAAGCGCTTTTAAGTGTAGGCCTACAGTAGACATATGAAAGCGCTATATAAATGCCTCATTCATGCATTCATTCATACATTCATAAAGCTGGATATCTTGATCCAGTCTGAACAGAGTTTTCGCCTGTAGGCTAAAGTCTATTCCGGCGCAGTATATTTTATAACGTATAGCCTGATGCCATGTTGGTAGACCTGTAGAATTTCCTTTTGTTGAAAGCCCAGCTAAAATTAAAAAGCTATTATTTTGTATAGATCCAGTTTACACACACACACACACACACGCACGCATGAATGCCTGTGTGGCAATGTGAAATAACGGCAAGCACACACGCAACTTCTACGGAAGATTTTATCTTTCTTTACGATTTTTTCTTTTTTTAAGATTTTATCTTTTTTTAAGATTTCGACTTTAATCTCGAAATATTTCGACTTTAATCTCGAAATATTTCGACTTTAATCTCGAAATATTTCGACTTTATTCTCGAAATGCTAGATTTTTTTTTTTTTTTTTTTTTTACGTTGCGGTTCAGGGCTTCCGTAAATCGATGTATATATTGAATCGAAATTCAATTCAAAACCATGAATCCCCACCCCTAGTTCTTAAAGGGGTCATGAACCGGATTTTTTTGATTATTTTATAATGTTTCCTGTGGTGCACTTATAATATTAATATGATTTTTACATAAAAAAATTGTCACAATTTAAAAATAAATGGCTATTTTCTCCCCTGAGTTTAGTCCCATTTGAATACTCTGTTTGAAGGGGCGTGTCTGCTGTGAGACTTCAGTGTAAACGCCCACTACTGTGATTGGCTAACATCTTTTCATATGAAATAAGTGGAATAACGTGCAACACTCTCAAATTATTTTTTAATTTGAAAAAATCAGCAGCCATATCACCCTGCAGCCCAAGACTGGTTGCCCACTGAAGCTAAACAGGGCTGAGCCTGGTTAGTACCTGGATGGGAGACCTCCTGAGAAAAACCAGGTTGCTGCTGGAAGAGGTGTTAGTGAGGCCAGCAGGGGGTGCTCACCCTGTGGTCTGTGTGGGTCTTAACACCCCAGTGTAGTGACGGGGACACTATACTGTCAAAGAGCACCGTCCTTCGGATGAGACGTAAAACCGAGGTCCTGACTCTCTGTGGTCATTAAAAATCCCATGGCATTTCTCGTAAAGAGTAGGGGTGTAACCCCGGTGTCCTGGCCACATTCCACACATTGGCCCTTACCAATCATGGCCTCCTAATAATCCCCTTACATTGAATTAGCTCTATCACTCTCTCCTCTCTCCACCTATAGCTGGTGTGTGGTGAGCGCACTGGCGCCGTTGTACTGTGGCTGCCGTCGCCTCATCCAAGTGGAAGCTGCACACTGGTGGTGGTTGAGGAGAGACCCCTCATATGATTGTAAAGCGCTTTGGGTGTACAGTAGTACATATAAAAGCGCTATATAAATGCTTCATTCATTCATATTTTATTACGTTTATTACGATCTATTCCCATCACATGAAAGGTTGCAGCGATGAGCATTGAGCATATGACAGACAGTCTGTTAATCATGTGAATGTGGTGAATGCTTTCACCATAAATAACAATGCAAACACGATGTAAATACAGTAAGAGCTTCATTTTACTGTGTTCATCAGAGTTTTGGCAAATGCCCAGATAAACTGTGTGATTGACATCTTAGGCGATTGTAAAGGAAGCGTTCTTCGATCGCTTTATGCATATAATTTAATCACAATTTAAATAACAGATTATTTTCATTTTACAAGTGAAACAATGTGAAGTTGATCATTTAGTCACTGGCTTTATTTACTGATGCAAAATTAATGACCAAATAATCCACTCTGAAATATATCGAACACAATCAAATAATGCACTCCTGAGACTTTTCACAGTTGAAAAAAAAAAAAACTAAAACATTTTCCTAGCATTAGAATCCTTTAGAAGTTAGGCTAATGTTATTGATCCTGTGTTGATCTTTTCTCGTTCTCATGTCACTATTCACCAACGTGCCAGTGGGCGAGGCCAAAGACGCAGTGACTTAGACGTAGGTGTTGATCATCTTCTGCAAAGGCTGTCTTTCGCTGCACTATTAAGTCATAATTTCACACTTTTCAGATCCTGTCGGTTTCTGGCCTTGATCTCCAATACAAAGCTATTTTTGGAATATCAAGGAAGTTTTGAGTTTTGAAACTTACATGATATTTTTATAGTATTACGACCGCTCAACTGTCAAAAGATCAAGGACAATTTTCAGAAAATTGCTCATGACCCCTTTAAGCATTAGACTACCACAGCTACTTTAATATATCATGTGTTTATACTTATTGAAAGAACAATGCAATGGGGCAACCAGTGGTTAAATAATTATGTCAGTGTTAGATGTATAAGAGCACAACATCTGGGCCAATGATAGCGAGGACTTACTTTACATCAGCAAGCCTTGGACCTTAACCAGTGGGCTACTGCAACTACCTTTCTAAAATCTTAATTGGTCAGTGCCCTGATCATTGCAAAGAAAGTGTTACAGAGCAGCCAGTGCGTAAAACTCTATTAAACCCAATTGTGCTAGAGTATAATATCTGGCTTACACAAACCTGTGACTCAACCTTCACCATTTGTATTGACAACCTTGTTTCAATGCCACAGTGCTACCACTACACCTACACTGCATGCCCCAGTCTTAGAATCAGTTGCAACACAGCACAGCCCTTGAATTGAATATCTCTCAGACAATTGTGAAATCACTGTGTAGTTGACATATTCTGTAACAACTGATATGGCAATATTTGACAACACAACACAAGCAAAGCTTTAGTAACCAGTTTGTCTAAAATAAAACTGCCTCCTCTACTGTTTCATCTCCAGTAAGTAGCTTGCACCCCAAATGAAGATGTGTTCCACTATCTCTCTTTCACACACACACACACACACACACACACACACACACACACACACACACACACACACACACACACACACACACACACACACACACACACACACTCAATGACGGCTATACTTTTGATTGCTTTCACACACACACACAGACATTTTTTTTCCCACTGTGTATTCTTTTCTTGCATACACTATATGAACACTTGGAAACACATCAGTTGATTTGAGCATACTTGTATTGACATACTGACAGCCGTACAATCACACACACAGACACACACACACAAGGCACAGCTGCTTCAGTAAAAGAATGTAAACAGAACACAAAAGCAGCCTGCTTCCATCCCACCTCCCACCCAACCACCCACACACAAACACAGCAATGTCGCATATTAGCCTGAGTGGCTGGCAGCAGCCAAGGGTGAATCATGGTCTTGCCTGCAGCTGAGGATTATGGGGGAGAGATGCCAGCATTCTTGCATTGCACAGAGGCAGGAGGGCGGACACAATCCCAGCAGGCCTAGAGGCTCCTTCCACACATTCAACACACCCACTCCATAAGTCCTGGAAATACAAACATACAACTTAGTGACAAACAAAAAAGGGACAGCATGAATTAAATCTTCACTGATACACAAACTCCACAGCATAGGACAAAATACCAGTGCACACATACACACAAAAAAAACATTTGGACAGCATTTCATCATTCAGCATATGCGTACAAAATATACAAATACTAGCCCATGAGGCCACGGGAGAGAAGTTGTGAATAGCAGTGAAGCAACACAACCAAAGACTTTATACATAGAAAGACAGTGCACTCATATTAGGAATAGGAGAAAGTGCAACACGCAATATAGCGGAATAAGTCCCGCCTTCTAAATAAAAGGGCCAATCGCCGTTAGAAGCTCTGCATTTCCACTGTCAGACCAGTTTACCCGCAGCACTACCCCAAAACCTGCCCTTAACGCCTGCGTAAAACAACACGATTTAACCACCATGGGGCTAGCTGACTAAAAACTAGCTAGATTGCAAAATTAACATGAAGTTTGGTCTTTTGACCAATGATTTACGAAAAAAAAAAAAAAAATGTTACAAGTGACCGTAATTTAATCATTTGTGTCAGGAGTGCACACATCAATCAAGCTGAATTAAAGGGAACACACATATACATACTTGTTCAGTCGCCCCTGCTTCCATTTATTTGTGAGCACAGGAATGCACAAAACAATTCCATTAACCCTCTGGGGTCTGAGCTGTTTTCTGGGCCCTGGAGGTGTTCTGACATGCTCTGACATTTGTGCTTATTTCTGTTACTTGTGACATTTTCATGGCTAAAGTCTAATTACACTGTATTCAGCACAAACTCTGCTACAATAATATATCAGCAGCATGTGTGTAAAAGTTTGTTGTTTTGAGATAAAGGGCCCTATCTTGCACCCAGCGCAATTGACTTTGTACACCGACGCATGTATCATTCCTATTTTGCACCCGCGCAAAGCGTGCTTTTCCCTCCACAGAAGCACGTCGCTAAACTAGGGAATGTACTTGCGCTCCCTGGGCGGTTCAGCGCAAAAAAGGAGGCGTGTTCCGGCGCAAACGTTCCTTCATGCTATTTTGCAGGTTTAGAAAACAATTGCGCCACTAACCAGGAAAAAATAGTTTAAAGTCAGTGGCGCGTTGCGCATGTTATTCATAAGCTATTTTAAGGGCGCATGCTTGGCCATAATCAATGTAGCGTGCGCACAACGCACATACACTTTGATTCTCTCATCTACACACAGAAGCAGCAGTTTTCATTTTTGCAAATCATACATTATTACTATAGATAGATAGATAGACAATTTATTATAAAAGCATACATCTAGCTTACACATTTACCCAAATTATCTTACGCCTTTTTAACCGAAGTTAATTTGGGTGGGTTTCTCCATCCCCAATGTCCCTAACGAGGGCGTTGCTCTCCTTGGCTGTGAACCGCTCCTGGCGCGCGCCTGGCAAATCCGCCATTATAATAGGAATCCGCTTTAGAAAAAAGCGCGTCTGCTCTTAAAGGGAATGTGAGATGACGCTCTGATTGGTTTATTTCACGTTACGCCCAAACCACACCTATGAATAATGAAGCTACTTCAGAGCAACCCATTTTAGATTTGCGCCTGGCATAAGAGTCATTTATCCCGCCGGGAAAATAGAAACAGTGCCAAGACCCACCCACAAAGTTACTTGCGCTTTGCGCTTTGACACTTGCGTTTCAGATCGTTAAAATAGGGCCCAATGACATTTATGCGTGGTTTGTGAAAATACAAAAAAAAATTCTCACTGAAATAAGGTCATGAAGCCCATACTGATTATTTCTTCAAAAGACTTTTGAAAATTGTATGACGTAGCCTAGAATATTTGCTTTAAAACTATGTGAAAATCACCCTGACTGCTCATTCAGATAAGACAATATATTGATTTAAAATTTGTACGACGTGTTTTGTGTGAAAAAGCTTTATGCGGGAGCTCATTAATATGTAAGCTTTTCACCTGAGAAAGACAAAGACCCTCCCCTAACGACCCTATTAGGAGCTATCAGGCCCTATCATTCTGAGCAACCTTGCACAAAGAATGAGGAGATTTAAAAAAGAATGGCTTTTAGATTTTTTGGATTTATTTACAACACAACATAATCCAAAGATACACAACAAATGACAAAAAAGCACTCATTGAAACCAATTATCCAAAGACAGAGACCTTTGTGCCATTCTTAAAAACATTGTATATACCTTTCATTTCCAAGGTGTTTGATTTTCACTTTACCATGTTCATGTACAGAGACTCATGTGAATGTTGAAGTCAGCAGGAGTGGCATCTGGGCCCTGAAAAAAAAAAAAAGTGAACATACTGATATCAAGAGAAAGGCCTGCACGATTTTGGGAATAAATTTTAGATTTTTCTGGTTAAAATTGCTTTTTAAAATTCACAGAATACACACACACACACACATAAATGTTTCCAACAATATATAATATAATGAACACCAAGTTTGTTGTGCCTTGTAGGCATAGGCTATGCGCAGTGATGCATAAAATAATAATAACAATAACCATATCAGCCTATAAATCTTCCAAAATATTTCAGTAACAACTAAGCTAGAGAAAAATATATTGATTATCATGTTACTTCAAATGTTTCCATTCGTTATGATGATATGAAATGAGATAATAATAAAAACATGAAGCCATTTCATGCTTTTCAAACGCGATCGCGATCCAAAATATGATACATTCAAACGCGATCGCCATTATGGTTACCATATACATATCTACATTTAAGCAGATATCCACAAACACAGTAACAGTAAACACGGGTCTAAATATTATAATATTCACCATATATCTAGCAACAGTTCAACTGCAATGTGAAATTTATGCAACAATAACAAACTAATATGTAAGAATTTCTTACCTTACATCTTTCTTGTCTTCAAATCGCGTTCTTCTTCTTCTGAGGTAGCCTAAAGCCTAGTTCACACTACACAACTTTAAACGTCGGCAGATCGCTGTGCTGTTCAGACTACATGACTTGCTCTGGAGTCTTGAAGTCATTGTTGTGTTCACACTACGTGACACTACGTAAAGGGGGGTTACACACTACACGAGCTGACAACAACGCTGCCACCCAACGACTCTATCCAGTCCCAAAATCACATTTTGTCACGAAAACATGCGCAAAAAGTGGAATGGGAAATGGTGCATTCCAATGGCGCATTGTCTATTTGAAAATGGATGGCGGGACAAAATCGGTGGTAAAAAAAAATATAAAAAAAAATATATATATATATATTAGGGGTTATAGTTGAACACCATCATTAGAACTCTATAACCGCCAAAACAGTGTTATTTGTTATTAAAAATATTTTTTACAAATATTTTTTTTTATCATAGAGAATGTTTAAATACTAATTAAAAACAATTGTTGACAGTCTTTGTTATTATTGGTCTACATCGATTCCAACTGTATTTGATTCTTTGCGAAGTACCCCTTGACCGACCGCCAATCATCTGAGATAGAAATAAAAGCTATGATATATTGATGTGCCATCATTATGAGATTTATTAAACAAATGAAAAACATTTGCAATAATAAACATTAGCAATAAACATTTGCAATAATAAACAACGTAGCCTATCATTACCGATAACTGATCGTGCAGTTTAATTAGGCCTACCCCTTGACTGGCCAAAACATGTTTGATAAAATAAACATATAGGCTACAGTGTGTATATGATGTTTATTACATTTTAGCTCAAAAAACTATTGTAATAAAAGATAGGATCATAAGGTGCGCAATATATTGGGTTTTTACCACTTAATGAAGTTTTGTTTTGTAAATAGTCAGACGTTTTTTACTACTTCATTAAGTTTTGCTTTGTAGAAAGCATTTCTTTAAAGCGAATTTCGTTTTGTACAAATTGTATCTTAATTTTAATAAATGTTTCATCAACCAATTGCATGTATTTATTAAATAAAAAGCAAATAATAATAATAATAACCGTGACATGCGGGCGCCGGCGCGTCGCGTTCACTTGCATTGCATAGTGAACTAGAGCGCATCTCATCGTAAATGAATGAAACTCAGCGTAGGCCTATGCCTCATACATTAGCATTAAATATCTTTGCTGCATCCTTTCTTGAACAGACAAGGGCTTTCTTGCGGCTCGCATCAGTCCATAGACCGCAAAACAATCAGCGGATGGTGGGCGGGTGCAGCTTTGAAATTTGATTAAAAAACGTTGGTGCGGATGATGAGTTTTGTCATTTGACTCATGTCATAACCGTCACACCAATTCTTAAACCGGCACACCCCTAATATATATATACATATAGCCTACATGTTGTTTGCACATGATCTGTTTAGATCTGCACATGATCTGTTTAAAAAAAAGAAGAATATGGGTGAATGGATAAGCACGCGCGGGCAGCAGGGATTGTCTGTCAGAGAGAGTTGGAAGTGAGTAAAACATTATAATGAAAAAGCAGCTGCCTGTTGTGGTTTGGCAACGATGGTTACAAATGGCTTTTGTAATGTCATAACAAGCTGATCATTGGCTGTTGCTCGTGGCAACACGTGACACCACAGGCTATCGAGTCGGCTGACAGCTCTTGATATCTAGCATGCTAGATATTTTTCTGGGCTCGGCGACGCGTCTGCGAGGCGTCTGCGAGCGTCTTTGATGCGTTGTTGGCTCTTTCATACTAACAGATTGGCGAGCGTTCATCGCTCGCTAATCCCCCGCGATTTACACGCGATACCACACCGAACTGTCGGCGAGCTCAACGATTTGCAAATCTGGCTTAAATCGGGCTTAAAATCCTGTAGTGTGAACTTGGCTTAAATCCAATGTAAGCTCACGGCGAGTCTTTCAAACTCGACGAAAAGCAGAGACTTGTGAAGTGTTTTGGTGTTTTGTTTCTGAGGTAACGAGCGCGTTCGCGTTCCATGTGGAGATTTGCATGTGAATGTCTTTTGCGCGAGTGGGCGTGTTCAAATTAAAAATAATTAGGAAGCATTTGAGAAGCTGGACATCTTGTTGGTTTTATACAAACTATTTAAACAGAGAATATTTGTTTTCAGTTTGAATCCGATCATTTAAAAGTACACACTTAAATGTTTATAAAGGTATATGGCTCATAAATGTGTGACAAGTATTCGCTGAGTTTTGTTTCAGTTTATAGACGTGCTCAAGAAAAAAAAGTTCACCGCGACGGAGAGGCAGAAAGCACACCCTGTTTATTTTATTTATTTTTCCAAAAGCACTATGTTTTTATTTGATTGTAAGTGGACACATACAAGAGTAAAAATATCACAGATTCTTTTTTTATATTTCTTTTTTCTGTATGACCATAAATGACGGAGTAATTTAAGTTTACAGCACTACAATGTGAAGAAAATCCAGCAAAACGCGCCAGCGCGTTTGCCGACCTCAGAGGGTTAAGGCTTTTAATTCCAAAGGCTTACACATTTATAGTTGGTAAACCCCAGAGGTCCTTAACAAAACTTTTAACAGAAAGGGCAAGGAAGAAGACGAGAAGTATTCTTGCAAATAGCTCCCATCCTCTCTTCAGCTAGTTTGACTCTTCAGCCAGGCGAGGGTGACACACACTCTGTGTTGTTTGTCTGGGCGTGGAGCATGCACAGGCTGCGCTCAAGGGCGCTGTCTGTGCAAACTGTGATCTTTTGCCCCTAAGAACGCTCCGCTCCTGCCTGAGCCTGTTCGACGAATCAGGCCAGGCTCGCACGCGAATACGCCTCATTCGCGTGTCAAGTTGGCGCGAATGGCGCGAATTGAGCGTCTGGCGCGTTAAGCGCGAATGATTTTATTAGTGCTTTTTGTGCATTCACGCGTTTGACGCGAATTCGCGTCTGCCGCCCGAGATGAAAAATCTGAACTTCTGCGTCAATTCGCGCCGGGTTAACCAATCAGGAGCCTGCTTGCTGCTGTCACGTGGTGAAGTGACATTTTATAATGTTATTTAATGTTTGGCCTCAATAAATTATTTTGTAATATGACTAAAATGTACAACAAAGCAAATTTCAATATATGAGAGACACTCATTTTGTATTGAATGCTATTTATTTCATATCTATTCTAGATTATATGAAACATTATTAATCTAATGTAAAGACAACAAACACAATTTAGTGTATAAAAACTAAAAATCACAGGACAGGTTTCACTTTTGGAGGCTGGCTCCATTTATTATCAAAACAAAAATAAATGACAGATTAGGTGGGTGCGGGCGAGGGTGAACCTCGCGCCGGGCTGTACAGCGCGGGCTCGTCAGGCATTGACCACTCGAGGCCGAGGCTTATACGGCCTACGCTGTCCTCGTCAGCGTCCTCACCGTTAGGTCCACCAAACCTAGCTCCTGGAGCAAATTGTGAAACTCCTGAAACCCTCCGGAGGGTCTGGTGGACCCGAGTACAGCGACGATGTCCCCTACGCAGCTGTTTCTGCTCTCCAGAGCATATACGAGCGGTGACTCTCTCGATTAATGCTAATGCTAATGCTCGATAAACATCTAAAAAAGATGGCCGCCAACGGGTTTCGAAACTTTCGCCTCCGACGTGCGACGTAAATTCCACTTCAAACTTTTGTTTTTACGCGCGTCAATTTTACTCTTGACGCGCAAATTAACACAAAGTGGTCAAGCGTATAACTAGACGCGGCAGGCGCGAATTTGACACGCTATTCGCGTCCGGTGTGAACGCACAGTAATGAAATACACTGACACCTTATTTTTGTCCTTTCAAAAGTAACTGAATGCACTACATATATAAGCCTACAGTAATCATAATTGTATTTAAAACATATAAATGTACATGCATATGTATAATTATGTCATTATAAAATATATATTTGTTTAATATACACACTATAAATGCATATCATTATATTATAATATTTTCAAATATATATATATTTGAAAATAATACATTTTCCACTTAAAAAAAAAAAAAGGTTCCGTACATAGATCTACGCGCCCCCTAAACCCACATAATAAAGATGGACAGTGACAAAACAATTTTTTGTCTCGCCAAAGCCTTATTTGATCTGTAATTGGGTTTTGTGAGTGAAGCAGGCTACTGACGGAGTGACGGAGAGAACGAACACAGCGCCCCACCCCAGCGCGGGCACTCTCCGTCTTCAGTTCTGTCTTTGCTCTCCCCCTCGCATCAAAATCAACTGATCCTAAAGGTCGGAAGACCGAATCCATGTTTCACGTGGTGCATTCAGAGAATATTTTTGCTGAATTAGCGCTGGGTGTGAATTGCAGTCAAAAAAAAGTTGCCTTATCTTCTCCAGGGTATCCGCGGGGTCTTGAAAAGTATTAAAAGGTGATAAATCAATTTTGGGAAAATTAAGACCCTTAAAAAGTATTAAAAAGTCTTATCACGGCTTTATAAAGTCTTAAATTTTGAAAGTATGTTTTCTGAATTAGCTGTCCAACAGTTTGAGTCCCAAAAATTGTAAAAGTGTGTGAATTTATTCATTTTTATTAAAAAAACGAACAGGTAGGCTACATAAAAAACTAGGCTATTGTGGGTGCGTTCGTAAATTGCCTCTGAGAGCACCAGAGCGGGCAGGTGGGCGGAAGTTCAAAAGCACAATGTACGCTCTGGCGTTCCCAGTGCGTATTACGAATGCACCGAAATGTTTTAAAGGTGAACTAAGTAACTTTTTTATCTTAACCGAACAGCTTCGGAGTCATTGGAATGGTTATATGACTGTTTTCGGGTTGAATGGGGGTCTTCTCGCACCCCTCGAGTGCCTGTGAGACGAAAAACCACCCTTGCAACTTTGGGCCGCCGGCCGCAGCGTCAGGAAGTATCGCGTGATATCAGGTCTCGCGATGTAACAAACTGCTTTACGGCACTGCACACGTACACTATCTAAAAAAGTGTTTACCCTCATTCATTTCCAGAAAAGCTGGCCGCAGAAAGTTATTACAAAGTAGCAAAAAAGTATGGAGTTGTAGCCTACAAAGCGGAGCCCTAGAGCAGGGGTCTCCAACACGTTGTTCGCGTGCTACCAATAGCTCGTGGCTTGATATGAGCTAGCTCGCCAGAGGCCGTTCACATATCGTGGCTTTTGCGCGCTCAAGTTTGTTCAAATGTAGGCGTGCGGGCAAGCGCGCTCATAATTGAAGCGACGCGCTAATTTTTTACCAGGCGCAACGAGATGAAAAAAATCTAAACTTTTCAGAATGCCGCAAACGCACCACAGGTCATGTGACAGGAACCAACCAATCACCCCTTTCCATAACAACATTGAAAGCTCAATCAACATGAAGGATGGGGGTGCACCCAAACACTACTAATAAATATAAACTAATGTGTAAATGTCAGTAATTTATCTTTTTTGACTCTGAAATATGAGGTTTATCTTTGTATAAAACCTTTTTTGTCAAAACTTTATTTGAACTTTTACATGGTAGTAGATAACATGTTGCAAGACACTCTTTTATAATCTGGCCATCATTTTTTGTGGTATTTTAACGTTTACATAAACAAAAAGTGCATATTGATGCTAATCAATTTGTTATTTGCTGTTTTTCGACATAAAACTTGTTGAATTGACTTCATTCTGTAGTATTAGGCTAGTACTTTTTGAACAGGATTCTGCCGTGATAATTTTGGTCACTTTAATCATCTCATCATTTCCTCTCTAGTTATGATCAACTGTGATCAACTAAAATCAACAATAATTGTGTTTTTACAGTATAATATGCAAAAGTACAATTTTCGATAAAAAAAATGTACCTCTCCCTCTCTCACACACACACACATCAGATAATCCTAGATAGATAGATAGATAGATAGATAGAGAGATAGATAGATAGATAGATAGATAGATAGATAGATAGATAGATAGATAGATAGATAGATAGATAGATAGATAGATAGATAGATAGATAGATAGATAGATAGATAGATAGATAGATCGATAGATCGATAGATAGATAGATAGATAGATAACTCTAATGATCCCGAGGTAACTATCTATCTAACTTGGATAATGCGTCATGTAGGTCTTAAATTTCAATCTTTATGGTCTTAAAATGTCTTAAAAAGATCTTAAATTTGACTTACTGAAACCTGCAGAAACCCTGTTCTCTTACATAACTTTAAATAAATGCAAAAAACAAAAAAAAAAATCTATCCAGTTTGAAGTGTTTTTTTTGTGTGTGTGTTGACAAATCTTTCGTGATGTCCTAACAGCCAGGATTCCCACACAACACGTCCGTAAAGTCCGATTCGCGACCTAATGACTCCTTTGAGCCGATTCATTATAATGAATGGTTAAAGCAATTGGTCTGCCCGTCAGTGTCTGAATCGGTGTACAAATCATTACTTAGAAGAACATACACATCTGAAATGAGAAAGTAAGTGTGCTTACCTCATTTAGCAAGAGTGTTTAGTAAAATTTAGCCTTAATAATCCACAGTATGTATAGGCCTATGACAATGTGTAGTAAATTACCTATAAAATCATTTAGTTTAAAGGGGGGGTGAAATGCTCATTTTCACTCAATCTCCTGTTAATCTTGAGTACCTATAGAGTAGTATTGCATCCTTCATATCTCCAAAAAGTCTTTAGTTTTATTATATTTATAAAAGAAAGATAGGCTGTACCGAGTCTTTCCGGAAAAACCGAGCGGCTGAAGGCGGGCCGTGTGGGCGGAGCTAAAGCTGTGCTTACGCGCCGAGCTAACAACACACAGAGACATTTGAAGCAGTTTTACTCACCGCCCGGTTCCAACGCACGACCGCGAACCTTTATCATTGTGACTGCTCGATCCTTAAGCATAAGACGATCTGCAAATCCGTCGATCTGGGCTTTGTTTATAAAACAATCATCGTCGAAATGCAGGGAACAAACAGTCTTGCACAACCTCCGTTGATGCTCTGGAAAAACAAACTCCATCCACTGGTCCCTTAACGCTGGGTTCTTTGGGAATCTATGCAGGGTTGTCTTGCCCTGGCAACCAAAAACCCACTTCTTTGGTGACATTGACTTCCCTAAAGCCGAGCATAGCGCTTTGATGGGCGTACTGCTTTCGCTCTCTTGCTCTGGTCTACGGTTGCGCGCGCGCCCACGTCCTTCCGGAGAAGTGCCCTTAGGACCCGTATAAGGAAATTTCGCTACATCTGACGTCACACACGACGACGAAAACTTGTGACAAACCGGAAGGAGCATTTTTGGAACAGAAATACTCCTTCAAACGTACAATTTAATTTTTGAAACTTTGTCCATGTTTAGCATGGGAATCCAACTCTTTAACAGTGTAAAAAACTCAGTATGCATGAAATAGCATTTCACCCCCCCTTTAAAGTTAGACTGGAGTGAGATGAAACTAGATCAAAGCACAAATCAAGCTGTTATTAGCTAGCTGCTAATTTTATATGGTAAAAAATTACTCTATTAAGTCAAGTCAAGTCAAGTTTATTTATATAGGGCTTTTCACAACACAGGTTGTATCAAAGCAGCTTCACAGTATTAAATTAAAATAATACATCAATGTTTGTTTCTAGTGGAAAACGTCAACGTTTGGTAATGCTGATCAATAGTATTGTTGATTGATTAATTAAATTAAATATCCCCAAATATCCCCAACTTAGCAAGCCAAAGGCAACAGTGGCAAGGAACCGAAAAACTCCATCAGGTGACCTAATGGAGAAAAAAAAAACCTTGGGAGAACCCAGGGTCAGTCGGGGGCCAGTTCTCCTCTGGCGTTTATAAACTAGAGGTCGGATTTAACTGTAAGATTAAAAGTATTAAATGAATGCCTTGGCTGAAGAGATGCGTCTTTAATCTAGTTTTAAACTGGGAGAGCGAGTCTGAGCAACGAACAGTATCAGGAAGGCTATTCCAGAGTTTTGGAGCTGAATGTGAAAATGCTCTCCCTCCTTTGGTGGATCTAGATATCCTAGGTATGACCAAAAGCCTCGAATTTAGTGATCTTAAAGAGAGCAATGGATTATAGGGCGATAGAAGATCCGTTAAATAGACTGGAGCTAAGCCGTTTAGGGCTTTATAAGTCAGTAGCAATACCTTATAATTAATACGGAACTTTATAGGTAACCAATGTAGTGATGATAAAATTGGTCATATTTTCTTGATCTAGTAAGAACTCTAGCAGCGGCATTTTGGACTTACTGTAGCTTGTTTATTGAGGATGCAGGACAACCAGCTAATAAAGCATTACAGTAATCTAGTCTCGAGGTCATGAATGCATGAACTAACTTTTCTGCATCAGAAACTGATAGCATGTTACGTAGCTTAGCAATGTTTCTAAGGTGGAAAAAGGCTGTTCTTGTAACATATGAAATATGATTATCAAAAGACAGGTTGCAGTCTAATATAACACCCAGGTCTTTTACTGTAGATGATAAAGTAACAGGACATCCTACTATGTTAAAGTTGTAGTGTGAGAGGTTTTGTGGGCCGTTTTTTGAACCGATGATTAGTACCTCTGTCTTGTCTGGATTTAATAAAAGAAAATTGCACGTCATCCAATCTTTTATATCTTTAACACACTCTGTCAGTTTGGATAATTTAGCGTTTTCATTCGCCGTGATGAAATATAGATTTGAGTGTCATCAGCATAACAATGGAAACTAATTCCATGTTTCCTTATAATATTTCCAAGTGGCAGCATATATATTGAGAATAACAGAGGGCCTAACACAGATCCTTGCGGCACTCCATAGTTTACTGGAGTTATGATCGATTTTTCTCCATTTAAATAGACAAAATGGTAGCGGTCAGATAAGTACGATCTAAACCAGCTTAATGCTTGTCCTTGAACACCAGTATAATTTTGTAGTCGATCTAAGAGTATTGTGTGATCTATAGTATCGAACGCAGCACTAAGATCAAGTAAAACTAATATTGAGATACAGCCTTGGTCAGAAGCTAAAAGTAAATCATTTGTGATTTTAACGAGCGCAGTTTCAGTGCTATGATGCGGTCTGAATCCAGACTGAAACTTTTCATAGATGTCATTTTCTTGCAAGAAAGAGCCCAGTTGGGCGGATACAACTTTTTGTAGTATTTTAGACATAAAAGGAAGATTTGAAATGGGTCTATAATTTGCTAGATTATGTGGGTCTAATTGTGGTTTCTTAACCCTCTGAGGTCTGAGCTGTTTTCTGGGCCCTGGAGGTGTTCTGACATGCTCTGACATTTGTGGTTATTTCTGTTACTTGTGACATTTTCATGGCTAAAGTCTAATTACACTGTATTCAGCACAAACTCTGCTACAATAATATATCAGCAGCATGTATGTAAAAGTTTGTAGTTTTGAGATAATGACATTTATGCGTGGTTTGTGAAAATACAAAAAAAATTCTCACTGAAATAAGGTCATGAAACCCATACTGATTATTTCTTCACAAGACTTTTGAAAATTGTATGACGTAGCCTAGAATATTTGCTGCAAAACTATGTGAAAATCACCCTGACTGCTCATTCAGATAAGACAATATATTGATTTAAAAAATTTACGACGTTTTTGTTTTGTGTTAGAAAGCTTTATGCGGGAGCTCATTAATATGTAAGCTTTTCTCACCTGAGAAAGACAAAGAACCTCCCCTAACGGCCCGATTAGGAGCTATCAGGCCCTGCCATTCTGAGCAACCTTGCACAATACTGTAAATGAGGAGATTTAAAAAAGAATGGCTTTTAAATTGTTTGGATTTATTTACAACACAACATAATCCAAAGATACACAACAAATGCCAAAAAAACACTTCAAAGACAGACCTTTGAGCCATTCCTAAAAACATTGTAAGTACCTTTCATTTCCAATATTTTCACTTTACCTTGTTCACGTACAGAGACTCATGTGAATGTTGAAGTCCTCAGTGGCATCTGGGCCCTGAAAAAAAAAAAGTGAACATACTGATATCAAGAGAAAGGCCTGCACGATTTTGGAAATAAATATTAGATTTTTTCTGGTTAAAATTGCTTTTTAAAATTCCTTTTTAAAATTCACAGAACACACACACACACACACACACACACACACACACAAATGTTTCCAACATAATATAATGAACACCAGGTTTGTTGTGCCTTGTAGGCATAAGGTATATGCGCAGTGCCGGATAAAATAATAATAACAATAAATAACCTATAGCAGTATAAATCTTCCAAAAGATTTCAGTAACAACTAAGCTAGAGAAAAATATATTGATTATCATGTTACTTCAAATGTTTCCATCCGTTATGATGATATGAAATGAGATAATAATAAAAACATGAAGCCGTTTGGTGCGTTTTGCTTTCATCCAAAATATGATACAGTACATTCAAACGCGATCGCTATCAAAAATATGATACATTCAAACGCGATCGCTATCAAAAATATGATACATTCAAACGTGATCGCGCTCAAATATAAAACATTATGGTTACCATATACATATCTACGTTTGAGCAGATATCCACAAACACAGTAACAGTAAACACGGGTCTAAATATAATATTCCCCATATATCTAGCATCAGTTCAACTGCAACGTGACATTTATGCAACAATAACAAACTAATATGTAAGAATTTCTTACCTTATCTTTCTTGTCTTCAAATCGCATTCTTCTTCTTCTGAGGTAGCCTAAATCCAATGTAAGCTCAGGCACGTCTTTCAAACTCGACGAAAAGTGAAGTGTTTTGTTGTTGAGGTAATGAGCGAGTCCGCGTTCCATGTGGAGATTTGCATGTGAATCTCTTTTGCGCGAGTGGGTGTGGCCAAATTAAAAATAATTAGGAAGCGTTTGAGAAGCTGGACATCTTGTTGGTTTTATACAAATTACTTAAACAGAGAATATTTGTTTTCGTTTTGAATCCGATCATTTAAAAGTACACACTTAAATGTTTATAAAGGTATATGGCTCATAAATGTGTGACAAGTATTCACTGAGTTTTGTTTCAGTTTATAGACGTGCTCAAGAAAAAAAAGATCACCGCGACGGAGAGGCAGAACGCACACCCTGTTTATTTTCTTTATTTTACAAAAGCACAATGTTTTGGTTTGATTGTAAGTGGAAACATACAAAAGGAGAAATATCACAGATTCTTTTTTTATATTTCTTTTTTCTGTATGACTATAAATGACTGAGTAATTTAAGTTTATAGTGCTACAATGTGGAGAAAATCCAGCAAAACGCGCCAGCGTGTTTGTCGACCTCAGAGGGTTAATGAGAGGTTTTATAACTGCCAGTTTAAATGTTCTTGGAACATGACCTAAAGTTAAAGATGAGTTAATAATATTGAGGAGAGGCTCTTCCAATACAGGTAACACTTCTTTCAGTAGTTTAGTTGGTATAGGGTCTAATAAACATGTTGTTGTTTTAGATGAGGTGATAAGTTTATTTAACTCTTTTTGTTCTATAGTTGTAAAGCACTGTAATTGTTCTTGCGGGGTGATAATTGAGGCTGAATTATAAGGCGCGATTGAGGATTGAACGTTTACAATTGTGGTTCTGATGCTTTCTATTTTCTCAGTGAAGAACTTCATGAAATCATTACTACTAAACTGTAACGGGATATTTTGTTCAGGTGACGTCTGTTTATTTGTTAGTCTAGCCACGGTGTTAAATAAAAACCTAGGATTGTTTTGGTTGTTTTCTATTAGTTTGCGGAGATGCTCAGCCCTGGCTGCTTTTAGGGCCTTTTTATAACGTGACATACTATCTTTCCACGCGATTGTAAAGACCTCTAAATTAGTTTGTTTACATTTACGCTCTAAATTACGGGTTTCTCTCTTTAGAACATGCGTAGTATTGTTGTACCATGGTGCTTTACTTTTCTCTCTGACCTTTTTTTAATCTAATAGGTGCAACAATATCCAATTTTCCAGAGAGAATGGTACTCATAGTGCTAGTTAATTCCTCTAGTTCATCTGTTTGTTTGGGTTCACTGAGCAGCTGAGACAGATCAGATAAGCAATTTGAAAAATTATCTATGGTGGATGGAAGGATTGTTCTGCCTGATCGATAACGTGACGCAGCATGATATATTACAGGAGTACGTAATATGCAAGTTACCATGTAATGGTCAGTGACATCATCACTTTGCGGAATGATATCTATATCGGTTGGATCGGTTCCATGTGATATAATTAAATCGAGTGTATTATTAAAACAATGAGTTGGTCCGGTAACGTTTTGCTTGACCCCAAAGGAGTTTAATAAATCTGTAAACGCAGCCCCTAACGCATCATTTGGATTATCTACGTGTATGTTAAAATCTCCAACAATTAATGCTTTATCGACATTGACTAATAGGTCTGAGAGAAAATCTGCAAACTCTTTTAGGAAATCAGCGTAAGGCCAAGGCGGTCTATATACGGTAGCCAATGCTAGAGATAATAGGGATGTTTTTCTTACATCTGAGAGCGTAACATTTAGTACTAGTACTTCAAACGAAATAAACTTATAACCCGTTTGTAACATTGAGAATATCTCTATGGATTGTTGCAACACCGCCGCCACGACCAATCAGACGGGGCTCATGTTTATAGGAGAATCCTGATGGAGTAGACTCATTTAGACCAAAATAATAATTTGGTTTAAACCAGGTTTCAGTAAGGCAAAGTACATCAAAGCTATTATCTGTGACTATTTCATTTACAATAACTGCCTTAGGTGTGAGTGATCTAATGTTTAGAAGACCTAACTTTAGAAATTGTTTTTGTTTACTAATAGCAACATTTTCTGTTTTAATAACAATTAGATTTTTCCTAGATCCTGCAGTAGATTTATTATTTGATCTCACTAAACGAGGAATAGACACAGTTTCTATGCAATGTTCTACACTAGTATTTATATCAGTTAAATTGGTGCAGCAGAGACTATGATTTGGACTTTTGGTTACTAGTCAAAAGGTATTTAACATTTTGGAGATATTATCCGACAGAAGATCCGCTCCGAATCTGCTTGGGTGTAAGCCATCAGCACGGAAAAGCCTAGGACGCTCCCAAAACAGATTCCAATTATTTACAAAGAGCAGTTTCTGCTCATTGCACCATGACATTAACCATTCATTTAGCGCAAATAACCTACTAAACTTTTCATGTCCTAGTCGGTACGTGGGAAGCGGTCCTGACACAATGATCGTTGTTTCAGGCGATGTGCTATCGATCAGATTCCTGAAGTCTTTCTTCAGAACCTCCGTCTGGCGCAGCCTGATGTCGTTGTCAGAACCATCCAGTCTTCGTGGTGGCGTGTTGGAGCCGGAGTGAACGAGACCATGGCTGATCGCGACCTCGGCGCGCGGGACCGATGCTGAGAAACGCACGGAGTAGACGAGGTCGGAGTCAGCGGGTTAGTAACGTTAATCACTGATTTGTGTGCATCGGCGCGTGATGTTTCAAGAGCCAAACGCCGGTCTATCAGCTCGGCTTGTCTCACTAAAAGGTCGTGGATCTGTTTCTCAACAGCTTCCAGCTCAGACTGCAGTGCGTGCAGCTCAAATGTGTCCTCACCTGCACCAAAAGGTAGACTACTTACATCTGATATATTCGCCATTTTAACAGATGGACAGTAAGTTAGCAACGACGCTACCAGTGATGCTATCAATATTAATACTAATTTATGACTGAAGTCTTGGATATAATCCGTCTTTTTAGTGGTACGGGTGTAGAGTAGACGCACGATAGGTGAAGAAAAAAAAAAGTTTGTTTTTAAGTGAGTGTGGAGAAGACGCGTTCAACCGTGATCCACAGGAGTAACCTATAAGAGTATCCGATGTTGGATCACTAATAGGCTTGAGACGCGGCTTGCGGATCATGTGGGTACTAGGGTACTCTTTGCTGTGTGTGGATGACCATGTCGGTCAGCCACCACCGAAGACCAATTTTGACCCAGGAAAAACCCTGGCATACGTTCCATACAATTGAGGTATTATCGAAATATCTAAATTTTAATAATGAGTGATTATTTAACAAAGGCAAGTAAAACAGTCAGGGTTACATTTTAGACACACACACACACACACACACACACACACACACACCTCTGAAGCGATAGAAAAGTCCTCTGGACCGCATCACTCGCAAGACGAAACCTGCATTGGTGTACAAGGCCGAAGTCCACGATTCTCCAGTTGAATGGTTGCACACACATAGTTTAGATTTGTCCGTGGTTGATGGCCAACCAACCGCCCGCAGCCAGAGTCTAGCCCTGGCAGCATCGCGGGGAAATATGCACTGGAACTTTTGCACCAAGTAAACAAAGGCGCGTCCCATCATTGCCTCTATCATCTAGCCTTCTACGCGATATCATAGTTTGACATGTCTGTCATTGGAAAGTTCCAAGGTGGTGTCATGAATAATTAAGAGAAAGTGTCTTCTCATTGGATAAGAAAACTCAGTCTCATGAATAATTATGAGACACCGATGAGTCATCAAAGTACTGGACCAAGCGGCAACCTCCCCTTCTCTCTCCTGAAACCAACACGGAAGTGAGTTAAACTGCAATTCATTAACTGGCCGCTTGGGCTGGCTGCAGAAGTGAGTCAAATCTGTATCTCTCCCATGTTAAAATTACCAACTTTACAGCAGAAAAAAACATATTTACAGCCTGGATCTCTATGTGGCTTTGGTCTATACAGCTAATTTTGCCCTTCACAACAACTGTGAGGGGGGTGAATTTTTTTATAACTCATCCGTTTAGTTGATTAATATTTAAATTTCTGCATTTAAGGGTGTGGCCACTTGAGTGACAGGTGGGTTGTCGCTGATGTCAAAGCTAGCCGTTTGTCTGCTGTTAATAGCCGTCACTTTACCTCAGCAAATGTTAGCTGCTGAACTTGCTTTCTCTGCAGTGTTTGTGCTTTTTTTTCAGGATTATTTCATACAATTTAATACACCCATTACTTGGGTACAAAGCCCACGGCTTTGGATTCCGTCGTTTTCGTCGAGTAGCTGCTATGGTTCGAGAGAACAACCAGCACTGTAACGTTATTTCAGTTATTTTCCTCTGTGAACATGCGCTAATGGATGTCTGACAATTTCGTTGCTTTTTGGAGTTTTCAAATTTAAAAACGTCAATTAAGGCTTGTTCGTTCTGCTCTCACGGAACAGATGGATTATAATATGCTTATGTACCGTCGGATGAAATCACTCAGGCGTCGGCGCTTTCTCCGTCCATGCAATAAATGCACATCCTTGAATGAGCGCTGATTTTCTAGCGCATTTACTTGAACTTCATAGGCAATATATCTATGGTTTAACCCATTTGAGAGGCGGCCAAAATCAGAATTTAAAATGGACTGAATAAGCATTCTACGAACTTGACGAGCGATGCCGCGCTGACGGACCATAGACTATAAAAAAGTGACTGACATGTATGCACATAAATCACTGTCTCACACACACTCTCAGAGTAATATTAAGTTACTGCATAATACATTTTCAACTAGCAGAATAGTACAGAATCACGATACACAGTCTCACTTGTAGCCATGTCTTTTAACTATTATAATATTTCAAAGGGCAAAAACAGGAACTTTTAATTGGCTTTACATCATCAAGTGTCACTTTAGCGCGAGGCCCTGTGCAGTCGCAGCATTACCCAGAGCTAACTCGATCACGTCGAGCTATTTGGGCGTGATTTCTCAGCCTCTTTGCCCATTTTCTGTTATCCGGGAGTGGTGCAAGGCCAAGATGGCGACGGCTGGCTCCGCCCACTTTAGGCTTCAAAAATGCTCTTCAGAAACCTACGGGTGACGTCACGGACACTACGTCCATATTTTTTTACAGTCTATGTACTGGACACGATGAAGATTTTAAACCCGGAAGATAAAAAATAAAATAAAAATTTTAACCCGGAAGATGAAAATAAAATAAAATTTATCCATTTTCCCCCTACTATTAAATCTAACTGATGCTAACATTGTCTTCAATAGTGTGCAACACACATACCTCTGTTAAAATCTCAGGAAATTTGGTTTCGGGTTTCATGACCCTTTAAAGTACATTTAAAGGTATTTTTCAAATATGAAAAAATAATATCTACATTTGAACATAGTAGTATACTGCAAGTGCAAATTAACATATAAATAGTAAACTATAAGTATAATTCACTTAAAGAAAACTTACAAGTAGGGGAGAGCAGGGCAGTAACGCTTTTTGACTTACTCAGTTTGTGTAAATCTACTTATGGTTCAGAGTATTTATTTTTTCCCACATTAATTTCCCACATGTCTAGTACAATTATGTGTTTTTGTTTTATTAATACAGTACATACTTTTTTCTTGATATACCCCGAAAGAATGGAAGTGAAATGTGACAACATGCCCCATAGGTGGGGTACATTGTAACATGTGTGGGGCACATTGTAACATGACATATGACAGCTTAAAATGTTATCTGATCTAATAAAAAAAATATACAAAACAAACTAAAATATTTTCTAAATAAAATACAATTAAAAAACGTTTTCATATAAAATAATGGCAATTTTTAATAATTAAATATAAACAAATTTTTGAGTTTTGACTACGAACACAGGAAAACACAGCTATACAACAAAGTTCAAAACAAATAAATAATTAGTAATTTCTGAACATTGACTCTCAGTCTTTATTCACCTTTTCCTCACGTTTTCTCAATAATATTAATAAAAGTATAGAATATAATAGCATATTTCTAATAGGGGCACATTGTAACGCAGTGTTACAACATGCCCCCGTCTGTACAACTGGGATTTAAACCCTGCTAGTGTCTTCTGCTGGTTAGCGAAGCATTAAATAACTATCTCAACTGTTAAATAACATCTTGGAGATTAAAATAATAACAGATTTGTCTTATTTTAAATAAACACAAAAAATAGAGATGCAAAATTAACTTAAGAAATTTTTTGCTATGGTTTAATAAATGTCTATGGATATCTTCCAAAAAAAAAAAATGGGCGGAATTTTTTTCTTTATAGTGTTGATATGGCAACTAGTAAATACACAAAGTTTCGTCATCCAAGCATGTGCGGAAGTATTTAAAACAAGCATGTTACAACTAACCCCGCGTTAGGTTGTGCCCCGCGCTCCCCTATACTTGGAGTGTAAACTATTTAACTAGTAGTTTACTGAGAGTACACTTCAGTGTGTACTTTCATAAAATAAAAAAATGTACTACTTGTATTAAAATAGTAAACTACTAGTATACTTATAAGTTCACTTGTATTACAGATGCATTACAAATGAGAAACCTTGTTGTGTACTTAAAGTTTACTACTGTTACACTTATAGTACACTTAAATGTATACTTTTATAAACTAAAAGTGGGCCAATTTAGTCCAAAAGTATTATTGAAATAGTACACTTACAAGCTTACTACAAGTACACATTGATATTAGTATTCTTACTACATAAAGTATACTTAAAATTATACTTGAACATTACTTAAGTATACTTCATAAAATTAACTTTATGTAAGGGTAGCCATGGCATGCACCAGCTTGCTTTTGGCCCAACAGTGGAAATGTGGCTATTGTTCTGAGCCGCACGCTTAGGACTGCACATGCGCATTGGCTGGTCCAGCCTCAGAAATGCCATTTTTTGTCATGATTTGAGCATTTAGAAACAAAATTTATGAGACAGTTCTTGTCAGATTTCATTGGTGATTTCATGTATGACATTTATTCGTAAGCTTGATGAACAGATTTGGAGAAGTTGATGTTTCCCCATTCAAAGAGATAGTAGCTGTATTTGCATGACTGAAATAGCTGCACAAGAGGCGTTTCAAAGATGGCCACCGAGTGAAATGACTTTAACACAACTAATGCTATGACAATTACAATATGATGAATGCAGTAGAGCAAGAATATAGTCATCCTATATAGAAAATATTTTTTAAACAGTCATGGAGTAATAGCCTATTCAATAGAAGTACTCAAAGGGTATTGGGATTTTGGACATCCCATATATCATCTCTTGAAGTGGCGTTAGAGTTTGTGGATTGCATCAGAATGCAATGACTCCAGATTTGTTAAGCCTCGTTCACACTAAACAAGCTTGTGTTTCCCATCTCCCGCAATCACATGCGTATGAATGGAAGTCACAGAAACGAAAAGTGCAGTGTGATCACCCCTTTAAAACTTTTAGTTTTATTTTTCTATGGCATCTTAAAATCGCGGCTCTCGTGAACAAAGATGTGTTCACCTGCAAAACAACACTACTGCAAGGAATGTGTTTGAAACACAGAGACATGTTTTCGTTTATTTTAATCTGTAGCTTTAAAACATTACCATAAAAAGTGAAAAAGAAAAAAAGTTTAATTATTTCTTGTTTAATTACTATAAATATATATTTATATATTTAATGTTACTCTTGACATGTTCAGATTTCCGAAGTGTGAACAAATAATGGAGACTGTATGCATTTTCATTCATTAAGTTTAGTCATATTAACTACTGTATACTGTACACAGACTCACTGACATTGTGATGATTAAAAAGGGTAAAAAAAAATTATTCATTATTAATCATTAATCAATTAGTGCCTTCCTGAATAAATCAGAAGCCATGTCATTATACACAACCATTATCCATGATGAAACTTCCAGGTATATCACACACAGAACAGGTTACTCAACAAATATTGTCCCAGACTATTGTCCCAATGAAGTCCCAGACTTCATTGAATGGAAAAAAATAAACATTTTCAGATATTTTTCTTTATCCTTTTATTTTGTCGTCCCTCTCCCCTCAGTTACATGTATACAGATAGCAATATCTAATTTTCCTCAACTTTTCAAAGGCTGTCACTCTTCCCTCTGAAACCTTACAAATGAGGTAAATTATAAACAGCCTGCCTGAGTGTGTTGGAGGGGATATGATGTGCCCTTTTATTTAGCTATCTGAGAAGACCGAGATATTCCACAGCCACTGTCTGCACTTATTTCTCGTTATTTTGTGAGGGAAGCCTCTGCTGGCTCAGTTTAGCTTTTTTGCACCTGCTTGTTTAGATTTTTTATTGTTGTGACATTACCTGACCCCTCCAGCTGCAGTAAAGCAAGCGTTCTTCAGGTTTCTGTCGTAGAGTTGCTTTATTGTGTCTTACTGCCTCACCCCCAGGCCAAGGCTGGAATGAGGTCATAAATGTTGTCCGCATTCCACCACACAATGCTGCCCATGTCCCATAAAGACCTGTAATGAAGGTGCCCAGACTTCATCAACTGCCCATAACTCTTCAGACACCAGAATGTATTAAAGTCTAAAAATAAAAGCAAATTATGTTCACCTAAGGAAGGGATTATGGGTTTCATCATGACTACATTTCAGAGATTATTAGATTGGTCGTTTCAAAAACTAAATCCAATGCTTTTACTCTCCACACCACAGTTCCAGATTTTGTTTCTTTTGTAATTCAATCTGGTTTCACTAGACAACAGTAGGCAGAGTTAGCATAACCTTTGCAAACAAAACAGGCTATTTGCATTTAGTGTAAACACACACTCTTGATATTTTAATGTCAGATAAATGATAACAAAATGAACTAAACTAAGCTAATTAAATGGTATATATATATATATATATATATATATATATATATATATATATATATATATATATATATATATATATTTCTTTTTTTTTTCTTTTTTTTTTTTCTGTGAGTTCTGTGTCTGTGAGTTCAGCACATCACAATTTGTACTGTGAGCTAAAAGCTAAAGAGGAGAATCTCACAGGGGAATTGAACAATGGCTGTTTTAAATGCAGCACTGAATGCTGAAGGTGGGAAAAGAAAGAAACCTTCAATTGGTGCCACTGCATTATGAATTTAATTTTGAATAAATAGCCCTGAAACCACAGAGTTTTCTGAGATTTACCTTTAGTAACCCTGGTGTACAAACAGTTTTTCTAACCCTCCAATTAGGATCATATTTGGATTATGTAAACACTGATGAGTATTATGCAGCTAGCCTGGAGTGAAGCTGTAACAACCTCTGGAAGAGGACGTAATTATACCTGACAGTGCTAGACTAGATTTAAAGACACAAAATAAAAGAGGTTTTAAAACAGACTAATTACTATATATTTAATTAGGAGAGGTTGTTTTATCCAACATCGGCTGGAAATGCGTAATGTTGTTTGTTTGTTTGTTTGTCTTGATTGGAATGAAATCTTCAAAAGAAGACATTTGTTAAATTTTCTTTTATTTTAATTACTTCAACCATCCAGCCTGTTTTTACCACCATTCAATTATTGTGAGGGGAAAAGATAATGCTAAATGATTTAGTGTGGCCACTCTTTGGTGTGAATTTTAGGATGAATTAAGATGACTTCTATTACTCAGAGCCAATAAAAACTTCTGCACATTGTTTAACCCTTTGCTTTTGACAGTCCTCGTAAATATACAAGGACTGCTTGGCAAGACTGCGATTTACACCTGGTGTAACATGGCATAGGATGGCCTCTTAAAGTATTCTGAAGTAGCTCATAAAATGATTCGAATGAGATCCTTTGGGCATCATGAGTAACATTAGCTATGGCAAAAGTAATCTCCAGGACTATACAACAGTATTTATTGTAAGCGTGTTACATACAGTGGGTCCATGCAATGGCAGTGCTAGAGGATGAATGTGGGCATTTATATTTTCTTCTTTTATTATGCAGCTATAATTAATGCTGGTAATCAGACTGTGTGTTTGATGGAACAGTTAATGTTGCACAGGCACATCTGCATTTACATGTATGCATTTAACTTGCATTCAAAGTATACAGTATTGATAAGCCAAAACAGTATGACCAGTCACAGGTGAAGTGAATATCATTGATCATCAGTGGAAAAAGGTCAGATGAGTCTCATTTTATTTTACATCAAGTGGATGGTCATGTACGTGTGCCATTTACCTGGGGAAGTGATGGTACCAGGATGCACTGTGGGACAACTACAAGCCAGTGAAGGGAGTCTGATGCTCTAGGCAATGTTGGATGTCTGCGGATATAAATTTGACATGCCATGCACCTACCTAAACATTGTTGCAGACCTGGCAAACCCCTTCATGACAATGGTGTTCCCTGGTGGAAGTGGCCTCTTCAGCATGATAATAGACCCCTTTTGCGCCGACGTCACAGTTACGTCACGGCGCTAGCTGGAGGCAAAACAAACGGAAAACTGGAGGCGGCCAATACAAACCAGCACAGATTTGGCTACATAATAAGGAGCTTAAATTATTATTTTTATTATTAAATGTCATCTAGTTGTGTTGTTGAGTGCAAGAATCGATGAAAAATGAGTATGCTGTATCTGGAATTTTTATTTCTCGAAAATATTCATATCATTAAAATTGCACCGTAGTGTCACTCTTTACATTGTCGTCTTCTTGGCGCTGGCTAGGCAGAACTGCGGATCGTACACACAAGTCTTTACATGACCATTCAGCACATAGTTATAGGCATCTAAATATATACAGTGCTATGCATAAGTTTAGACACCCATGCTAAAGTTGACTAAAAAGAGGAATAAAAAATCATCTTTTGGAAATTGAACTTAATGCCTTAATTTAAAAAATTAGGAAAAATCCAACCTTTAAGGACACCAATTTTCTTTGTGTATGAATAATGTATCGTAAATAAATAAATGTTCTTCCTTAAAATACAGGGTGCATAAGTTTGGACACCCCTATGTTAAATTCCCATAGAGGCAGGCAGATTTTTATTTTTAAGTATTTTTATTTTATTTTATTTTTAGGATACTATGCATCCTGATAAAGTTCCTTTGGCCTTTGGAATTAAAATAGCCCCACATCATCACATAGCCTTCACCATACCTAGAGATTTCCAAAAGATGATTTTTTATTCCTCTTTTTAGTCAACTTTAGTATGGGTGTCTAAACTTATGCATAGCACTGTATATATATATATATATATATATATATATATATATATATATATATATATATATATATATATATATATATATATATATATATATATATATATATATATGCCATCAGTTTCTCTTTACCCTCGGTTTATCTATAGGGTAGGTGTAGAAGTCAGGCCACTCAACCGGAGGTAGCTGTAGGTAATCCTGTCAGATCGTCCATTGACTGAGCGTGTACGGTCATCTGGTTCCGTCCGTTAAAATTAACTTTTGCAAATAACAATCGCGGTGGATCAACAAGTTTGATCCATGGCAGCTCCACTTTGCAACCTACAGGACTTAAAGAATTTGCTTCTAATGTTTTGGTGCTAGATTTCACAGGACAACTTCAGGGGTCTTGTAGAGTCCATGCCTTGGAGGGTCGGCACTGTTTTGGCTGCACGCGGAGGACCAACTGCATATTAGGAAGATGATCATAATGTTTTGGCTCACCGATGTACAGTAGCCTACATATTTTTTCAGCTCATGTATTTCATGGGCATCAGACAATAACCTTGGCATTGTTAGCACCATAAACTACAGTTTCAGCTATAGGGGCTTATCTTGCACCCAGCGCAATTGAATTTGTACACCGACGCATGTATCATTCCTATTGTGCACCCGACGCACAGCGCACTTTTCCCTCCACATACACACGTCTGTAAATTAGGGAATGAACTTGCACTCCCGGGGGCGGTTCAGTGAAAAGAGGAGGCGTGTTCCAGCACAAACGTTCCCAGGTGCTATTTTGCAATTCTGCCACAGACCAGGAAAATCCTAGTCTAAAGTCAGTGGCGCGTTATTCAGATGCTATTTTAAGGGCGCATGCTTGGCCATAATGTAGCGTGTGCACAACGCGCATACACTTTGCTTCTCTCATCTACACAGATGAGAGGATTTAGGATTTAGGAGGCAGCAGTTCCCATTTTTGCAAACCATACATAATTACAAGGAAAAATATTACCACACAAGGGAAATCATTGTGGTGTCCATGAAGATGTGAAAAAATAGGGAATCCGCCGTTATAATAGCTACACACCATGGAACAAGCGCGCCTGCTTTTAAAGGGAATGTGAGATGACGCTCTGATTGGTTTATTTCACGTTATGCCCAAACCACACCTATGAGTAATGTAGCTACTTCTGACCAACCCATTTTAGATTTGTGTCGGGCGCATTTATCCCGCCAGTATAATGGCAACAGCACCCAAGATCCGCCCACAAAGTTACTTGCGTTTCGCGTTTGATACTTGCGTTTCAGATCGTTAAAATAGGGCCCATAGTATCTTTCAAAATGAATGTCTGACCATCTGTGACAATGCTATCTTAAGCAAGTAAAAAATAATGTAACCATCACAGTATTAACTGTATGAAGTTTATGTAGTTTTGCAGCTGCACTGCATGATGCAATTAGCGCTTTATGATTACTCAATCATGTTTTACAACAATTTTCAATAGCTAAATATAATTGTAAGGTAATTATGCTCTTATGAAACAGCCCATAATTGAAAGATGGTTTTTATTATGGTTTACGTCCATAATGATTTTGTGAAACAGGTCCAAATTAGAACAAATGGAGGACAATGAAAAAGATAACTACAGAGTGAGTAGTCCTTTATATGTTAAGTGACTGACAAAAAGTAATTATGAAAAGTAAAGACAAGTACCATACATTGTGTTACTAGTACACTAATTATATGCTCTCAATCATCTATTTTACATAATTGCATTTTAAAACTCACAAGCTTGTAACTTTTAAATCTGCTAGAGTTGACTTCTATGTCAAATGATATTGGGTTTAAACCATACATTTATGATAGCACTTGAAATTTTGGTTTAAACATCATTCTTGACAGCTAAATGAATATGTTTCATAAAAAGGTAAAAACTATTCAGTAATATACTATGTATTGGGCAATGATTTTATCAATGATTATTTTGGTGTATGCTCTCATAATAAAGTTTAAAGTAGCAAACTTCCAACCACTGTTAGAGTCGCTGCCTCAATTGTAACTTAACATCTTGTATACAATTATAAGTCCTCCTCAATGTAAATATTCTAAGTACACTAAAAGATGGCAGGTAGATTTGCAGTAGGCTATGTTGTACTACGGGTGACCAATCCTGCTCCTAGAGGACTTAATGAACTGCCCATTTGCATTATATGGGAGGCCTTTTTTCCACCATACTGTAGTACAGGGGTGTCCAAACTCAATCCTGGAGGGCCACTGCTGAACTCTGCAGGGCAGTGGCCTCCAGGATTGAGTTTGGACACCCCTGTACTACAGTATGGTTGAAAAAAGGCCTCCCATATAATGCAAATGGAGAGTTCATTAAGTCGGTATTTTGTTTTCGAACAATGTTCAAACAGATGTTACCTAAATTTGGCAAAGCTTCTTGTAAATGTGACGCAATGGCCCTGATCATGGTGTAGCCACCCTGTAAACATTAGTAATGTTGTTTTTAATGTCCAATCAATAAAATTAGAAAGCACAGCACCGTAAAATATTAATTAGTAAGCAAGACACAGAAGCACTGATGAATGGTAATAAGGCATCAGCTTGATTTTGCAAGCCATACATTTCTGTAATCCCATCATGGTCCAAAGCTTTGCAGTGTCACAGAGCACAGAGGTCTTAGCCCTTTGTTTCACCCTGAGCTCATTACGAGGAGGCATCAACTGACTCCCCTTCTCATCTTATACTGTGACACCGGACAGAGCTGTACACACTGAGCCAGTCTTCTTTAGCCTTCCCACCTCACAGATGCTGCAAATCACAATTCCCCCATGAAACCATCCCGCTCCTCCTCAGGTTAGGATTTAATTTCATCTAAGGAATCAAAACATTAGCACAGGTGAATATTAAAGGGCACTACAATGCATTATGATAATTGCACCATGTACTTTTGAATGAACAAATTTACATTACATTACAGCCATCTCAGATTTTATTGAAAGATGTGTGGATCACTTATTACCAGATTTTGTAATAACTCCCCTTAGTAGAAGCTTTTAATAAAATGCAGACATTCACCTATGACTCTGGCTGAACTTCTTTTAATACTTTATTTGTTAAGGCAAAGGAGCAACATCTAGCAGAAATTGTCACGGTTCATAAATTCACTGTCTCTTTCTCTCTCGTGTGATTGTTGTTGTGTGTGTGCATGTGGGCGTGGTCACTGATCACTACCGCTGATCTGCGGCGACAGCTGCACCCAGGGGGGCAGGGTTTCATAAAATATTGAAGCTTCCCCGGGCGCCGCCATTGATTGGCGGACCATCACCTGCTGTTAGCATTCCATTGACTCCCATTCATTTTGGCGTCACTTTGACAGCGAATAACTTCACATCTGTGGCGTTTAAAGACTCCATTTGTCCATTATTTATTTCTAAAGAAACACGAAAATGTATAAAAGGCCCCATTACCTTGTATCTTACGTTATGGCCCCGTAGATGCAGTTTTTGTAAAAATAGGCTAACGATTGCGTCATAACCACGCAACTCTCTGTCGCACAGTAGATAAATTACCGTATGGACAGGAGGAGAAGCTCGCGCGCAATCGGGGGGACGTGGAGGCAAAATGACAAAGTAATTAATCAGAATACTTAGCAAAAGTTTCTCCTGCTCCAAGCTCATGGACACATCCTACTCACACTCTCCGTCTCTACAAGTTTCGGAAGGGAATGATTCAGATTTCTCTTGGCACAGCTACTAGAAGACAGACGGGTTGCTCGCGTCACATCTACGTCGTAAAGCTCAGTTTGAGTATGCGCAGTATACGCTCGACCATCAGGAAGTGAGAGCTTCTAATTGACTTCACTTTTCTCCGATGAAACCTATGGGGTCGCTGTGTCCAGTTTATATACTGTCTATGGCTGCACCTCATCAGCGGCGTCAGCTGCAACTGATCAACGCGCCTGCTTAAGTTCACAGTTTCATCTTGTCTTTGTCAGATCGTTGAGGAGTATTCCTGTGTTCATTTCCCATTCCTGTTTCTGTCTGGCGTTGATGTGTTCCTGTTGGATTGTTCTTCGTGTTCTTCGTTCTCCGTCTGGATTTCTCACCTTGCACATCACAGACATCTTTCAGCCTCACCATCATCATCACCCGTGTTGCCCATCAAGGTCCCTGCGCCACTCGACTGCCTCCGTGTTTTGTGTGTGTCTGTTTACATCTGACTATCTGTTAAACTTCCAATAAAGAGTTTTACTTGCATTATTGCATCATCCTGTTTGAGTCGTTACAGAAATGTCCTTGATTTACTGGTGAGGTCAATCACTGCTAAATCAATTAGGGCAAAAAGGTTATGATGTTACACCAGGGTTGTAATTAGAGACAAACCAATCGAGATTTCAACAGAATTATGATTATACACCTAATAAGATATTCATCAGGAAGCAAACACAACTTCTTAAATGTCTTGACCTTATAAGAAGTCTGTTTGAGGCAAAGCTTTGTACGGGTGCAGTTTCCAAATGCCAGCAGTGCCCACAGTTTGGTTCACTGTCACAGCTGAATTTAAGGAAATCTAGCCTTTCACAAACAACCTATAAACATGCTATCTGTCACCTGGGGGAACAGTATGTGTTCTGCTTCAGAGCATTCATAATGAATCAGGCTGATCAAGGCAAAGGGATGGAAGGAGGCTTTGGTTTGCTGCATAGCCTGTAGTTAAACAAACAAGAAATTGTGTTTAAAGTGCCAACCTTTTGTGAGGCAGTCTGTGAGGAACTTGTCCCGCAGGCATATTTGAATTTCTCATGCAGTAATTTGGATGGAAGTGAAAAGAATAAAAGCAATGCCTGGGTGCTTAAGTGGTGGGGTTTTGGGGGGAGGCGTAGGAGAACACAGAGTGATGTAATGCTGCTCACATAAGCGAGTTTTGTTTTGAGCCTTTTGAACAGTAATTTCCAAAATACATTTTATGTTTTAATCATTTCCCTTTCATTTAATTTATCTTTCTGCATGCCTGAAGAACAGATATAAAGGCAAAAAAGAACATATTGTTTTACATGTTTTTATTTTTTTTATGTAGCTTTCATGAAGAAATGCGGCAAATTATTTATTTATTATTATGATATTTTTCTTTTATTATTATTATTTTATTGGAAGAATGATGTCTATTTAAAATCCATTGGAATGTGGAGCCTGATTTTGAATAGATACTCCAGTTTTCTCCTAAATAAATAAACTGCAGTTGACTAAAGAATGGCCTTTTAAAAATTGGAGAATGGCCTTTGAAAACATGACTCTGCATCTCACTGATTCATTCGCTGGAGCAAAATGATGGGCTTGGTGATGACCAGAGAGATAAAAAATAATCATTAACATATCTGTGATGCTTTTACAGCAGCCAAGTCGATTAAGCACATAATTATGAAGCCACAGCAGTACTTTCTCGCTCCACTGTTTCTTTGAATCCAGTGAATGTTAGCGTCCAATGTCAAACTTTCTGAAGCCTTCTGTAGTAGCAAATGAAGAGGCAAAGGATGTAATGTAGTTGTGTTACTGTGTATGTGTAGTGTAAGTGTGTGTACACTGCAAAGTAAAAGTTAGTGCGCGGACGAGGAGGAGGGAGGGTCTAGCTAGCCTCCATTTTGTTTGACAATACTTTAAACGTCAACAAGAAGTGACGTCACCCAACATCACTTAGAGCACCTTCAAGTGAACATAATATTATATTTATAGTTTACTATTTATATATTATTTTTGCACTTACAGTATACTACTATGTTCAAATGTAGATATTATTTGTTATACTTGAAAAATACCTTTAACTGTACTTTAATTTTAAAAACATTTTATTAGCTTCATGCATCCTTTTTTATCAACACTTGAATGTCGGTAAGTTTCATAAAGAAAGGCAACATTTTAAACAAAAAAGTTGAGAAAATAACATTTTTGTCAAAGACTACGCCTTGATCAAATTCAGAACGATGATCAAAACACAGATGGAGTAGATCGAGTCCAACACCCTCAAAGCTTCACAGTCGTTTTCTCTTCATGGGTTACGCTTCATTTCATTTGGTTTTGATTTACACGCTGTTTAATGTTTGATGATCACGTTATTTTACATTTGAGTGAACAATCTTCTATCACTTGTTTCAGCTTCTTCTTCTCCTGTATTTTGATCTGGAGATTCTGTACTAGAAGATGTGTCATAACGCCCCCTACCGGATAACAGTGAAAACATGGATAGCTGGAAAATTCAGTCAATGGTGGGGAAAGAGTAAAATAGAATTAGAGTAAATTCCTATACACTACCAGTGGACTAGCCTACAAATAAAAAATACAGATACGCAGAATTAGAAACATATCTCTTTTATATCAATATTCTAATCAATATTTTCAAACAATATAAGTTTCATAGACTGAAACTTTTTCTAAGTTTTCTGACTAAGTTTTCAGACTGTATATGAAAACCTACTCCATCAAAAGAGTTAACACAACTACAAGCCAAGTATACTTTGAATACTTATACTCTTAAGTATATCTCGCTCAAAAGATTGAGTACAAGTACAGGCCAAAAATACTTGGACTTTTCACTCAGTATACGTCAAGTACACTTAAAGGTGCATTGCGCAAGTCTCTGAGTTTTTGCAGAACTATGCCCCCTCTGGCGACAAGCGAAACTGCAACACTGCAACTGAACGCGCATGACGTCACGCCCAGTCTCAAATTCCAAGCCGAATCCCTCTTATTTATTTTACTGTACAGGATTATAGAGGCAATCGCAGTGATCAGAGAAGGGCTCATTCAGCCCATCAGGCAATTGTTTAAGCATGTATGGGTTAGAAAAACGGGTATTTTTAACATGAAATGTTGCGCAATGCACCTTTTAGTGTAATTTTTAAGTATATTTCTGAGAAGTACATGAAGTGTATTTTTTGAGAAGTATATAAAATGTAGACTGAAAGTATACTTTCTTATTTTTAGTTTTAAAGAGGTATACTAATAGAACACTTGAATAAACTTATTTTTCGTAAGGGCACTGTGATCTTGTTAGTATTCGTGTGCATTTTATGAAAGTGTGGTTCTGCCACATGTATATTTACTTATGATAAAAACTCATTTCAAATGATTACATAATGTTATACAAGACTACGTTTTAAAACCTTATAGGGATAGTTCACCCAAAAATGAAAATTGTCATCATGTCATGACTTTCCTTCTATGGAAGGCAATAGGGTTCTTCAAGTGTCTGATTACATACATTCTTCAAAATATACTTTTGTGTTCAACAGAAGAAAGAAACTCATACAGGTGTGGAACATGAGGGTGAGCAAATGATGAAAAAATTTGTTCACACCACACACAAACAGATTTTCAACCAGAGTCTCGACTGTGAACAGGAAATCTCGCAAAATCTTGCAAGACCTCAGAATAAGCATGGCGGACGATATTCCAGAAGAAATTGTGATGATAATGTTTGGAAAGGTTTTACATAACATGTTGTATAAACATTTGTGCTGTTGCCACAAATCAACAAGCTGATCCTCCATCTCTGCTGTCCACATCAATTTCACTTTGTGCTGCGCCATGACTGCGTTTGTTATGCTTCCGTATTCCATCATCTCGCTTTCTGATTGGATATTGTTTCGTTTCACGTGATAATCTCCAGAGCGTGCGCGCGTTTGTCCTCGGGGTTCCCTCCACACATCAGGATTTCTGATCGTAAATATTAAACATGTTGAATATTTACAATTCGCGATCGAGGCTACTCTGACCTTCTTCCAATCAGGTTTGGACACTCTTAACACACCTCACATCAAGGCAAAATCTAATAAGATAATCTGTAGAACCATCAAGATAATCGGGGCATAGCTAGGATTGTTGGAAGGGGGGAAATCGGCCCAAAATCAGCCCGATTATCTTTTGGTGTGTACCCATGAATGAGTGGGTGGATCTGGTGCTGATTGCTGAGTGGATGGTGTGAGTGACTCCGTGACAGTACCCACTCCTCCATGGGTGGCTCCTGATGACCGAGGATGGCGATGGGGACGGCCTCAACCTCTGGGTGGGGGTCGATCTGGATGGTCAAGGTGAAACTGGGTCAGTAAGGTGGGGTCCAGGATGTCGTCTCTAGCGACCCAGAAGCGTTCCTCCGGGCCGTATCCTTCCCAGTCTATGAGGTACTCGAGGCGCGCCCCTCGTCATCGTGAGTCAAGGATGGATTGTACCCGGTAGATGGTATCCTCGGTGATGTCAGGCGGAGGAGGTACCTCATCGGCACCATCACCGAATTCTGTGGAAGGAGACAGAGGGTCAGTGTAAGGTTTGAGAAGGGAAACGTGAAATGAAGGTGAGATTCTGTAATGTGAGGGGAGTTCTAGGCGATCCGTGATATCATAGTGGGGATTCAGCTTATGGCAGGGCAGGCGGAAATGGATGTCCCGGGTGGATAGCCACACCAACTGTCCAGGGTGATATTGGGGTGTGTTCTTTCGTCTGGGGTCTGCCTGTTCCTTGTGTCTCTGCACTGCCTGCTGGAGGTGGACATGGGCTGAGTCCCACACCCTCTCGCTCTGCTGGAACCAGTAGTTGACAGTTGGAACCTCTGATGGTTCGCCGGACCAGGGAAATAGGTGGTTGGTAACCCAACACGCACTGGAACGGAGTAAGGCCGGTTGTAGCCTGGCGAAGGGAGTTCTGGGCGTTCTCCGCCCAGGGGAGGAACTGTCTCCAGCTGTCCTGGTTATGGTGGCAGTATGACCTCAGGTACCTCCCGATTTCATTGATATTCCGCTCAGTCTGGCCGTTAATTTGGGGATGATAACCGGATGAGACTGATGGTGATACCGAGAAGTTTGAAGAAGGCTTGCCTCTGTCAGAGACGATGTCTTCTGGAAGACCGAAGTGGTGAAAGATGTGTTGGAATAAAGATTATGCGGCCTTGAAGGTGGTAGGAAGTCCTTTTAGGAGAATGAGCTTGCAGGATTTGGAGAACCGGTCGACCAAGACGAAGATGCAGGCACAGTGGGGAGAACAAGTATTTGATACACTGCCGATTTTGCAGGTTTTCCTACTTACAAAGCATGTAGAGGTCTGTAATTTTTATCATAGGTACACTTCAACTGTGAGAGACGGAACCTAAAACAAAAATCCAGAAAATCACATTGTATGATTTTTAAATAATTAATTTGCTTTTTATTGCATGACATAAGTATTTGATCACCTACAAACCAGTAAGAATTCCGGCTTTCACAGACCTGTTAGTTTTTCTTTAAGGCGAGACACGGCAGGCAAAAACATCGTTTTTTTTTTTTCACTGGTCAATTTTGAGATTTTGGGTTATTTGTCTTCAATAACATGTATTCTTTCAGACTTCCAAAAAAAGTCCAAAATACACATTTAGGTCTTTATTTTACTAAACTTTGTCTGTGTGAGTGTGCAATTTTGCCTAAATTCATCAAAAGTTGGCGTTCTAAATCATCCTGCTGCTCCGCGATCGCTCTCTGTACCCCTTCATCTCATATACCGTTGGAAAGCTCTCTCTCTTACGTACAATGCTGTCGGATCCAAATATGGCAATTTCCTGTCTATCAGCAACAAATCATGAAAGTAAAACAGGTGATTTAACTCGAAATGCGCAATCTCATTGGCTGATGCCTATTTCTGACAACGTGATTCGTTCAGAATCGTCACGTGACACGCTCTGACATTTCTGCGGTAGTTCAAAATGTTGAAAGATATGCGTGTAAAATTCTCTCAGAGAAGCCGAAAACAGTTAGCTAGAACACAAGGGATTACCAACAAAGACAAAAGATGATGAAATGCCATATGGGTCTTCACAATTTTTTTCATGAGAGCCGCACTGATAAGGACAAGTCAGTAGGAGAGCCATACGTCGTCCTTTCAGTTTCGGTTCTCAATCAACCAAGTGTTTACATGTTCTCTCGATAAACCACCTCTTTCAATCCGATCGAAATTATTTGTAATATAGCTGACCCTTTGAGTTTATAATGGGTTATGTTATAGCCCAACTTATTTTTAAAGTTTTTAAGAAATATCTGTAGTGACTGGCTGCATGATATCACCGTATTTTTTACAGCCATGCGAGCCACAAATTAAAGCTTGGCGGGCCGCACGAGGCTCGCGAGCCGCGCAATGAGGAACCATAGTGCGTCGATGCGTTACGAACAAGCTGTAACATTTTGAACACATCTAAATGCAAGTCAAAAAGACACATTACATTTCAAAGCACTTAAAACCCACAAGCCAAATCCTGAAAACAGTCACCTCATTCAGCTGATGGTGAAGCTAACCAACCAGGCTCCCTTCAGCACTGGTTCAAAACAACTCAACAGAACAAAACTAATTATAAATCATTTAAAATATCAATATTTAGAACATTGGAGAAAACAAACAAAGTAGACTAAATTGTTATTTGACAGTATCTGCACACTGTCAGAGAAGAAGAGACGGATCCTGACTAAATACAGGCTCAGTGACCACCAACTGGGTCAGACAGAGATGCACTTCCTCCACTGGGAAAAAGTATCTTCACTAAGTGATTTACACCTTGGATAAATAGCCAAAAGAATAAAACTTCCCAAAGTTAGCACCAGAAAAGAAGCTGGAAGTTCTCCTTGGAGAGGGTACAGCAGCTCCATTGACCGCTAAATATGTTCTGCCTGAGGGACTGTGATACCGGTATTTAGTTTTTCCATTCCACCTGTGTGATGGACTGTTGATGTGTTGTTTTGGATGTTATGATCAGTGATGGATGAAGCAATAATGAGTTTTGGATGTTAAACAGTGTGATACATGGATTTTACTTGGACCTAAAGCATATTTTGTCTGTAATTCATGGCTTTCAATAGAAATTAGTGGAATTTTGCCATAAAAATCTTTAAAGGCCGTTTTCTCAAAATGAGTTTTTTCTTGCACGCCTAGTGATGATTTTCCAATTCTGTAGCACCTACATACACCAAACTTTACAGTCGTATTCCTAACTATATTGTGAAGATTTGTTCAGAGGGATTTGTTGATATATCATTCTTGGCCTGATTAATATGACATTGTATGCCTAAAAATAGGGCGGAAATCAATTTTTTAAAGCTATTGCCAGTATTTTCTGATTTACAGGGTAACAAAAGGGGATATTCATAATCCCCTCTGAAAATGTCTTTTCATTGAATATATCAACAAAACGCAAAAATAATTTTGAACCTAGTTTTTTTCAATGGTCAGATTCGTCACTTCAAAATATATGCAAATTAGCGCATATTTAATTAGATATAACCTCATTAGCATATTTAAAAATAAAATTACAGAAAACTTGCAATGCATTTTTTTCTCCTATTCATGTGAGTAATCAACTGGTAAAGTTTGATGGTGATATCTGTAAGTTAACAATTTTACCCTATTCACATGTAGTGTCTCGCCTTAAGAAGTCATCCTGTTCTCCACTCATTACCAGTGATGGACGAAGTACACAGACTATGTACTTGAGTAAAAGTTGAGATACCTAGTGTAAAATATTACTCCAGTAAAAGTGGAAGTGCTCCCTTTAAACGTCGACTTGAGTAAAAGTATAAAAGTACTTGACTTCAAATGTACTTAAGTATCAAAAGTAAAAGTAATTTGGTTTAATGTAGTTCCAATGTCTTGTCATGTCCTTTATACACTCAATCAAGTCATACAATGTAAAAAAAAAAAAAAAAAAAAGCCCACTAACACCACTCTGAAAATACAATGTTTTCTATTTGTGATATCTGGTACTGATATCTTTTGAAATTATCATAAGCACATCCTACTAAATGGAAACCACATGATTAGGAATAAATAGGGTGGGGGGAAACCACATTAGACACGTATTTCTTTAACAATTTATTGTTTGAAGTAATGTAGAAATCTTATTCCTTTATCACATGGCACATTGCTCCTTTACTACATCACAGCCGAGTTGTGCAATAACTTGCAAAAACGGATTTACTCAAGTTTACAAAGGTTTACAAAGGATGTCTTTTTTCCAATTTACTAAACATGACTCCTTACAACACAGCTGTATGTCCACTCTATAAACAAATGTTAGTGTTTGCATAAATCACACAAAAACAGAAACTAACACACCACCAGATTACCCTGAAGTACGTAGAATGTAGAACTACTAACTAGTAGTGATGTGCTATAACAGAAGAATAACAGAAATAGCACTGTTAACTGTATGACCTACCTAAAGCTAAAATATTTTTTGTTTAGTTTGAGAAGGAGCTGATTTTCAAAATTTCTGGCATCCAATCTTGCCCTTCTTGGGCTGAAAATCAGTCCAGCAGTGCTAAAGAGACGTTCGCATGCAGCAGAAGCTGGTAAGGCAGTGTTGATTTTAAGAGACAATTTGCAAACCGCAGGATAAGATTGCAGTATCTCTTTGTTGTCTACTTTAGAGGCAAGGTACCCTTCTAGCTGTTTAACACTTTCCTGCCCATGAGTTGTCTTCATGCTTGAAAAGAAGTCATCGTCATCTGAAGCACTCGATCCATTGGCTGGTGACTGATGTGAACGTTCTTCCTCCAGATGGTCCTTGATGTAGGCAAGTCCTAATATACAACATATATTGGGACAGATGCCAGAAATCATGTTATATAAATGATAGGGAAATTCCAGTGTACAGTACAGAGGAAAAAGAATGAACTAATTTGGAGCAACATGCACAGTTATGGATAGGCAGCTAAAGCTGACATATGAGGGCAAAGATCAGTTTCTATGCCCCATTAGATCAGCTTTACTCCCTGGCCACAACTCAGTCTAGGTTGTGTCAAATTTCCTTGTTCTTTTTCCTGAACAACATGAACAGCATGTAGTACCTTGAACAATAAGGCTATGGGGTCCATCTACATCAAACTTGCCTTTTAGGCATATATATGAATCCAGGTCACAACCCCCCACCCCCCACCCTTTTAAGTAAATAAACTTATATAAATGTGCTTGTTTAGTTTTTTTGTTTACTTTTGTTTTGTGAACTAAGCGCATGACATCTGAAATAAAAATGCCACAAACATATGTACATACATAGATACATACCTAGGTTTAATAGGTTCTCATCAGATGTCCACGCTGTTTTAAATTTTGGGAGCAGGATGGCAGCAGCAATAAACTCTGGTTCTGCCATCATGTCTTTAAAGCGCTTTTGTAGTCCCTCTAGGACTGCATCCACCAAAGGTTTGCAGTACCTGGAATTAGAGGTGGGGGAGAGAAACTGATACAGTACAATATCACAACATTTACAGCGTGCATTTATACTGAGACAATGACAATAACAACAAGCATCCCAATACTTAATTGTGAAATATGATTTGACGGTCTTACATCTATTGTGTTCTTGGTCAATGTGTTCATAAAGGCCTCTTTTTATAAATAATTTTACTAATGGCACACATTAACTTCCTACACGTATGCTATATGAAGTTTTAAGGGAGTTGAATTGTGTATGATAAGGAATACACCTTAATAACATGAGGGGAAAGAATCTTCACCTGGAATTTATGTGGATTCGTTCAAGCTTATTGATGAGGAGCGTCAGAGTTGGCAGAAGCCATCCCATCTGAACATCCGTCTCATCTTGAAGGATGTTGAGGGCTTTGGCGAGAGGACCCATGGTTCTGGCAAATTCCTCCAGAAAGGAAATTTCAACTGAACTCAACCTAACAAACATAAAGAACACTTAAGTCGTGTGTGTGTGTGTGTGTGTGTGTGTGTGTGTGTGTGTGTGTGTGTGTGTGTGTGTGTGTGTGTGTGTGTGTGCGTGTTTGTGTGTCTGTCTGTGACAGAGTGAGTGATTGTGTGTCTGTCTGTGAGAGAGTAAATGATTGTGTGTGTGTGTCTGTCTGTGAGAGAGTGTGTGTTTGTGTGTCTGTCTGTGAGAGAGTGAGTGAGTGAGTGAGTGAGTGATTTTGTGTGTGTGTGTGTGTGTGTGTGTGTGTGTGTGTGTGTGTGTGTGTGTGTGTGTGTTGAATGGTGACGCTGCTCGGACTATAATTGTCCTCCATTTCCCCTTACTTAAAGCAACTGAATAGTTAAGCAATATTTTCCAAAATTACATATTGGAATGAAAGGTATATTTAAAAAAAGTTACACTTACATTGGCAACTTCAGTGCAGTGCATACAGTTCTCAGGGCCCCTTCTCCTTCATCTTTGATTATTCTCACGATTCTTTCAACAGAGAGAAATAATGAGTTCCATCGTGTGTCATTTGGCCGGATCAGTTGTATTTTGCACGTTTCCTCTATGATATCTGAAGCAGTGGAGGATCGAGATGTCTTGTTCCATAAGCCACTGCATTTCGCAAAAGCTGATCGTGACAGTCTTTTATAGGAGTCATTGGAATTGGCCTTGGCTGCATCAACTGTGGCAACAAGGTTTAATAGATGACATGCACAGCGATGATGCTTTGGAAGCTGAAATTGTAAGCCATCATCTTCCATTAAGATCGGTGTTACCTCAATGAAGTCAACATCAACACCTTCCTCTTCCTGTTCATCATCATCACTGCAAGCATCCTCTTCAGTCACACTGGAGGCACAGTTATTGTTCTCATCTTGTTGTTGTTCTCCATATTCTCTAAATGCCTTTATGAAATTGGACCCATTGTCTGTGGTGGTTCTAACTATTTTTTTCTCTATGCCAAATTCGCAATGGATGTCATTCAATGCACTGCCTAACACATCAAAAGTGTGTGGCCCTTTAATCCGCCGGCAAGCAAGTGCCACAGAGCACCTCTTCAATGAATCTGGATCCACCCAGTGGGCAGTGACCCCGAGAAATCCTCTCCTTCTTGCACTCCAACAGTCAGTTGTTGTGGCAATGAATTCAATGGAGGACATTGCTTGTTTAATATTTCTCTTCATTTCTTGGGCACCCTCTTCTACTTTCCGGCGCAATGTAGTTCTGGACATCACACGTGAATTAGGCTGTAGCTCTTGCACTAAAGCATTAAACGCAGGCTGTTCTAGCACACTAAATGGTTGAAGACTCTGAATTACAAAATTTATGACTACGTTGTCTACCTTTGTTTGATTCACAATTTTTGTTTCTCCTAATTTCAGTTGTCTGGAAGTGGAGGGAACTGGGTTTTCAGCTTTTCTTTTTCGAGGGGCTGTCAGGGCATTGTATCTTTCCAAGTGACTTGAATGCTTTCTCTGGAAAGAAAGGGGGGAAAACACATCATGAACATAATATCTTCACAGCAATATATCTCAATTTCATAAATGAAGTGCACATTTCATGTTTTTTTGCATGTACAAAGTAGGCTGCCGAGAAGGCTGAGTAACTAGCTAGCCTACAGTACATCAGTGGCAGGCTACTGTTCAAGTAGCTACCAATCAATCATACCTTGCATGTAAACCTAGTCAAATAGAAGCCTAAATGTCAGAAAAATGCATCGGCCTAAATGCATTTTCATCATTTTACATTGAATTTCTTTAGACACACTACACATTCTATGAACGAGCTTGACAAGTAAATGGCATTTTTAGGTGGTAATGTTAGGCTATTTCTAGCCAAGTGCCTTCACTGCAAAAAATGCTTTTCTTACTTAGTATTTTTGTCTTGATTCCAGTCCAAATCTCTACAAATTATTAAATCAAGAAGCATCCACTAAGAAAAATAACCTTAATTCAAACAGAAACAAGATAATTTTTCTTACCCCATTGGCAGATAATTTTGCTTTTTTTAAGCAACAACTCACTTAATTTTGATTTATTTCCCCAAAAAACAAGACATAATATCTTATATCCTTTTACTACTTTAGTAAATGAATCTTTATTTAAGAATTTTTAGAGATTTGGACTGATTTGGACTGGAATCAAGACAAAAATACTAAGTAAGAAAAGCATTTTTTGCAGTGTTGGTGTTAATGAGCTTTGCTAAAGGTCTGCAGTTTCCTACCTTAACCTTGCACAATGGAACTGATGTCCACGTTTATTATTAACACAACGTATGAGCGTATTATATCCAGTTTGGGTAAAACGACAGGTATATTAGCCTTTAATTAATTTCACAGTCAAACTGAAAATTACTTACCTCGATGTGTTTCTTTAGATTGGATGGCGAATTCTTGAAAGAAGAAATCGTATGCTTCTGAGGCAGACAGAGAAGGCACTTAAAAATGAACGACTCGTTCTTCCTTTCCACTACTTCAAAAAATTCGCTTAAATATGGCCATGGGTGCTCAATTTCAATGTCTGGCGCTTCTTCCATTATTGCGTTGGCTAAACGTGACAGCGAAAAGAAGCAGGCAGGCAGCAGCCATAGACATTAAAGCGCGCAGGCGCAGTCAGCAGCAGCGCCCAAACTGCGCGAAACACGACGTGTTCTGATTGGTACACTTGCGGAGCACGTGTACTTATTTTGACCTGTCACTGGTTACGCATGTATGTTGTGGAAAGGAACGTAAAAAGAAACGACAAGTTTTAGGAAAGTAGTGGAGTAAAAAGTAAGGTTTTCCACTTCGAAATGTAGTTGAGTCAAAGTATAAAGTCTCACAAAACAATGATACTCAAGTAAAGTACAGATACGCTAAAAAGTTACTTAAGTACGGTAACGAATTACTTGTACTTCGTTACTGTCCACCACTGCTCATTACCTGTATTAACTGCACCTGTTTGAACTCGTTACCTGTATAAAATACACCTGTCCACACACTCAATCAAACAGACTCCAACCTCTCCACAATGGCCAAGACCAGAGAGCTGTGTAAGGACATCAGGGATAAAATTGTAGACCTGCACAAGGCTGGGATGGGCTACAGGACAATAGGCAAGCAGCTGAAGTTCAAGATGATGGTCAATCTCCCTCGGTCTGGGGCACCATGCAAGATCTCACCTCGTGGGGCATCAATGATCATGGGGAAGGTGAGGGATCAGCCCAGAACTACACGGCAGGACCTGGTCAATGACCTGAAGAGAGCTCGGACCACAGTCTCAAAGAAAACCATTAGTAACACACTACACCGTCATGGATTAAAATCCTGTAGCGCACGCAAGGTCCCCCTCCTCAAGCCAGCGCATGTCCAGGCCCGTCTGAAGCTTGCCAATGACCATCTGGATGATCCAGAGGAGGAATGGGAGAAGGTCATGTGATCTGATGAGACAAAAATAGAGCTTTTTGGTCTGAACTTCACTCGCCGTGTTTGGAAGAAGAAGAAGGATGAGTACAACCCCAAGAACACCATCCCAACCGTGAAGCATGGAGGTGGAAACATCATTCTTTTGGGATGCTTTTCTGAAAAGGGGACAGGACGACTGCACCGTATTGACGGGAGGATGGATGGGGCCATGTATCGCAAGATCTTGGCCAACAACCTCCTTCCCTCAGTAAGAGCATTGAAGATGGGTTGTGGCTGGGTCTTCCAGCATGACAACGACCCGAAACACACAGCCAAGGCAACTAAGGAGTGGCTCCGTAAGAAGCATCTCAAGGTCCTGGAGTGGCCTAGCCAGTCTCCAGACCTGAACCCAATAGAAAATCTTTGGAGGGAGCTGAAAGTCCGTATTGCCCAGTGACAGCTCCGAAACCTGAAGGATCTGGAGAAGGTCTGTATGAAGGAGAGGGCCAAAATCCCTGGTGCAGTGTGTGCAAACCTGGTCAAGAACTAAAGGAAATGTATGATCTCAGTAATTGCAAACAAAGGTTTCTGTACAAAATATTAAGTTCAACTTTTCTGATGTATCAAATACTTATGTCATGCAATAAAATGCAAATTAATTACTTAAAAATCATACAATTGTCTGGATTTTTGTTTTAGATTCCGTCACTCACAGTTGAAGAGTACCTATGATAAAAATGACAGACTTCTACATGCTTTGTAAGTGGGAAAACCTGCAAAATCGGCATTGTATCAAATACTTGTTCTCCCCACTATATGAGAGCTTGAGGAAGGAAGGTCTGTCATAAATCGATGCCCAGATGAAACCAGGGACGGTGGGATATGGGTAGTGGTGTGAGTTTACCTTCTGGGAGTCGCCGGGGAGTGTTGCTGATGGCACAGACTGAGCATCCTCTGACGTATCGGGAGATATCCTGGGCCATCGAGGGCCACCAGTACCGTTTGGTTGAGGAGCGAGAGGGTTCGCTGGCTACCTGGGTGTCCAGAGCCCGGGAGGTGTGAACCGCGTCCATGAGGGACATATGACAGGTCGATGGTACAGCGATACGTTCCTCAGGACCTCCCGGTGGAGCAGGTTCGGTCAAAGTGGCTTGACGGATTTGGTCATCGAGTGCCCATTGGATGAGGCTGACAATCATGGCTGGAGGGATAATGAGTTCAGGTGTTGCGGACTCAAGATCCGAATGATGAAGACGAGAGAGTGCATCTACCTTTTGATTATTGTTTCCAGGTCGGTAGGTGAATACGAAGTCGGACCTCGTGAAGAATAGAGCCCACTTGGTTTGAGTCGTTTAGCTTCTCTTAGATACTCAAGATTTCTATGGTCCTTAATGACAACAAATTGGTGAGTAGCTCCCTCCAGCCAGTGTCTCCATTCTTCTAGAGCGAGCTTTATTGTGAGGAGCTCACGATTCCCAACATCATAATTCTGCTCCGCCGGGGACAGCTTCTTGGAGTAGAAGGCACATGGATGGAGGCGTAGAGGTTCACCCTGCCGCTGTGACAACACTGCTCCGACTCCAGTGGTGGATGCATCGACCTCAACGACAAACGGTAGTTCAGGGTTCGGATGGCGGAGGACTGGAGCGGAGACAAATGCTGTCTTAAGGTCTTCAAAGGATAGGAGGGCAAGAGGTGCCCAGGACAGAGACTTGGGCCGGTCTTTCAGGAGAGAGGTAAACTGATTAGGCTGTAATTCTTGATGAAACGACGGTAGAAATTGGCGAAGCCCAGGAATCTCTGCATGGATGTATTCCATGCAGAGTTCTGGATGGATTCCACCTTCCTCTGGTCCATTTGGATTCCATGTTGGTCGAGGTACCCCAGGAAGTGAACGGAGGAAGCGTGGAACTCACATTTCTCAAAACTGAGGTAGAGTTGATGATCCTGAAGGCGCTGGAGAACTTGTTTTATATGTTGATGATGTTCCGACAGGGTTTTGGAGTATATCAGAATATCGTCTATGTAGATGACGAACTGGTTGAGGAAGTCTCTAAATACCTTGTTCATGTAGTTCTGAAAGATGGCAGGTGAGTTGGACAGCCCATATGGCATGACCTGATATTCATAATGCCCTGAGGGGGTCACGAAGACGGTCTTCCACTTGTCTCCCTTGCGGATGCGGATCAGGTTATAGGCACTTCAGAGATCAAGCTTGGAGAAAATGCAGGCCCCACGTAGCTGTTCCAATGCTGCTGGGACCAGAGGAAGGGGATAACTAAACTTGAAGGTTTGTGAGTTCAGAATCCAGTAATCGATACATGGCCGCAAGCCTCTCTCCTTCTTGCCCACGAAGAAGAAACTGGAAGTGGCAGGGGATGTCGAAGGACGAATGAACTCCTGTTGCTCTGATTGATTGCTCCATCGATTGCTCCTGTCTGCCTCGTTGCTTCTGCTGCTGTTTGCGTTAGTGTGCGTCTGAAAGCTTTGTATATCTTTCTGTTTTGAATCATTATTTACTATCATTCCTTGTTATTTATACTGCTAAATATAACTTACTCAACATCACACATTGACCTGACATAGCTTCAATCTAAATCGTTATTGCTAGCACAACACGCTAATAATTTGCTAGCCTGTTAGCATGCCATCCGTGCGCTCTTTATTTATTTATTTTTCTTGAGTCCATCAAACAACTTAGGTGAGTAGGATCAGTCAACAAACATGGTAAGTCATGTCATCTTCCCCTCTTATTGCTACTTGCACCTCATGCAACATGTTTAGCATATCCTTCTCTGTCAGCACAGGATTTACAGGGAGATAGTAAAGCTGATGGGGAAGAACTAGAGACACGCATCCAAATCTATCCTTTAACCTGTTAACCGTTGCCAGTGCGCCCGCGCACTGAAGCGTTTTTTTTTATTATTTAGTTCAAATTTACTATCAGATTTAATGTTATACCTTGACAAACTATACATCATTAAAAAGATATAATACTCAAGTTTCAGTATTTGACCACTATTGTATTCTGAGAAACTTATAGCGACAGTTATTTCTTAATTTCTGTCAGGAGTTATGAAATGAAAAAATGAGTCGATACCTTTAATATGAATTATGCGCGTCAGCCGCTTTCATTCAAAAAACTCCGTGCTGTCGTCATGACAGCGATACACAAAACAACTTCCCTCAGGGCTTTTAGCTCAAAAATGTGCAGATTTGGAGAAATATTGATAGATTCTCATAGGTTTACATCAGATTTCTATTGACAGGAATAATATTTATTGAATTTATACTCAAATGCGTCGATGTAATCTTTATGAGCATTTGGCACTCTCATTTACTGGGTTTTCAATTCATACCAATAGCCTGAGGGCGCTATATGCACAATAATAACCCATATATGGGACATGAAGAAGAGCCATGATCATGTGACATTCCAGGACGTCACTGATAACACACAAAGCTAACAAGAGATCGCTGTATCATGCATTGCAGATACAGATATTTTGAAGACAATAAACATGATTGCAATGATATTTGAGTTACCTGTGTTTTTCAAGCCATGCCAGGTATTTTCATAATAATAGATTATATTTATAATGTAATGCTAATCTATAGACCATCATTGTGCAGAATATGATCAAATAGTATATTTTCTGTCTGATTTTTTTTTTTATCTGATGTCAAATTAGGTCACAGAAGATTATTTAAAACACTTCACTTGCGTTTTAAAGTAAGTTTGGAGCACAAACATGGTTTTAATCTCATAAATTGTCATGTATTGATGGTGTGCTAAGCTAACATGCTAGCTAGCTCTAGGTGCTTCTATCTTGAAAAAAAATTAACTAAATACAGAGTTTTGGACTTATCATCTTCAGATTTTAAACATAAAATGTTTAGACATGTGGCTTTAGCTGTAGTGCATTTCTAGATTGCTACAGGGCCAACTTCAATTTTATTTTCATGAAGATGTTTCATAAAAATAAATTTCTAATAACTTTACAAAACTTTAAAGCTATTTATAACAATTTTTTTCATTATGACAATAATTAATTCTACATTTACAATAAACTGCCACGTGTCAGCTTTCAAATGAGATCATACTTGTGCTTTTAGTACAAATGGTTCATGAACTGTATCTGTTTCAGTTTGGGTATGTCATTTCTGGGGATTTTTCAAAAGTGGGGTTGCAGCTTAACAGGTTAATCGAGGATAGTAAGAATGCAAGGGCTTTAGATACTGCTTTGGATGCGACTAGCTTAGTGAACTCTGTACATTGTTTGGTTCCAGCTGAAGTAGAGCCCATGCAGCAGGGCAATTGGGTGACGGTGAGACGATATAGTCGCGGGACAAAACAGCGCTCTTCCGTTCCGATAACAGCATTAAACAGGTTCTCCCCACTCAGTGAAACACCCACTGAGAATCCTGTTGATTGTGCCCTAGTTATTGGTGATTCTATTACATGGAACGTGAAAATAGAGACACCAGCCACCATAGTCACATGTTTGCCAGGAGCCAGAGCGCCTGACATCAAAGCAAATTTAAAAGTGCTGGCTAATTGTCACAATCACAGACTCTGCAACCTCCCTCTCAGGCCATCAGAGGGCGCCCTCGCCCGAATATTGACTCCTTCATGCACTACATTTTCCAGAACCCCTGTTCTGATCCTAATCACCTCGCTCAGCTGTTTCTCATCTACTGGGCTTTATAGCTGCAACTCACACAGCATTCTGTGTGAAGTTTTGTATTACTACTGTGAACAATTCCGAGCATATCTTCCTGTGTTTGCCTACCTGGTTTGACCCTATTTGTACCTTGATCGCGCCAGCCTGCTGCCTGCCTGCTCCCTGCCTGCTGCCTGCCTGCTTTACCTCTGCCTGGATATTGGATTCTGTCTGTTCGCCATCTGCACCGGTCATTTGCCTGTTTATTGACCACGAATTCTCCTGCTCTCTCCTACTACTGTTTGCCGGTGTTTTCACCTTTGCCTGTCGACTTCTCTTTTCAAAATAAAGTAGCTGCAAATGGATCTCTCAGACTCTGATGATTCACAACAGAAAACTTTGCCGCAACCGGATCCAGCAGCTGTGTCTTCTTTGACTGCTGCCTATACAGCTCAGGCAAGTCAGCTCGAGGCTCACCATCATCAGTTGTCTCGGCTCACCACTTTGACGGAGGATCTGGTCAAAGCAGTTCGAAATCTCCAAACGCCCACGCCAGAGCGATCTCTCCCGCAACCAAACCCCACTCGGTCGGCAGAGACCATGCCCTCCGCGAGCCCCCGTCTCGCGCTGCCAGAGAAATTTGACGGGGATCCAAGTAAATGTAGAGGGTTCATTCTTCAATGCTCCTTATTCATCGCTCAACAGCCAATGCTGTATACCACCGAGGCTGATAAGATTGCCTTTGTATGCTCATTACTCACCGGGAGGGCGTTGGATTGGATAACGGCTGTGTGGAGGGAGGATGGAACTGCTTTTCCGTCATTTGAGATATTTCTACGGCGCTTTCGTGTATTTGTAGCATTTGAGCACTCCAAGGAGGGTAAGAGTGCGGGCGATCGCCTGCTTGAACTTACGCAGGGCAAATTAACCGCTGCAGAATATGCACTCAGTTTTTGTACCCTCGCAGCCCAAACTTCCTGGGTTAATGTACTGGCACGTACTGATACAGCTGATGAACGTGAGCAACGTATTACACAACGTCTGTGCATGTACTGCGGCGAGGCTGGTCATCTTCGCATCGCCTGCCCCTCACGACCACGTTCAGCTGCACCGAGGCCAGTGAGTTTAACCTCTGATGCATTGAACTCTAATTCATGCGTGTCTGTATCCATCGTAATCACGGCCAATGGCCATCAAGTCTCTACCTGTGCTCTAGTTGATTCCGGGGCTGCCGGAAACTTCATATCCAAGGACTTTGCTCTATCACACAACATAACATTAATACGATGTATCTCCCCTCTCACAGTCGAAGCCATCGACAGACGGCCGCTAGGCTCAGGCAAAGTGACCCACATCACTCAGGAGCTCCATCTGCGGACTGGAGCCCTTCACGGTGAGATTATCCAGTTTTACGTTCTCAACACCTCCCATGTCCCAGTCATTCTAGGCCTGCCGTGGCTCCGCAAACATGACCCACACATCGGGTGGAGGACCAATGAAATTGCCCACTGGAGTGAAGCCTGTTACACTAAATGTCTCAACCACGTCTCCCCATTGTCTGTTCGTGCAGTGACAGTACCCCCCGAGCAGGCCAGTTCAGATAATCTACCCCACGAGTATCATGATCTATTGGAGGCCTTCAGTAAGGTAAAAGCCTCAAACCTTCCACCTCATCATGCCAGCGACTGCGCTATTGACCTGCTGCCTGGCTCCGCGCCTCCCAAGGGCCGAATATTCCCTCTTTTCCAGCCCGGGTCCGAGTCCATGAAGAAATATATAGAAGAGGAACTACACTGTCAGAAAAAATGTGCAAAATTTGTACCTTTAGGGGTACAACGGCTTGTCACTGGGGCAGTACCCTCAAGGGTACACCCGTTGTACCCTTATACATGGGTACATATCAGTACCCTTGCAGTATGTACCTTTCAAAGACAAATATGTACCTCTAGGATATACCTCTATATGTCACCTTATAAGGTGCAAATTTGTCCTTTAAAGGGTACTGCCCCAGTGACAAGCGTTTTGTACCTTATGATGGCAAATTTGTACTCCATACAACTCATTAAAAAGGCCAGAATGCTCTTTATCATTTATTAAACATTCAAAATTATTACATTCTCACATTTTCACAGGATGAATATTTTAAGCACTATCACAATGTGTCATAACAGGATGCATATTGAGCAATTTTACTTTTATATACAAAAATTGTATTATAGAATATCAAGCTTAATATCAATCAAATATTATATTTATATTTTTTCAAAATCAGTACAATACATTTCAATAACCTTTTTTTTTTACCATGTAATAAAACATGTTAGCATCAAGAATCACAAAGAAATTTCATTTTTTTTTTCAAATCAGTACAAGATCTCATTTTAAGTAAATTGTTCTACTTTAAAAAAAGTTTTGAACATCAAGAATGACAAAGCAATCTTTTACCAGCAGTACACATTTCATTAATTGTAACTTTATACCCTTAAAACATTTGATCACAAACACACATTTCACCAAACACAGTACTACACATTTAATTTGAACTTTTTAAACATTCTTGAGGATCAAATAATTTATCATTAGCAGAGTGAGTGTCAAAGGGCCTGAAAGTCCATCTCTTGCCCTGGTTTCATAATACTCCATTTTAAGTCAACTTCGACTGTGTTCGCATGGAAGTGTAAATCATAGGTAGGTACAAATGTACATGGAAATTAAGATTTGTGCAAAGACAAACCTCCACACCATCCACTTTGACAAGGACTTGAAGCCTCTTGGAGAAAGCCATTTTTCAGTCAGTTTCTACCAATTGTATGGTTGGGTATGGAGTATCAGCATCAAACTGTGAGAAGAAAAGAATATGTTAAACATATCAGTAAAACAATGCAACATCCATCAGAACGGAATAACTGGACCTGTATCAGAGTATTACAAAATGACAGTTTAACAAATTTCCTTTACTCATTTTTAGTCATATTTCTGCAATTTGCTAAAAACAAAGTAACTGGAAATATCAACAAATGTTGCATAAAATGCATGAAATTGTTTACAAGCTGGTTTCAGGTGAATACATGTTTTACCAATGATACAATTTGCGCATGAAAGGGCAAACCCAGAAAGAAAATTAAGATATAACTCTTTATAAACTTTTTGAAGCAACAAAGTTGTAGTTGAGTGGATTGTCAATGGAGGGACAGAAACCACTCAGATTTCAATTCAAATATCTTCATTTGTGTTTTCGAAGATGAACAATAGTCTTACGGTTTGGAATAACGCAAGTAATTGATGACATCTTTTGTGAACTAAGCCTTTAAAGTGACAGCAGCCTAATAATCCACAGCAATCACAACTGAATATTTTTTTTTTTAACATTTAATTTATCCTTTTTCTGTTGTAATTTTTTGTCCTATAGCTTGTAATTACATTTCTTGTTCTAATTTTATTATTGTTTACTTTAATAAGTTTGAGAATGTTTTACTCTACATTAGACTTGTATTTTTTATAGACTAGTTTTTTTTTTAGTTTGGACTAGTTTATTTCCTACAAAAATAACTATATTGTGATATATATCATTATCGTGAAATAAAATTATTCATATCGTGATAAGATTTTGGTCATATCGCCCAGCGCTAGATCAGTTTCTAGGATATACTGTATGGAAACAAAGCACACATTTTCAACAAATGTATTTGTTGAGCACCTATACTTTTAATTAACAAAACTACCAGTCCTTAAAGTTTAGAAATAGATTATCACAAAACCGCTATGCTTTATTATGTCTATACCTGGTAGATCTTCTGCAAGCATCTCTTCTCTTGCTTCTTCGTAGATTTTGGCTAATGGAGCATTTCTTTGAACAAGCTCAAGCACCTTTGGCACAATAATGGTAAAGCCATCCTTGAAGCGCTGGCTGGCTGGCGCTGACAGTTGATGGAATGCATTCGGTCAACTTTATCACACAACTGAAAATAGACAGAAAGAGAAAGTTAATCATTTCACATGAACTAAAAATACTAATAAAATAAAATAAAATCAGACATTTTAATATTCTATGTGGCCTCTTTCATTGCCATTTCCCTTTAGTAATATCATTGTACAAATATTTCTAAGCTTGAATGCACATATATTTGTTCACCTGAGGGTTTAGAAAATTACAATGCTTTTAAAAAAGAGTTATAACTGTAAATTATAATTTTAGTATACATCAACATTCAATATTTATTTTAAGCAGAGAACTGATATAAAATCGGTGATGTCACTGACCCCTGAGGGTGTTTTTAAGAAAGGGTATTTCTTAAGTATATCCTCCACAGTCATCCCACCTCTTATCTCGTTTCTTCGCCATGCAAAAGTTCGCTGCATTCAGTCTTTGACCACCAAGGTATCTAGTCGCATCTTGCTGTACTAGATATGCAGGACATTCACATGACACTCACTAGAGGATGCATCCTCACCAATGACAGCAATCTCCTACTGGATCAAATATAAAAGTACAGAATAATAATAATTAAAATAATAATAAAAGTTAAACCTCAAAAATACATGTCATTCACTATTTCCTTACCTTAAATTTGTATGATCACAAAGAGAGATAATAAATTTAAAGCTGCACAATGAATTCAAATATTTCTCTTCTTTTTTTATTACATATTTTATTGCTATTGATGGCTTAATCAGGCTACTTGTCCGGTCAGGCAAGTAAAATTTCTTTCACTTGCCCCTTCAAAAAAAAATACACTTGTCCCAGACAAGTGTTAATGTTGAGCCCTATTATCGGCCACCCTGCATTCTAAGATATCGCCATCAGGCATAAAAGAAAAAAAAAATCTATATCGGTCGATCACTAAACATAGGACAAATATAGTACACAATAGTCAATGTTATACTTGCATTTCTGTAGTCGAAGTCTGTTGTTGGGATTCTGCTGGCACTGGCTCTAGTGTTAGTGTTATCACCTCCATCTCATATACAAATTTGTTGAACTTGGACTGTTTATTAAAGGAGCCTTTAAATGAATGAGATCATGTTCTCTGTGTCCACCTCATTTTCTGAAAAAAAAGAAAAGAAAGAATGATCAATGTGAGCTTGAGGTTTTAACAGCAACAATAAAATCAATGTCTTTTTTTAATAATTTTTAAACTTTCAATGGAAATTCATCAGTATAAATTATTACTTTAATTTAGAAAAATACACTATAATAACTCGATATACACTCTCAGAAAAAAGGTACAAAGCTGTCACTGGGGCAGTACCCTAAGGTACAAAAGCTAAAAGGTACCAATATGTACACTTGAAGTACTAGGCCAAATATGTACAGAGTAACGGTTACCTTTTTTCTGAGTGTATGATTAAAAGCAAACTTATTTAAAATAGCAGCTCAAAGACATTGATAAATGGTAAACAAACTTCACTCTCTGTTTTTGGAGGGTCTCGATGCTGACGCACGCCTCTATCTCCGAGCCCTCGCCTCAGTTGACTCTGACAGGGCTAACGTTATCGTTACTGACTCGTTAGGGAAAACCTTTCTTCGAAAATACTGAACTGACAAAACCAACGTATGGTTATTGCGTTTTAAACTTATTGTTATAACAATTAATGGTATTTTTAGCCATAAATTAAGATATAACTTTAGCATAACTTAACGTTAACTTACTCTACCGCGAGACCGCGCGGCCATAGAAACAGTTCAAACTCATCGCATTTTGTGGCCTAACGTTACAGACACAATGTCAAGTGCACATAACTCGAAAGGGAACCAATGAATTTTCACAATAACACTAAACATACCTCTGAATTTCTTTGCTTCGTCTTCGGTGATATTTATTCCGGCTTCTTTCATTTCTGAAGATCCTCTGTCGACAGCGTCAGGAGTGAGACAGCCATCATGGAATAACCGTCGTTTTTTGTGCACACAGTCCCTCCCAACTTCTTCTCGCGCATGAAGTCACTGCGCGGGCTACAATTCCAATGGCTGGTCAAATGCGTATACTTTGAGGCAAATACTTTAATAATAAAATAAATACTTTGATGTATTTATTTTAACTCTAAATTAAAACTTAAAACTTATCTTACAAGTTAAAACAGCTATTATATTACACAGTTTAAAATTCAATTAAAAATACAGACCTACTTTATTGCATTTGCTTTATGTTTCAAACTTTTCTTGATGCTCTGCATAATCAATAAAAGGTCATGTGCTTGTGTACTGTTCAGAACCAGTGACAGTCAGTAAATATGTGGGCTATTAAATATATTTGGTTATTTTGTGCATCTCTTCTAAATAACCAACAACTCATGAACATGAATATCTTGCTCTGTTTAATCTATTTTGGGTGATTGACAATTATGTGTTCACTGAATTGTTGAGATCACTGTGGATGCAGAGCCTAATAAGCTTTTACCATTTCATACACTTTGGCTTCCTCCTTTTGTCACATATTGTACCTTTGTTTGGGGATTAAATGGTCCAAACATGGACCCTCTGACAGTTGGAAACATATTTGTACCTTTTTTACCACTAAATGGTACATATTAGTACCCTAAGGTCTAACTATGACCCATTGAGGGTACAACTTCACCATTTGTACCCTAAGTGTTCACAAATGTACCCCAACCGTACCATTTTTTCTGACAGTGTAGCGAAGGGTTTCATTCGGTCCTCCACCTCTCCGGCGTCCGCTGGTTTCTTCTTCGTACAGAAGAAAGATGGTGGTCTCCGGCCGTGTATCGATTATCGGGCCCTAAATAACATCACTGTTAACCCTCTGGGGTCTGAGCTGTTTTCTGGGCCCTGGAGGTGTTCTGACATTTGTGCTTATTTCTGTTACTTGTGACATTTTCATGGCTAAAGTCTGATTACACTGTATTCAGCACAAACTCAGCTACAATAATATATCAGCAGCATGTATGTAAAAGTTTGTAGTTTTGAGATAATGACATTTATGCGTGGTTTGTGAAAATACAAAAAAAAAAAAATTGTCACTGAAATAAGGCCATGAAACCAATACTGATTATTTCTTCACAAGACTTTTGAAAATTGTATCACGTAGCCTAGAATATTTGCTCCAAAGCTATGTGAAAATCGCCCTGACTGCTCATTCAGATAAGACAATATGAAGAGTTCAGATGCAAAAGCCTCTAAATCCGTCAGACTTGTTTTCTTTAAATTAGCATTTTTTATCAGGATCTTATGTTCACATCCAGTAGTTTCATTTTAAAGGTACTGATAAGGTCATTAGTCAGTGAATAAAATAACTTTTTTTCAAAAATGTCACTTTAGTCAATTCAGTGATTTTTAACAAATTAGATTTTCTTTTGCGTCAAAAACAGCTAAATCCACTTGTGCTTTTTTCGCAAAAACCTCTAAATCCACCTCTTTGGGACACGACATAGTAAATAGCTGGAAAATCACAAAAAAATTAACTAGAAACACTGAAAAATATTAGAGCACAATCATTTCAAAACTAAACAGTAGACAAACCTCTTTACAGGGGGGTTGAATGAGATCTGCAATTATTTGCAAATCCCACCCCCATTTCTCTGCAGTCACCTTTTTGCCCTGTCTGAATAAAGACAAAAGCAGATTCACAGAGTATAACCACACTGGCAAAAAAAATTGGTGATTCAAATAGTTTATTGTATAATCAAGTAGAACAGAGCAACATTCTTAAACATCAATATCTGTGCATATAGTATTTTGTTTAAGAAGCTTATAAGACTTAAGTAGTGTAAAGTAATATAATGTATATCTCAAATATAAAAAATTCAGTGCACAAAACAGGTATTCTAAATTTAATAAAACATTTGAAAATCCTAAACAATTCCAATATGTTCCAATATAAACTGCATTGAAGATTCATGAAAAGATTCATTGTATGTAATAAAATAATTCATGAAATGTAACGCGGCATTAAGATAACAATAAATAACAAGAGAACTTGACCTCTTTGTGAATTACAAATATCTTACAATAGCTTACACTAGCAAATAAAACACAGGCAGTACTGTGGAAAAAAAGGACATCTCTCAGACACTTTTAGGTGCTGTCATTCATTCATCCTCAAGGTCTTGTTCAATGTCCTTGCCACCATCACTTGCCAGGACTTTTTCATAGAACTCTTGCACAGCTTTTGGTGCTCCCAACTCACTCAGCAGCTTCAAGACATCAGTCCTCTTTGCTTCCTTGACGCAGTTCACATCCGGAAGAGGAGCCGGCTTGAACTGAAACCACTTCTTACCCCGCTTCAGCACAGAGTGCTGGCAAAATTCACCAGCAAACGCAGGCTTAAGCCCCAGCTTATCTCCAGAGATTTGCAGCACTCTTGCTTCACTTATTTTGAATGATCTCTGAGTTGTTGTGAACCTGGCTGCTGCTTCTTTGAAGTCATAACACCGCCAGTCCTTTCCATATTGATAGACAGTGCCATGCTTCAGCAAAATGTTGTTATACTCTTCCGGCAACAGAATAGTTGTATGCTTCCGGATATCTTGCTCAATCCTTCCAAACACTCTGTCAGCCGGAAGGAAACTGTGCCCTCGGATAGGAAAGAAGTAAGTGATGTTGAGCTGAGGGTACAGCTGAGAACGCAGGGCAAACAACATTGACAGAACATTAATGTTTTTATTCTGGCCGTAGCAAGAGTCTGAGAACAGGCGGAGGCTCTGACACTGGCGCAGATCAACTCTAGCCACTGAGGTGAAGTAATGATGTAGAGCTGAGGCGACAATGTTACTATCCTTTGAGTTCTCATATTCTAGCCAGGTGTACAGATTTATCTCATTCCGACTCTGGGGTTCTCCTCTGCCACGGTGACGAACCACACCGAATACATAAAAGTATACCTGCCGTGAGTAATACGTTTGACAGATGGCAGACCTAGGAAGGACCAGGTTCTCCATTATATCAAAGCAGACCGTGAATGTGTCACCCACGTCATTTAGTGTGTCATAAAACTGACGAGCTCGGCGACGGTGAAGTGTGTAAAGAAGAATCTTGTTCCGCTTCTCTTCTGCAGTCAGATCAGGATCATTGATTGCAATGCGGAATTTGACACACGAAGAGCACACATCTTTGGCAGGATGACCAAAAGCCAGGTTGAAGTCATACACAAAGATGCTCCAGTATAGTGAGTAGGAAACTTGTTGATGATTCTGCTCAAGAAACAGCTGATGCATTTTTGCCACACTCAAGTCACTCGGCAGGAACTTTCTCCCAGGTGCACCACGGCGGGCATAGTGGCTTGCTCTACAATTAAAAGACTGTATGTGCTTTCGAACCATGTCCTTCTTTGCAGTTTGCTCTTCAATTTCCCTGGCACCACCACGATTTTTAGGACGTGCTTTGCCGTTCTCAAGCCAGTACTTTGCAATACTTTGAACTCTGTCTTTCTTGACACCTAAAATGAAAATAAAAATGAAACCAATCATGCAGGCATATTACCCATATTACACACAATTTAAAAACATGAATTGACATTTATACATTTTTTTTTTTTGCAAAGGTCTACAAAATAAAAATGAAACCAATCATGCAGGCATATTACCCATATTACACACAATTTAAAAACATGAATTGACAGTTATACATTTTTTTTGCAAAGGTCTACTCATATTAAATGCTCTACTCTTTTGCAATAATAATATGTGCAATATCACTTATATTTATTTGATTCCACCCATCTGAGTCTATCCCTATAAATTATTCCATCTATAGCTCACCTGCACATACAATTTTTGTCTATTTTTTTTGCTTGTTTGTTTATTTATACATATGTATTTTATATGTGTGTGTATTTTTATTCACTTATTTTTATTTTTCATTCTCTGTGTGTTGTTGTCTCTGTTTACTGGAAGCTTCTGTCACCAGAACAAATTCCTTGTACATGCAAACATACTTAATAAAGCTCTTTCTGATTCTGTTATTGTTTTTAACAAATTTAGGAAGCCTCTGACCATCACTGATAATATTTTAAGTAAGATGTATGTCCATTAATACCGCAGAGATGCATTACCAGATAATAACTAACTGTTGAAAAATTAGCCTGTGTACTGAGCACGTACTAGAGGAAGATAACTGGATAAACATGGCTTTGACGACGTCAAACAACAAATTTGAAAAAATTAAAACACTAAAAATAATAAAAATACTTTTTACTAATGCAAAAATAGAAACTTTTGATGAGGAAATCTTTGTACTTACAGAAAATGCTCAGGAATGAAGCATGGCAGACGGGAACTTTCGTTTTATCTTCTTTCAAAACGGCATACTTGATCGATACATCTCTGTGTCTTCTCTTCTCTTCAGCCTCCACTTGTTGTCTCCTCCGTTTACATGGCATAGCCTCCATATGAGACAGGAGAATGGCATCTTGTTTGACTTTGTCGTTGGTGAAAAAGAGCTGTTGTTTGATGTATAATAAATCAGATTCGTTCAGAGTTACAGCACGACACCAGGAACTGTTATGGGTGCATGCTACACTTGCAACCAAGTCATTTCCACTGTACCGATTTTCTTTTGCCTTGTAACGGGAAGAGTTTTGAGGTAAACGACGTTTTCTTCTGCCATTTGATGTCAGTAGGACAGGCTCATCCATTTCATCGTACTCCATCTTTAAAATGTAAAAAATCTGAATCTAAAACCAAAACAATCTCCTCAGCCGTCTCAAAAAATCTCTCTCCTCAGCGCGCCGCTCTATTGAAACAGCCTGTACTGATTCGCGCCTTCTGATTGGTTCTCGGGACGTAGCGGCTTTTGCTGCCAAAGGGAAGTGGCGTTTAGAGGCTTTTGCCAACAAACTGATATTTCTGAATGGGCTGAGGCTGAGATTTAGACGATTTGAAGCAAATATATTTGTTGAACGTGTACTATGTTCACATAGCTTTCACTCAATGTCATTATCTAATTTTTGACGGAGGTGGCGTTTAGAGGCTTTTGCATCTGAACTCTTCATATATTGATTTAAAATTTGTACAACATGTTTTGTGTGAGAAAGCTTTATATAATTAATATGTAAGCTTTTCACACCTGAGAAAGACAAAGACCCTCCCCTAACGGCCCTATTAGGAGCTATCAGGCCCTATCATTCTGAGCAACCTTGCACAAAGAATGATGAGATTTAAAAAAGAATGGCTTTTTGATTGTTTGGATTTATTTACAACACAACATAATCCAAAGATACAAAACAAATGACAAAAAAGCACTTATTGAAAACAATGATCCAATGACAGAGACCTTTGTGCCATTCCTAAAAACATTGTACATACCTTTCATTTCCAAGGTGTTTGATTTTCACTTTACCATGTCCATGTACAGAGACTCATGTGAATGTTGAAGTCAGCAGGACTCAGTGGCATCTGGGCCCTGAAAGAAAAAAAAAAAAACAGCGAACATACTGATATCAAGAGAAAGGCCTGCCCGATTTTGGGAATAAATTTTAGATTTTTCTGGTTAAAATTGCTTTTTAAAATTCACAGAATACACACACACACACACACACACACACACAAATGTTTCCAACAATATATAATATAATGAACACCAGGTTTGTTGTGCCTTGTAGGCATAGGCTATGCGCAGTGCTGCATAAAATAATAATAACAATAACCTATAGCAGCCTATAAATCTTCCAAAAGATTTCAGTAACAACTAAGCTAGATAAAATATATTGATTATCATATGTTACTTCAAATGTTTCCATTCGTTATGATGATATGAAATGAGATAATAGTAAAAACATGAAGCCGTTTAGTGCGTTTTGCTTTTTTTTTTTTTGCCACCAGACATCCACTACCTTCCTGGGGTACGTAATCAGCCCGGGCGGAGTCGCCATGGATGAGGGAAAAGTCAGAGCAGTCCTAGAGTGGCCACAACCCACCACTCTAAAAGAACTCCAGCGCTTCCTCGGGTTTGTCAACTTTTATCGCTGCTTTATAAGAAACTACAGTTCAGTGGCGAACCCCCTGACATCCCTGGTGAAGAAGAGCTTGCATTGTCTCTCTTGGGATGAATCTGCAACCCAAGCTTTTAACCAACTCAAGTAGCGTTTCATCTCGGCGGCAGGGTTCTCCTCCAAAGTTACGCCCCTGCGCATTCTACTCACGGAAACTCAATGCTGCTGAGAAGAACTATGATGTAGGAGATAGGGAGCTTCTAGCTATGAAAGCAGCCTTCGAAGAGTGGTGGCATTGGCTGGAAGGAGCTCTACACCCCTTTACCGTACTAACTGACCATAAGAATCTAGATGACTTGCGCACCGCCAAGAGATTGAACCCCAGACAAGCTCGTTGGTCACTGTTCTTCAGTCGGTTCCATTTCTCCGTAACCTATCGCCCAGGGTCCCAGAATGTTAACATGTTAACCGTTGCCAGTGCGCCCGCGCACTGAAGCGTTTTTTTTTTTTTTTTTTTTGTTCAAAGTTACTATCAGATTTAATGTTATACCTTGACAAACTATACATCATTAAAAAGATATAAGACTCAAGTTTCAGTATTTGACCACTATTGTATTCTGAGAAACTCATAGTGACAGTTATGTCTTAATTTGTGTCAGGAGTTATGAAATGAAAAAATAAATCGATACCTTTAATATGAATTATGAGCATATGCCGCTCCCATTCATAAAAAAAACTCTGTGCTGTCATGACAGCGATTCACAAAACCACGTCCCTCAGGGCTTTAGCTCAAAAATGTACAGATTTGGAGAAATATTAATAGATTCTCATAGATTTACATCATATTTCTATAGACATGAATAATATTTATTGAATTTATACCCAAATGCGTCGATTTAATCTTTATGAGCATTTGGTACTCTGATTTACTGTGTTTTCAATTCATACCAATAGCCTGATGGCGCTATATGCACAGTAATAGTCCATATATGGAACATGAAGAAGAGCCATGATCATGTGACATTCCAGGAAGCCTCGAACACACACAAAGCTAACAGAGAGACCGCTGTAACATGCAGATATAGATGTTTTGAAGACAATAAACATGATTGCAATGATATTTGAGTTACCTTTGTTCTTCGAGCCATGTCAGGTATTTTCATAATAATAGATTATATTTATAATGTAATGCTAATCGATATAGACTATAACATCTTGCAGAATACTATAAAATGATATATTTTCTGTCAGATTTTTTTATCTGAAGCCAAATTAGATCACAGAAGATTATTTAAAACACTCGACTTGCGTTATAAAGTAAGTTTGGAGCACAAACATGGTTTTAATCTCATAAATGGTTGTGTATTGATGGTGTGCTAAGCTAACATGCTAGCTAGCCCTGGGTGCACCTGCCACCTAGAAATTATTATTTTATGATTTTTTTCTAAATAGGAATGCTTACTGAAATGATTCTTTATTCCAGAAGGTCATTTGATACAGTTTCAAATGTAAGTGAGAACTTTGATAAAAGAAATTAGGGATTGAAACCCTATGAATAGCCTGTGAATAGCCAGTCATTAGTAACTATAATGCAGACAAAAGAAATGCATATTTAGAGCCATAACCAGGCTGGAGAGGTGTGAATGTGTGCAGGGGGAGACTGAGACTGAATGGGGCTCGTTTGCACCACAAAACAATAGAGACAAAAGACTGAATACATGATGACTAAACATCAGTAGCATTTTAGAGTCTAATCAAAATAAAGGCTTATGACATGATCTTGAAAAACATTTAACTAAATACAGAGTTTTAGACTTACAATCTGAAGATTGGTCACACATATGGCTTTAGCTGCAGTTCATTTCTAGATTGCTACAGTGCCATCTTCAATTTTATTTTCATGAAGATGTTTCATAAAAATAAATTTCTAATAACTTTACAAAACTTTGAAGCTATTTATAATTTTTTTTTTTCATTATGACAATAATTAATTCTACATTTACAATAAACTGCCAGGTGTCTGCTTTCAAATGAGATCATACTTGTGTTTTTAGTGCAAAGGGTTCATGAACTGTATCTGTTTCAGTTTGGGTATGTCATTTCTGGGGATTTTTCAAAAGTGGGGTTGCAGCTTAACAGGTTAAAGCGGATGCTCTATCGAGACAACACGACCTCGACCCGACACCAGAAGATCCCGAAACCATTCTGACCCCTGACCTCATCGTTGCCCCCGTCCGCTGGGACATTGAGACAGAGATTGAACAGATGAGCTCCCGGTCTGAGATTCCTTCTGCCTGTCCACCTAACAAAGTCTTTGTCCCTGAGATCCTCCGGAACCAGGTCCTGGAACAGGTCCACTCTCTCCCCAGCTCAGGACATCCGAGAATCACGGCCACCATTCAACTCCTGCGAAACCGTTTCTGGTGGTCATCACTAACTCAAGACACCATTACATTCATCCGACACTGCCGAGTTTGTAATACCCAGAAAACACCACGACAACTACCTGCTGGACTACTCCAGCCTCTTCCTATTCCCCAACGCCCTTGGTCACATATAGCCATTGATTTCCTCACCGATCTCCCCGTCTCCGATGGCCACACCACCATCCTCACCGTTATAGATTGGTTCTCCAAGGCCTGCCGCCTGATACCCCTGGCCAAGTTACCCACCGCCCTACAAACAGCAGAACTCCTTTGCAATCTGGTTGGGGGAGATGACGACAGCCTTCACGCGGCCTCCTCCGTGAGTAGCAAGAAATGGTGCAAGACCAGCTTGCGAAACTAATGTCGCCAACCAGTCATCATCTAGCTGGCAGACCGAGGTGCAAGAGACCGAAGGGACATGGTGCGTCCATGTCAGGACGAGTGACCATCCCGACCATCGAGTACCAAGGTCTGTCGGTGTTCCAACTTAATGTAGAGGGCCTTACCACCGCCAAAATGGAAGTCATCTACCATCTCGCTGACTCCCACAAAGTAGCAGCCGTCCTCCTCCAGGAGACACACCGTGACAGTGATAACATCCTCAAACTGCCCGGTTTCGAGCTTGCTGGGTCTACCCACAGCAAACAGCATGGACTTGCAACCTTTGTAAGGAACAACCTTAGTTGGACAGCCACTGGCCAATCTCCACCAAGCTCGAGTATCGAATGGCTGTCCAATAAGGTGCAGACCACAACGATTGTCAATGTCTACAAGCCCCCACCATCAATGCTGACCATGGCATCACTTCCACCGGCACCTGCACCCGCCATCTATGCAGGGGACTTTAACTGCCAACACAAAGACTGGGGTTACAGGAAATGGAACTTTCGTAAGGCAAATTGGCAGTCATTCACTGAGGAGACAGAAAAGACATCATCCTGTCTCCCAGACCCAGACAACGCCGACGTGGACGCTGGGTATGCAGCCTACTGCAGAGTACTCCTTGGGGCAGCAAGGAAAACCATCCCCCGTGGCTTTAACACAAACTACATCCCGGGCTGGGATGGAGAATGCAGCCACCTCCTGCATGTCCACCAGCAGGCAAGCTCCAGGGAGGAAGTTGAAGAATCTGCAACGGTACTTCTGCAGAATCTAGGTCAAGGTGGACAGAAGTAGTTCAGTCAATTGACTTCACCCACTCCAGCCGTAAGGCGTGGCGGACAATAAACCAGCTGACAGGTAGAACACCATCGACCTCCCGGTGCCCAATAACAGCAAATGCCATCGCATCCCAGCTCCTTAAGAACAGCTGTTTCCCTGATGCTGATAAGAACTTTGCCCGCACAACATCACACCAGGTGACTTCCCTGTGTAGAGCAGCTAGTGTGGACGCCAACTTGTCAGGGGAATTTACAACAGCTGAACTCCAGACTGCCTTGAGTAAGACCAAACAAGGGAAAGCACCATGCCATGATTACATCCACCCTGAGTTTGTGACTCACCAGAGTGTAAGAACATCTGTATGGCTCTGCTCATTCTACTCGACATGCCTTCGGAGGTCCAAGCTCCCGAAGATATGGCGCCGCGCTGCTGTCATAGCCTTTCCAAAACCAAACAAGCCTGCTGAAGACCCCAAATCCTACCGACCCATCTCACTGCTCTGCGTCCCATTCAAAACCCTGGAGAGGCTGATCTATAATCGTATAGAGCCAATAGTGGACCCTCAACTCCCACGGGAACAAGCTGGCTTCCGGCGCGGTCGGTCAACGGTTGACCAGGTGACACTGCTCACCCAAGACATTGAGGACAGCTTTCAGGAAAAACAGAAGGCTGGAGTAGTGTTGCTTGATCTCACAGCCGCTTATGATACCGTCTGGCACCGCGGACTCCACCTAAAGATAATAAAGATCATTCCCGACCGGCACATGGTGAAGTTCATCATTGAGATGGTGACGAACCGCAGCTTCACCTTAAAGACCAGTGACGGTCAATGCAGCAGGAATGGTGTTCCGCAGGGTTCTGTCCTCGCACCGATGTTATTCAACATCTACATCCACGACTTACCGGAAACAACATCCCGGAAATATGGTTACGCTGACCATATGCAGGCCAGCCTAAACCAGGACATGGACACCTTGGCAGCCTACCTGCGTGAGTGGCGTTTACAGCTCAGCATCGGCAAGACTGGAACTGGACATATTTGTTAATAACAAGCGCCTTGAGTTCCAGCAAGCCCCACGGTACCTTGGCGTACGCCTGGATAGATCTCTAACATTCAAACAACACCTTGAAGAAGTGACGGCCAAAGTGTCATCAAGGGTCGCAATAATTCGACGTCTCGCTGGTACTAGCTGGGGTGCAACTGCCAAGGTGCTTCGAATATCAACAGTAGCTCTCGTCTTCTCCACAGCTGAAAACTGTGCCCCAGCCTGGTGCAGAAGCCCACACGCCAGGAAAGTCGACACTGCCATAAACACCGCCCTTCGGACTATAACTGGCTGCCTGAAATCTACCCCTGTCTACCATCTGCCAACATTAGCGGGAATTGCCCCGGCCGGCCTCCGACGAGAGGCTGCTACCCTCGCTCTTGCAAGGAAAGCCCAAAGATACAACTGGCATATCCTGCACAATACCACCACAACAGCACTGCCTCCTCATAGACTGAAGTCCCGCCACCCGTACAACAAGGCGGCACAAGACCTGCTCAGGTCAATCCCTGAGGACCTGTCTACAGAGGCATGGCTCACGGCAGCCTGGAAGCAGGAGTGGGAGTCAGCAGGGCCCTCACGAATCCACCGTTACATCTATGACCCTGGAGGCGGTCTTGAAGGAGAGGATCTGCCACGCCGGCAATGGACTCTGCTAAACCGCCTGCGAACTGGGGTTGGACGTTACAAAGCATCGATGAGGAAGTGGGGCCTGGAGGACAGAGCAGTGTGTGAGTGTGGGGAGCCAGAGCAGACCGCTGAGCACATAATCACCATCTGTCCACTGTATAAACCACCCTCGGAGGCCGGCCTCTTCGACGTGGGACCTGAGATGAGAACGTGGCTGAGTTCTACTGAGCTGGACATTTGATGACGACACACGAAAGAAGAAGAAGCAATCTGGTATTTCGGTTTTACGGCCTCCCGGAGGACATTGTCTCCAATAGGGGGCCTCAGTTTACCTCCCGAGTCTGGGCAGCCTTCTTCAAAACCCTGCAGATTAACGTCAGTCTCACGTCTGGGTACCACCCCCAATCCAATGGGCAGGCCGAGCGCATGAATCAGGAGATAATTCGGTTCCTCTGCTCCTACTGCCACCATCATCAAGAGGACTGGAGCCACTATCTGATATGGGCTGAATACGCCCAGAACTCCATCCAAAAGCACGCTACCGGCCTCACCCCCTTCCAGTGTGTCCTGGGGTTTCAACCGCACCTATTCCCATGGTCCGGAGAACCCAACAGTGTCCCACCCGTGAACGACTGGCTACAACGCAGCGAGGAGACTTGGAACCAGGCCCATGTTCCCTCCCCTGTAAAAAGCTCAGCCCCAGGTATGTCGGTCCCTTCAAGATCACACAACAGATCACACCTGTGTCGTTTCATCTTGCCCTGCCTAAACATTACTGTCTTGCTTCCACTTTCATTATATATTCATTATATTACCGTTCATTATATTGCTTCCACATTCCATGTATCACTGCTCTTTCACAATCACAGACTCATGCTCAAGGCGAGAAATAAGGATACTGTGGTCAACTGTGTCAAATGCTGCTGTGAGATCTAAAAGCATTAGAATTGCACAGTCTCCAGAGTCAGCTGAGATTAAGCAGCCATATCACCCTGTAGCCCAAGACTGGTTGCCCACTGAAGCTAAGCAGGGCTGAGCCTGGTTAGTACCTGGATGGGAGACCTCCTGAGAAAACCAGGTTGCTGCTGGAAGAGGTGTTAGTGAGGCCAGCAGGGGGTGCTCACCCTGTGGTCTGTGTGGGTCCTAATACCCCAGTATAGTGACGGGGAAACTATACTGCCAAAAGAGCACCGTCCTTCGGATGAGACGTTAAACCGAGGTCCTGACTCTCTGTGGTCATTAAAAATCCCAGGATGTCTTTCGAAAGAGTAGGGGTGTAACTCCGGCATCCTGGCCAAATTTGCCCAGTGGCCTCTGTCCATCATGGCCTCCTAATCCTCCCCATATATACTGATTGGCTTCATCACTGTCTCCTCTCCACCAGTAAGCTGGTGTGTGGTGGGCGTTCTGGCGCAATATGGCTGCCGTCGCATCATCCAGGTGGATGCTGCACATTGGTGGTGGTTGAGGAGATTCCCCCCTTCTATGTAAAGCGCTTTGAGTGTCGAGAAAAGCGCTATATAAATGTAATGAATTATTATTATTATTATTATTATTATTATTATTATTAAAAGATCATTAAAACTCTCAAAAGTGCGGATTCAGTGCTATGTATTGTCTTAAAACCCGATTGGAACACCTCAAGAACACCATGTGTATCTAAAAAGGTACACCAAGGCAACTGTAGAAGAACGGCCTTCTCTAAAATCTTCGAAAGAAATGGAAGTTTAGAGATAGGGCGATAGTTTGAAAGTACTGATGTGTCCAAATTAGTTTTTTTGATGAGTGGATGCACCACTGCTTGTTTAAAATAGGCTGGTACAAAACCTGAAGCAAGGCTGCTATTTATAATTTCTTGGATGTTAGGTCCAATAGTGTCCCACACCTCTTTAAAAAGGCGAGGTGAGACAATATCAGTGGGACAAACCGAGGGTTTCAAATGTGTAACAATATTTGTAAGAGTAGTGATGTATACAGACTAAAATCAGGTGAAAATAGCTGCACACTCTATGGAAATGGAGGGGTCAAAAGCAGGAAGTGAGATGCTTGCTCTAATTGAGGCAACCTTATCCACAAAAAAATGGAGAAATTTTTCACAGGCCTCAGAGGATGCTACATGATAAACGGATTGGGGAGTATTAAGAACAGAGTTAATTGTTTTAAAAAGAACATGAGGTTTGTGGCAATTATTTGAAATAAAATCTGAGAAATACTTGGTCTTCTCAGCTTTAACAGTTCTCTGATAACTATGCAAACTTTCTCTAAGAATCTCATAAGAAACCTGCAAATTATCTTTTTTCCACTTGCGCTCAGCTTTTCTACACTTTTTTCTAGCAGCCCGAGTAAAATCATTTATCCAAGGTTCAGATTTGGGTTTTGAACACATGGATTTAAATGTGGCAATGGTGTCAAGAATGTTGCAACAAGTGGATAGAAAAGAAGAGATTAACTCTGCTGTATTTTGACAAGCAGAGGATCCCATAGCCTCCCTAGCAATATTAAAAGCACCAGAGAATTGCACAGCAGTGGTGGGTTTGATCATCCTGCGGATACGAGGTGGAGCGTATTGCTTAGCGGTTCGATAGGGAAGAGAAACGTCAAATAAAACAGGTGCGTGATCAGAGAATCAGCTTCGAATATGTCTACATTACAAATAGGTACACCGTATGACAGAACAAGGTCTAATGTGTGACCATGGACCTGTGTCGGACTAGAAACAAACTGTGTAAGATTAAAAACATCGATAAGATTTAAAGGTCCCGTTCTTCGTGTTCCCATGTTTCAAACTTTAGTTAGTGTGTAATGTTTCTGTTAGAGCATAAATAATATCTGTAAAATTATAAAGCTCAAAGTTCAATGCCAAGTGAGATATTTTATTTAACAGAAGTCGCCTACATCGAACGGCCCGTTTGGACTACATCCCTCTACTTCCTTCTTTAATGACGTCAGTAGAACAGTTTTTTGACTAACCTCCGCCCACAGGAATGCTCCCTCAACTCTACCAAAATTCAAAATATGTACTTGCGCACTTCTTATAACTTACTGTGTTTACTCAGCTCTTAAGGTCCTTTCACACTGGACGCGATTTTGACGCACAAATAATTCGCGCAATGGTTTTATTTTTTGATGAGCTGTTTGCGTAATGAGCGCTTCCACACCAAACGCGAATGTGCTGCGGCGAAAAAACGACTTTTATTTTTTTCGCTTCGATGTCGATTTTTTTTTTTACTTTTGCGGCGACAGAAAAGGCTTCAGCCAATCGCATACTACAAGGACAATGATTGTGTGGCGTAGCATTGCCAACCAACTCGGTTATCACGACTGTGAGTATGTTGTGTGATAGTTTTCGTCGTTGTATAGTCCTGTGCTGTGTTGGCTAGAAGGCTAAACTACATTTGGGATAGAAAGCTAATCGTCAAAGATAGAGATAGAGACCGTGTTTACGCAGCTCATGTGATGGGTTTTGACGCGAACTATTCGCACATGAACTATTCGCTTTTTCGTTACGCATCCGGTGTGAAAGGGCCTTTACGGTGATTTTCTGAAGTAAAACTGATGCTTCATCTTTTGTGTGATGTACAATAAACTTTATTAAACTCATCAGTATATGTTTGATCATCATTCGGACCTGGTCCAAAACAGCAGACTTGTAGGCTATTAATAAATAATGGATACATACAAGCAGATGGCAAATACGTTATAATAACCGTAGTTAAACTACTAAACTATACCTGTTCCATATCCATACAGCACTCTGACTCTGTAGGCATTATTGTCCGACTCGAAATGAACACCATTACTGAGAGTTTCTGATATTATCATCATTCCGTGAGATGAAATTATCCTGAGACTGAGCGCGAGCTCATGAAGCTCTGCCCCCTGGGTCGTCCAGCAGCAGCTTATTTGCATTTAAAGGGCACACACTAAAACAGCGCGTTTTTCTGAGCCCCAAAAACTGACAATTTAAACATGCTGTAAAAAATGATTTTTAGCTGAAACTTCACATACACACTCTGGGGACATCAGAGACTTATTTTACATCTTGTGAAAAGGGGCATAATACGGGACCTTTAAAAAGTCTTTTGCCAGCGGATTTGTAGGACAACACACAAGAAAATTTATATCACCTACAATTAAAATCCGATCATATTTCGGCATAATTTCAGACAGGAAATTAGAAAAATGTCACTGATGAAGTCCTTATTATACTTAGGAGGTCGATATATAACTGTACATAGTACCGGCTGAGCTTGACCCAATTCAAACATGGTTAGTTCAAAACTTTGAGAAACTTAATATAATCACACAGAATCAACGTTGATGCCGTTGAATTCTGCAGCAGAGCAATAACATCTCAGATCATTATCTAGTCTCGTGTAAATTACATTTAGCCAAGGCTGCAAAGCCGACTCCGTGTTACAAATATGTTAAACCTATCACTTCTGGCCCTAAAGATTGCTTTATTAATAATCTTCCTAATCAGTTTCATCATCTCAGCATCCCGGATAGCTTAGAAGAACTCGATATTGCAACAGAAACTTTTAACTCTCTCTTTTTCAGCACTTTAGACACAGTTGCTCCGTTGCTCTTAAAGAAGATTAAAGAAAATAGTCCAACGCCGTGGTACAACGAGCACACTCAGGCACTTAAGAGAGCAGCCAGAAAAATGGAGTGCAACTGGAAGAAAACAAAACTAGAGGTATTTCGCATTTCATGGAAAGAGAGTTTGATTGCATACAGAGAGGCCTTAAAAGCTGCTAGATCTGCTTATTTGATGCTTATCTGCCAATCTTTCATTTGAAAGTCACGTGTCTAGTATCTGTAAAACCGCATTTTTCCATCTTAAAAATATATCTAAATTATTTCATATGCTCTCATTGACAAATGCGGAACAATTAATTCATGCGTTCATGACCTCAAGGCTAGATTATTGTAATGCTCTACTGGGTGGTTGCCCTGTACGCTTAATAAACAAACTACTGTTGGTCCAAAACACAGCAGCTCGAGTTCTTACCAGAACCAGGAAGTATGACCATATTAGCCCGGTTCTGTCAACACTGCATTGGCTCCCTATTAAACATCGTATAAATTTAAAAATATTGCTGATTACTTACAAAGCACTAAATGGTTTAGCTCTGCAGTACTTGAGCGAGCTCTTAACGCTTTACAGTCCTTCACGTCTATTGCGATCTCAAAATTCCGGCCAGTTGATAATCATAATACCTAGAATATCAAAATCGACTGCTGGCGTTAGATCCTTCTCCTATTTAGCACCAAAACTTTGTAACAGTCTTCCTACCATTGTCCGGGAAGCAGACACACTCTGTCAGTTCAAAGCTAGACTAAAAACACATCTCTTTGACCTAGAATACACATAACACATTATAGACTTCTATAATTCAATGTTAGGCTGCATAGATCAGGTCAGCCGGAGCCGGGAACACTTCCCATAAATCCTGATGTATTTGTTACATCATAAGAAGAATGGCATCTATGCTAATTTTAGTGTTTTTGTTTATCCCGAGGTTTTCCCGCAGCCTGCCGGATCCAGGCTGTATCCAGATCTGATGAAGGACCTGCGCCTGGACCCGATGTCATAGCGCGGTGCTAAAGTGCCAACTAGTTTCTCCTTATGGAGGATCCCTTTACCACTCTACAGATAAAGTGTTGTCGGGAAAATTCGGTTTGCGTATCTACCCCGAAGTGATAAAATTCTGTATCAAAAATGTTAAGGCCAGACAAGTAGTTTTTTAAGGCTTGGTTTGTAGGGAATTACAAACCAGTGCATATATATTCAAACGCGCATACCAATAGACTGAACTCGTAATATGCATGTGCACGCTATCAGCATTCTCACAGGTTTCGCGTTTAAAGTCTGTGTAGAGTTTCCTTTTAAAATGGTGTCGTGTTAGCGGCCCCTAAGTTAATAACTAATGATCGTTGCGACGGAAGTGAATCAATCAAATTAACTTTAGCTGGAAAATAACTTTATTCAAGAACTGCTATAAAGCCAAAACAATCTCTGTTACTTTAAACTATCCTTGTATCTCTGTAAAGCCGCTTTAGAACAATCTACATTGTTAAAAGCGCTATATAAATGAAGATGACTTGACTTGACTTGTTGGAGAGCCTCTCTGATGTACTCCTCCATGGCCTTCTGCTCCGGAATGGACAGGGGATACACCCTTCCCTTGGGTAAGGTCACCCCAGGTAGCAGTCCCGTCGCAGTCCCATGGCCGATGTGGTGGTAGTTGGGTTGCCAATCTCTTGCTGAACACATTCTGAAACGCCCAGTACTCAGGGGGGTTCTCCACTTTGCGTTCCGTCTCTGGGCTTTCGATGGAGGTTGAACATTGTGAGATGGTTGGATCGGAACTAGACTGACGAGGGATTAAACAGGTCTTGACGATGGCAGTCAGGCAATGTTTGAAGCAGGATTCTCCCCACTGAGCTCCAGTTCACACGTGGCTCATGTTGTTGCATCCACAGGTGTCCCAGGATGATGTCAGTGGTAGATCCTTCCAGCACCATAAACAAGATTTCCTCTGTGTGCAGACATCCTATGCGGAGTGTCAGGGTAGGGGAGACATAACAGATGCGACCACGGCCCAGCAGTTTTCCCAAGATGGAATGGATCTCTAGTGTTTGGGTACTACGTTTCTTCTTAATGTTGAGCCTTTTGAGGAGGTTGAAAGATATGAAGTTCCCCGCTGAGCCGGAGTCAATGAGGGCTTGTGTTAAAACAGAGATTTGACGGGTCAGAATATATATACACGGTAGTATGGGTTAGAGGAGTAATTTGTGGTGGAAGATGGACTGTACTCACCGCTGTGCATGGTGGTCAGATGGGACAGTTCTGTAGAACGTGTCCTGCTCCTCCACAATAGACTCCGCTGACGCTCCACAAAAATAAGATGGTTGGAATCGAGCTGCATCGGTTCAGGTGCTGGAAGGCCAACAGATGTTGCAGCGGGCGGAGGATGCAGCGGAGATGGATGCGGTGAGCAGGCTGACAGTCATTGTGACACCCGGATGGTTTTCTGGATGAAATTCTCGATCCCCATGGCATCATCATAAACGACCATCAGTTGGTGAATGTCATCATTCAAGCCATGATAAAAGGCAGTCAGTAGAGCGGTTTCGTTCCATCCGCTAGAAGCTGCCAATGTACAAAAGTTTAAGGCATACTGACTGACTGATTCGGTACTTTGGTGAAGGCGAAAGAGTTGATTGTGAACAGAGAGGGTTGAAGTTGTTTGTCCGAAGACTTCCTTGATGTGGTTGGTGAAGGCTGATAACAAGGTGGTTACTTGAGCGTTGGACTGCCACAACGACTGTGCCCACTGTGCCCACCAGAGAGAAGAGAAATCATGAAGGCCACCCATGCGCGATCCGTGGGGAAGAGATGTGGCTGCATTTTGTAGTACAGTGAACATTGAGGGAGAAATACGCTGCAATCCTCCGCCTCGCCGGAGAATTTCGCTGGACGGGCCATGGGACTGGTAGAGGCAGCAGCAGAAGAAGCAGCAGCTCGAACCAGTTCGGCAAACGGATCCATGCTCGTGCTCTGCATGGTAGGTCTGGTCTTCTGTCACGACACAGAAGGGAACAGACGATGGAAGTAAAGTAAATAAAGATTATTTACAGAGCGTGAGCAAAACAAAACACAACAGGTGATGGATGGTATGCTTAATGACACGTAGAACTTAGATGACTGTAACACAACTGAAGATGAGGTTTAGGATGATATAGGTTGAAGAACGGATACACAGGGAGACATAGAAGATCCGAAGACAGCTGATTTCGAAGATAATGACGAGGATAAAGACAACGATCAGGAACAGGATAGCTGGGTAACTCTGGTGAAAGCAGGAAGAGTCTGTGTAGCGTGTGATGAGACCAGACAGTGAACCGAAGGGAGGGCAGGCTAGATATAGTGAGGCTGATGAGGGTGAACAGGTGAAGGTGATTAGAATTCTGGTGATGATGAACGAGTGGGTGGATCTGGTGCTGATTGCTGAGTGGATGGTGTGAGTGACTCCGTGACAGTACCCCCTCCTCCACGGGCGGCTCCTGATGACCAGGGGTGGCAACGGGGACATCCTCAACCTCTGGGTGCGGCATGAGCAAATTCTATATATTCAAATAGAAAACAGCTGTTTAAAATTGTAATAATATTTCACAATATTATTATTTATTTATTTTTTTATTTTTTTGACTTCTTTTAAACACATAAAAAATCTTACCGATCCAAAACTTTTGACATGTAATATATATATATATATATATATATATATATATATATATATATATATTTTTTTTTTTTTTTTTTTTTTTTTTTTTATGATGTGACTAAAAAAAAAATTTAAAAAAAAAATTACCATAAAATGAGCATCTGTTTATGCTACTGTACATCTATTGCTGCTTTATTCCTGTTGCCAGTGCAAATAAATGGGTTTAAAAATCACCATGTTATTTGATTGGATCAATGCCGAGTTATGTAGAGTATCACACAGGGTTTCACAATTCTCATAAGACACTGTTGTAATTCTCAACTCACTTTGTTTTGCCTCATACATCAAAATATTGCCATGTCATTTACCTTTGAATTATAATTGATCAATAATTCATTACCCATGAATTATTCCTACAAATTAGAACCATGGAAATCATCTCATTATTAAATTCATGAGTGTTTCAGCTGTCATGGCTATATTTTTGTCAACAAAATGGGAGCCATATTTGTCTGAATGAATGTTGTTTTGGGAAAAGAAGGATTGTTTTTGTCCATAACGTTTTGATAGCTGCATTTTCATTTCCCTATTACACTGTCAATAAAGCAGGGATATAAATGTAAATTCACACATGATTGTTTATGTAAAAATATAAAAATGTTTGCATCTTGTTATTATCTGTTTTGGCATATTTGCTAAAGGCACTTGAATTGAATTGCACATTAAATACATCACCAAAAGACCCATTTCTCTGGGGCATCTGACCACAACGACAACTAGTTCAAAATATTGATAATGAGTAATCCATGAGTTTTGGTTTAATTAGGGAGTGCTTTTTTCTTGATTGTGATTGGCTGGGACATTTGCACGCAGAGCTTAAGTGTGTCTTTACTTCTGGCAACCAGCTGTCCATCAAACTTCAAATCACTCTACAACGATACATCAGACCCTCCTTTAAAAACCATTGAATACACTTTTACCTCAGGATACCATTTCAGATTAGAATTTTTTTCTACAACAGATGTGAAAACCGACTAGCAGATCAGTAGGGGGAACGCTAGATAAATCTGACATTACAGGAAATACCTATTTATTGCTAAGATAAAGTAATCATAATCATTTTGTTGTTACCCTAAGGTCAATTAAACTCTGAAAACCAATTCCTCCGTCACTGTTTCTAATATCCCAAGGCTGCTTTTTAAAACATGAACTAGTCTGTTGGCGCTTATAGCTTGGTAGATATGAGATCTGTTGGCTTAAACCCCATTCTGCTCAAAGGCATTTTTAAAGCCAGGGAAAAATATCCACAAACCTGTCCAAATGCACTGCTTCAAATGACCTCAGAATGCCTTTATCAACAACTTTCTTTGAGTTTGAGTGAATTATATATCTGTTGGTTTGTGAGCAGGCATGAGACTGTCCTCAAGCAGCCCGTCTCCAGGGAGGAGTCTGTCCATCTGTCACGCACACAGGGAATGACTTGGTAAATATTCACTACTCATGTCTCCCTCTTTTTCTGCTATCTGTCCCTGTGAAAGTATAAAACAATGACAATGTAAAGCTACTATCAATGCAATATTTCCCTCCTGAATTTCCCTCAATTCTCCTCCATATCTTTCTGCTACATCATCCAGGTTCTGTCTACAGAAAAGTGTATTGGTTACTCGAATAAAGCTGGTTACTCTTTTTATCTCTTGTAGATGTATCACTCCCCACCTTCTGCTGTGCCACATGTCTCAGAGGACAGATTAGCAAATGTGTCTGACTTTGAATGTCTCCAAACGTATAAGACAAATTATGTGAGCTAAAATTATTCAAAGAAGAATATGTTGATCTGATCCATTGTGACCCACATAAAGACTCATTACCCTGCAAATATGCATATATTTATCATTAGCCATGCAGAACAATGTTTTCCCCAACAGTACTGTGTGTGATTATTTAGAGGTCTTAAGGGTGAACAAATGCATGAGGCGAAGATGTTAATGCCAGTCTGGTTTGCACTGCATAAACAAAATAACAGAACTTCATTATCATACTAAGTATTCTAGAAGATAATCAAGTCTAATTTTGCAGTTGCTTATCTTGAGGGGTGAGTGGGGTAATTTTAACACAAATCTTTCTATCATTTAAATAAGTCAATTATTCATAATCCTTATAATGTTTTCCATAATAAAGTATATGGGTTCATTAGTGCCAGCAGTCCTGCAAAGTGTAATCCTGATGCAGACAACAGTTGAAATGCAGGAGGACATGCTTTAAAATGCTTGATTCATGCAAATGTAGATTAAAAAGAATTATTCATTTTTGCAGCAACAAGCATTTCTTGAGGATTGTTCCTTGATGCCTTTGTATTGTATTAGTATTCCACATGTCTTCCCTTTGGCATGATGTGTGTGTGCATGTGTGTGTGTGCATGTGTGTGTGTGTGTGTGTGTGTGTGTGTGTGTGTGTGTGTGTGTGTGTGTGTGTGTGTGTGTGTGTGTGGAGGGTAGCTTTTACATGAATACAGATGAAATAAAAGCAAAAGAAATTATTTTCAGTCAAAGTTGCAGAGGCGACTTTGATGAAGTTTAATGTTGGGTTTGCCATATTCTGGAGAACTGTCCATAGCCTCCAGGCACCAAGGCTGATGTTCAGACTTCATAAATCCATTGTAGATGGAAGTCTGAGGTTTTAAGATATTTAAAAGAAGCATGGCCTCCTTCAAAGCTCACATTTTGGAGCTCATTTGCAGAGGTCTCTCTGTTCATGCTGATATACAGTAGATGAATCCGTCAAGAGTGTGTGTGAGAGTCTGTATGCATGTGTGCATTTTTCATAAGCACGGGGAAATAATATCCAGAGACTCCATTCTAGATAAATGACACAGACTTTAATTACAATTAATTGAGTACCCCTCAGATCATTAAAAGAAATGAGTTTTACTGAAAGAGCTGACTTATGAGATCGCTAGTGACAGAGTACAGACACAGAAAGAGAAAGAGAAAGAGACATGTCTGATCAGTAGAATCTGTACATATTAATATATGCATAAGAGGGATGGGGAAAATGGCATTTTTCTACCCCCTGTTTACATGTATCCTAATAATCTGGTTTATAGCTCAACTGGAACGGAAAAAAATGATTCGATGGAGCTTAATCTCAATGAAATTTCTTGAAAGAGGTGGTGCAGATCTAAAATTAACCATTAAATAGAGAAATAATTGCCATGCAAACTTTTGAATCAGACTACTTTGAAAATCTGATTCAAAAATACCTTGTGCAGTGCCGTTTTCACATTTGCATCACACCAATAAACATGGCAAAAGCAGTGAAGGACTGGGCGGTGGGGAGACTACATGTCTTCTTGACATTTGAATGATAAAAAGATTGTTGAGAGACAAAAGGTGTGAAAAAGTAAGAAACAACAGCTGATATATTTTTAGATATGTCGGAATGCACAATTACAGACTGTGGAGCCATGCTCACACACTTTTTCTGACAGCAATGCTGACAGTTTCTCATAATGGTGACATTAGTGTGACAAGAATTAGTGTGACATTAGTGGCATTTACATGTGCAGAACTATAATTTGGAATATATAAGTGATATGCAAATGTATTCTGGTATTTCCACTGGATTATGGAGTTTAGAGAACATAGAAACATTGTAAACACAGCTATAGTGTCTTATACATTTGCACTGGAGACTCTGGTCCAGCAGTCTACATCATAAACAAAAGTAATAGAGTCTAAATGAATAACAATAACTCTCAGAGATTATTAAATAGATAATACAACCTTGGACCATATTAGTACTTCCATTAGCAGAACATTAGTTCATGCTCAGCATCCTTTATGGTCTTATTGCATAAAAGCTAAAAGGTGAAGTGTGTAATTTCAGTAACACAAGCAGGACCAAATGGAATTGGGAAAAAAGGTATTCCACTCTAAACTCACGACACAGCACCAGATAAAAGTGGCACAGAGCCACAATGTTTGCACTTTGTCAGGGAGTCAACCTCTTTCCAAAATGATCATGACCACTATCAGAAAGCCAACAGAATACCTATATATATATATATATATATATATATATATATATATATATATATATATATATACAGTGTTGGGAAGGATACTTTCAAAATGTATTCCGTTACAGAATACAAAATACATGCCCAAAAATGTAATTTGTAACGTATTCCGTTACGTTACTCAATCTGAGTAATGTATTCTGAATACTTGGATTACTTCCACATTGAATTGCATTTTATAAGTGTCGGACGTCAAATCCTGCTTAATAAACAGGCCTATTCTTGTGGGGTGGGGGTGCGGTGATGCGGTGGTGACGCATATGCCAATAAAGCACCTAAAAGCTGTCACACAAAAACGGCAAACGTAATAATTATGAATATGTCAAATATAGAAAGGAGATATTTTAATTGTTTAAACAAGTGTTTTCTTTGTTAGTGTCAGCTACAAAGATGAAGTTGACGATGCTGACTCGCGATCTTCGCAGTAGTGAACGCGCCAGAGAGAAATGCACATTTCATACGGATTACATATGCAGAGAGCAGTTCTTTCGTGTTGAATTGTTCTGTTTAAAAGTAGACATGTCTGTGAGGCAAGTAGGGCCTACTACCTTATACGCTGAGCGCCCGTTTCACACATACTCCGTGTGCAGTATGCGTTGCGTGTTGCGGTGTGTATGTGGTACAGGAGCAGCACGTGCTATAGTGCTTTCACATACGATGTGTTTGCAGTGCGTAACTGATCCACTGATACCACAAACAAACACATACACAATATTTTTATTTCAAATCCAGAAGTTTTCAGCAACTTTTATTTAAAAAAAGTTTTGTCACCGGTGCAATTTTCTTTGTAACCTACACATGTACACTCTTTAATAGACGTATTCAAGTTTAAACAATTTAAACAACGTATTAATCAATGCATTACTTCTATGTAGATTAAGTTGTTCAAGCAAGTGGTAACATATTTAACATGTAGGCTATTAAAATCACAAACATTTTAATTTAAAACTTAAAATTGACAAAAACAGCAGACTCTCATGCCTTTTCTTTAGGCTAAATTTTGCATGCCACAAATAACTTGTTTTTCAACCTCCATGAATCAGACGAGTGTTGTTCATTATTTCGCCTCGGTAAAGTAAACTGTAGGCCTAGTTTTCATTGTTTTACCCAGGTCTAAAAATAAAAAGATGACCAGAGAAAAAATGCTGTATATGCACCGCTGTGATTATTGTCTGCTATATTTACTTCTTATTAAATTGGTATTAAACAGGCAATTGGTTGATGAAATATTGATTAAAATTAAGATACAATTAATACAGAACGAAATTCACTTTAAAGAAAGGCTTTGTGCTTTCTGTTTGAGCGAGGTCTCTGTGAAAGTTTTAAAGCAGTCTTTTAGTGCCACTTTCAGAGCGCTCACGTCCGTAACGGAGAACTGACACGACTGTAACATTGTTTTTTTTCCTCATAAATGCGAATACGTAAAATAAAATAAAATAAATAGTTTATGTTCTGTGGAGAGCCAACCCTTATTCATCCGGTGAGTATACATTTTCATAATACATTTCACACAATTGCAAATTTATACCTTTATTATATTATAGTTTTTTATATTATTATTAGTAATAATTAAAAAATAATTATTAAAATAATTAAATATATATATTATAGGCCTAGTATTAATTTTGGTTTGCGCAGTGTAATTCACACACTGTAAAAAATTTGGAGTAGGAATTACTTGAAAAAAGCTTGCTAATTTTTTTCACTCAGAAAATGCTAGTAAATTTACAACGTTTGCCAAGTAAAACCTAAACATATTTATCAGTAGCTTTAATTAGAAATCTTTAAGTTAAATTTACTTGGAATATGTAATTAAGTAAACTTTACTTAACCTAGTTAAGTGAAATTAACAAAGATAATAAGTCATTTAACTTGGCTAGTAAAAGGACGATTAACATCAATTCAGTTGAAATTTCCTTTGCATTACATTTCACTCAAACAATAATATTGAATTATACCAATCATTTATAGTATGTGCTTTACTTAGATTATCTAAGTAATTTATGCTACATCATGTCAGATGTTAAGTCTCATGTAAATGCAAATACTGTACCTCAATACTTGGTAGACAATACACAATGACGGTAACATTTGATGGATCATTTTTGTGTTTGAATGTGTCATTTTGAGCAGAAAATTTACTTGAAATGTCACAAAATGGCAAATTACTAATCCTGAAAACAAAAACAATGATAAAACAGTGTAAATACAGCTGGAAAACAGTGAAAAATGAACCTCATTAATTATTCAAGGTCCAGTGCATGATGGGAACCCCAGTATCAGAAAAGTTGAGTAATTTTTACTTAATTTTATTAAGTAGATATGTACGCTTTCATTTCTACTCGCTTGAATTAAGTACTGATATGGAATTTACTTAGTTTTTTTAATTATTGCCTGGACTAACTTTTTCATGTAAATTACATTGGTTATTTTCAGTAGTATTTACTTAACCAAAAAATCATTTTTTACAGTGCAGATTGGCACCTAAAAGTTAAAGATTTTTTTGTGTCACGCATGTTTTATTTCCCTCATATTAAATATATAACGCATGTAGACCCGATATTTTTCTAATGTCTGGACTCCTTTATTAAGGGAGTATGGATATATACAGACGTTTTACTATTGGTATTAATGCATTTTCTGAGAATTTATATTTCAAGTTTTGACTGCACGTATTTGGGAAAAAAACGTAGGCCTACTTTAAGATGCTTCTTCAGGTTGGAGGTGGAGTCTTTGGACGACGCTGAAAGGAGGTTGGTTGCTGGCAAGCAGAGGTTGCACTGCACAGTTATATTTCGTTCTCCCTTCTCTTTCTTTAATGTGAAATGTTGTTTGAATTTCCAAGATAGAAACGCATTCTTGCCCAGGCTCTGTTGTTCCGGCTCCATCTCTACCTCTAGCTCCCGCTGCTCCTCTTCCGGCTCCATTGTGACTGATCACGCAAACTGCGCATTTTTTTTTTTCATTTTTTTTTTCTGTTTTTTTCATATTGGGGCTTCTGGGAAATGCATGGAGTTGCCTTATTTTTTTAGAGAGTGAATAAACTCGTGAAACAGAGAAGTATCGTCATGTAATCCATTGATTTCAACAATGTAACTGTATTCTAAATACCAACTATTTAAATGGTAACTGTAACAGAATACAGTTACTCATAATTTGTATTCTGAATATGTACATGTATTCCGTTACTCCCCAACACTGTATATATATATATATATATATATATATATATATATATATATATAGGTAAAGTACCTTGAAATGCATAACATTATTCAATGTGTTGACCCAATTTCCATTGAAACAGGAAGACAGGGCGGGGCATATTGAACAGCCCCCCATGCTTTAAAGGGACACTAAGTGGGAATTTCTCCCATCTAGTGGTGAAACTGTATTTTGCATTCAAACGAATAATGCTCTCCAGCGCCTCACTTTTCCAAATGCGCGTTGCATCTACGGTTGCCGTTATGTACCAAAAAGCTATGACAGGATGTCTTATAATAGCACTTCGAGTTTTCCTTCGGCTGAACAGGTTTGTTATTTAAAACAAACTGAAACTTGAATCAACAAAAAAAAGAATGTTACAGTATAAATAACTGACTGTGAAAAACTAACTATGGTAGTTAGTAGTAATGCCGCCTTTATTCGTTATATTTTTGAAGTACGTGCATTGTTAGATATCATCATCATCCGTGCCTTCTCTAACGTTCCTTTACTCAATAGCTGCTATTTATCAAAGAGCCTGTTTAACTTACTATGAATAGAATAGATAAATAGATATAACTATAAATGTTCTACTGTCTATATAATAAAGTTCACAACAAAGCAATGAAAAATAAGCTTGTAATTAAGACCGTAACATTGACTTACCTGTCGAGAAGAAAGCAGGCAACTTCAGCATCTCTTTTGAAAGCTTTCTCCTGCATTAGCTATCCCGACATTAACCCTTGTTTTTGTAATCTCAGGTCACGTTTCCTTTTACGGTCTATTTTGGACTTTTTCGACGACGAGGACTCCTTATCCTGTGACTCAGCATATGTATGAATGAACGGTGTATAAAAAAACGTGCAGTGTGCATCCTTTTAAACTTGCCGCGGCAGTGACAAGCGCCTCTCTCTGCTCTGCTCCTCCGCTTCTGCTGGGTTCAGTCACGTGACGCTGGTTCTGAACGAAACGCGTTGTGGAAACGCGTTGGCCTAGTACTTTTTGTCCCTCTCTGCTATTATAGTTTTTCAAGATGGCGGAACTACATGGAAGCCTCCGTGGACCTACCCGTCCCATGTATATAAAGATAATAAATTCTTCGTTTACGAGGATTAGTCTGATCATTGGCATAGGTATTTGTACACCATTGAGGGCATATTTATGAATAAAAATATTGATTTTAGATAATAAAATACCTAAAAAGCTACATATTGTCCCTTTAAGACAAACCATGTGCAAATTAATAAGTCAACACCATTGATGAGTATCTTCTTCTTAAAACTGCAGTGAACCAAAGACAGTCTCAAAAACATGGTTTGAAATCGCCCCTGCTCTTTACATCACAAATATGTTGTAATCAATCCCGTCAACGTGCGGGCAGACTTCAGAATGTCATTAACTGCTCTGAAGTAGGGGAGTCTCAAGAAAAGCCAGGTTATCCATGTAGCCTATATATTTCTGTTGATATGAAAAATCGGGTAGCCATTTAGTAATATAGCGGGTGAATTATGTATATTGCTGTGATGTATATTACAATGTTAATATGAACTATATGCCTTTCTACACTGACATTCTGAGTTGTTCAAAGCGTTTCTAAGGATGCTGATTTTTAGAAGCCAGCTGTTTGACTCTGATATGGCGAATATGAACATGGTTTGTGTAACATTAGCAACATATTATTAGCTGTTTTATGACGTAGTCAAGCAAAAGGCTAATTATATTAATTGCCATTATGTGTCCAATGTTTTGGCGAACGATACATAAAACACATTACCATTCTAATAAATCGATTTGTAGACGAACCTGTATAATTCACTCTTCCACTTCTTCTGAATCAGTTTCTGGTTCAAACATATGGCTGAATTAAACCAGTATTTCCACTTGCCATTGCGCAGAGTTTACAACAGTAAATTTGAGGAGTGGATCAGGTCTGAGCTGGTGTGATTGAGTGGAGGCAGGGCAAATTTTAAACATATTTACGTTTACTTAATAAATCAAGGGTGTAGATTTACATTCAACCTATTTTTGTTACAGTGGAAGTTGTGACAGGAACACGATTTGGAACAGAACAACCAACAACATGCCACGTTAATAACTGACAAAGAACACTACAGAACACAGGGTTTAAAAAACTGAAGAGCAAATTAAAAAGAGACACCTGAACTGAACTAACAATCAATCAGAAACTATAGAAACAAACAGGCATGTGGTGGAGAAAGACAGAACTGAACTAATTACTAAACTAAACACACACCAGAGCAGAAATCAAAACAAACTGACAATGTGACATCCTCACGCCACAGAGAATTCACAGGTGTGGGAGGGTGGGCGCCCTGGGGGCCAGGGAGGTGAAGGCAGTTCAGGGGGCCACAAGGGCAGCGCTAGTTCTGGAGACCAGAGAGGCACAGACAGCTCAGGGGTGTCTCTGGAACCCCCTTCGTGGCCGTGCCCTTGGACCCCAAATTTTCTTGGGCTGAGCTGTGGGGACTGGAGCCTTCACAGGACGATAGACAGGGGCTGGAGCAGGGGAAGGCTTGGGACTCTGGATGAGGACGGGGGTCGTCTTTGGACTCGGGACGGAAGCTGGAGACTCAGGCGTGGCGGCATCCATCTTGGCCGAGGGCTCAGATGCGGCAGCGGCCATCTTGACCGAGGGCTCAGGCATGCCGTCGGCCATCTGGGCTGAGGGCTCAGGCTTCTCTGGACTCTGGACAGGGACTGGAACCTTCACTTCCCCCACAGTGAAGATGGAGCCAGCTTTCAGAAGAGCATAATCCATGAAAGTGCTCAGGGACACTAGAGGACCATCATGGACGAGAATGGATTGAAGGGAGTAGTTTAGTCCATGGCAGAACAGGCCAATCAGGGCATAGTCTGGGAGGTTGGTGAAATTAGAAATGTCCAACAAATCTTTGATGTGGTCTTCCAGTGAGCACTTTCCTGGGTGCAGTTGGATCAACCGTAGCATTGCTAGATCCATTTTTGGTCAGTTCTTCTGTTACAGTTGAGGTTGTGGCAGAGACGAAACAGGATCTAAGTGCAGCAGTGGACCAAAGTGCAACTGAACTAATTAATAGATGAACTAAACACAGACCAGAAAGGAAATCAAAACAAGCTGACATTGTAACAATTTTAAGGCATGAACAAATTATTTTCACAAAAAAAAAAAAAAAAAAAAAAACGTTTAAATGTATAATTTTGGTGATCAAAGTTAAGTTTAAGGGATAAAAATATTGACTACAGTTGGACTTTAAAATATAGTATTCTTTGCAGAATTCAAATGGGTCCAATACGTTTTCTGGTCTTCACCGACTCGCATATATGACCTGCTCTGTACTATCGTGTCTCTGGACCAGAGAAGACTGTGCGCACTGTGGTGTTTGCGACTTCAAACCAGACTTCATTCGCCCCAATGGAAAGCATATTGGAAAGCATATGTCTGAATCGTTTCCTGTCCCCTATATAGTGCACTATGTGCCATTCACCATGTAGAAAATAGTAAATGTGTAAACAAGTGACTGATTTTAGCCGCAGATTCAGCGTCTATTTATAATGGGGACGGGATGCTTTAGATTCTAAAGAGCATTTTATTGGACAGAAAATCTGATGAGAAGCTGAAGTCCAGAATGATGCCATCAAAATCATTGATCCATATTGGTGGAATTGAGAGACTAAGTTTTGATCACTTATATCTCGTAAATACAAATTTTATCATTGGAGCACAATGGCTTATAGATGACAGTAAGACTAACATATTCATACTAAAAGCCAAAAAACTTAACTTTTGAATTCATGGGGACTTTAAACTGAGTGCTACACTCTTATTGGTAGCTAACATCAAATAAAATTAGTCAAAATTAAATACAATTTCAAAATAAATATTATTATTAAATATGCAACATTAAAATTCACGCAGCTTGCACATTGTGTGTTGAAATTTAAAAGATAGGCATTCGAATTCTGTCCTGTGGGGAGAAAGAGAGGGAGGGGAAGAGAGAGAGAAAGATACACACAGCTTCACTGTATGAATCTGTGTAGGTCTTGTTCTCGAGATAACTTACATTAAAGTGCCCCTATTATGCTATTTTAAAGTTTCCTAATGTTGTTTAGGAGTCTCCTACAACAGGTTTGCATGCATCAAAGCTGTTTAATTTCCTCATAATATAATTTGCACATCACCACATTTTCAATGATTCTCAAACGACTCGTCAGATGAATCAATCTCTCTAAATCCCACCTTTCCGCGAGCTACTCTGCTCTGATTGGCCAGACAGCTCAGTTTGTTGTGATTGGTTTACCGCGTACAGCGCGTGTCAAAAACAAAAACGCTCATTGCCATAACAACGTCAGCTGTCCTGAGGCTTCCTACACCGTAAACAAAGACAGTAACGAACAATGGCGTTGATTTTACCATATCAATGCGAGCGCGAGTCCGATGATGAAACATTGGAAGAACTAATTATTCAACCCGAACCAACCCGAGGAATCTTTCCTCAAAGTAGTGACAATGGCAGACAATCTGCATTAATAGACACAGTTATAGGTAATAGTGTCCCACAAACTGATTAGAAGTATCTAAGACAACACAATATAAAACTCAAAACTAAGTATTTTGAACACCAGCTTTCAAGAGCAAGCGGTTTGCGAATCCTGCATTGAACTCCGAGATTTGAGAAGTAGTCGTCAGTGAAATAAAGGGAACACAGCATAAGTTTAGGATTCTCAGTCCCTCCAGGATTTCACAGGCCTTTTTTGTGATTGTTGCGGCCGCTTTTCTTAAAAGTTGCGATGAAAGTTGCGATGTTCTTCGGCATTTGTTTAAAAGGGCAAAGGTAGATAGATAGATTTTTACTTAAAGTGTTCATATTATGCTTTTTGTCTTTTTCCCTTTCCTTTATTGTGTTATATATCTTTTTTTGTGCATGTATACTGTAGGTTTAAAAAGTGAAAAAGCCCAAAGTCCACCCCAAAGGGACTTACCATGTGTCCCACAGAAAACACTGTTCACCATCTGCTCTATTGTAATCCAGCCTTTACTTCAGAGATAAACATGCTCACTTTGTAACACATGTTATAATGCTTGCCTAGCTGCTAGCATGGAACACCCTCATTAGTTGAATCATTAAATCATTAAAAATTAAAAAGGATATTGATCTAATGAGAACAAAACCACTAACCAATCTTTAGTAACCTTATAAAAAGGCAAAACAAATGATTTAACGACAGCAAAATCTAACAAACTAAGTTTTGTTTTTAAACAAGATCTGCACCAGCAAAAATGTAAATGTGCAGAACTTCACAAACATTAAGCAGCATTTATGTCAAAAGATGCCAATACTTATACAGTTTTCTTAGGAATACCCACAAAAGTTAAATGGTGGAAAAATCTAAAGTTTAAGTGCACAGCCCTTTACAGTAAACACAGTACAGGCCTAGTACCATTTCATTACTTTGATACTTTCATCCAACTAATCAAAAATAATCTTTGCTTTAATAAAACATAATAATTTAATTTATTTCTGCAGATATGGATAACAAAATAATGCTGAAGCCTGCATTCTTCTGAGTACCATAACATAACACTGATACCACTATGGATCAACAAATATGCAGGGCAAAACTGTATTTGTATCAGTATGCATTAAATGTAAAGAAAAAAAAAATTACACTGACCCTGTTCTAAAACTAAAGTGCACAGATAACTTCACAGCATTTATGTCGCAATATGCCAATACCAAAACAATACAAAACCAAGTTTTGTAACAAGGTACTTGAATGCATAAAAAAATACAAGTTAAATGCTATAAAATAAAAATAAATGTAACTACACAAGCCTGCGTAATAAATCCACTTTACTTGATCTTAAAGGGGTCATTTAATGCCATTTTTGTACAAGCTAATATGATTATTTAGGGTCTAAATTAAAAGTTTGTAATATACTTAAATTAAATATTCTCATTAGTATTGTAAGAAAACACTCATTTTACCTGGTCAAAAACAGCTCTGTTTTCAGCACGCCATTTAAGTGCATGTGTCTTTAAATGATAATGAGCTTTGCTCACCCCGCCCCTCTGTTCTGTGCGTACACCGTTTGTAACACAATAACCATAACGCGTTGTTCATTATAAACGTGGGATTATGAATTATATTGAGAACGACGTACATAGAAAACATGCCGTAATGTACCCTGAGTGTAAACAGCGTCTTCAGCGGTTCGGATTTAGGAACATCAAAATGACTGCTGTGTTCCTTATTACACCCAAGAACAGAACTCCATTCTGCTCATAGACAGTGCTCCAGCGTACCAATAATGACGCGCCGGTCCGCGCAGACTATGATTGACAGCTCGCTCACGAGCGAGGGCGAGTCTGTGTTGAAACTCTGCTGTCAATCAACAATCGTGGGAGGGGTGTCGATTTTGTGACGTCACAAAATCGAACGGCTTGATTTGAGATGGGGGAAAACATATAAGAAGATTTAAAAAAAACACTGGATGGATTTTTATCATTTTATGATGGTTGTGTACAGGCACTGCCAACACACATTTCAGTACAATCAACTTGTAAAAGTGCATGTACCATTATATGACCCCTTTAATCCAGACTTTAATCCAATACTCTGAATCTTAATCCAAATGAGATCAGTACATTTATCTTTTTAATAAAGAATAAACTCATTTTGGCAGATATTCATGACAATGTCAAAGCCTCTCTTCAATCACATTATGAAAAAAACAACACACTGACCCAGCTCAAAAACGTGCATTGAACTATACAGTAAACTTTAAGCATGGTGTATGTTGAAAGATGCCAATAAACAAAGCACAATTAAACAAAATGGCATTAAGCTGTGTAAAGTGCATCGGTCATCTAGTTTTCTGAGCTGACTAATCCTCAATATCCTCCTCAAAATTTTCCTGCACTTCAACCATTTCAAAAGCTCCACTGGTTAGTCTCTGGTTGTGGTATAAGAAGACCAAGGCTTTGAGGATGTTGTTTGACACTGATCTCCTTCGGCTGGACAAAACCAGCTTGTAAATGCTGTTGCTGCGTTCAGCATCTGCTGAGTTTACGATGACATCCTTGTATCGTTTAGCCAGGACACTCAGTACAGGCAGCCTTTCCTGCAAACCATCCCAGAAAACATCCAAATCCACCACTCCACACGCTGAAGCTCTGAGTGCAGCTGGACCTAGGTTGATGAGGCATCCAATTCATCTGTAGGAACAGCACTGAAGCCTGGAATGTATTTGTAGCTGACCACACTCCCATCCATAAATGCAATGTGACGAGGATCAAAGACCCTGACTTCTTTCAGGAAATGAATGGCAGTTTGTCCATCTGACATGTACTTGGCGAGTTTGTCCTCTGCATTGTTGTAAGCCTGTTCCACTTTGAGGATGTGGTTCTTCATAGCCAAAGTCAGGTAAAGTCCCTCAAAGTACTGGGCACATGCTTCATACTGTAGTTGTGCCACAATGTGCATGTGCATATCCTCAAGGTAGTCAAAAACATTGGTGGTTACAGGACGTCTGCTCTGGAAGATGACCAGAAATTGAATTACTCTTCTGCACTTCTCTGACATGATGCTGATCTCAACCTGCAGACTTTGAGCCATATCTGGATTTTGTAGCATTTCTCTCCACACTCTGAGGTGTGCTTCTGCCACAAGTCTATGAAACAAAAAATACTAAATATTTTACTATAAAAAAAAATGTATTAATGCAATCAACAGAAAAAGTTGATTGTGTGTGTGTGTGTGTGGAGGTGAAATACAAAGTGAAACGTATTTTTAACTAAGAATTTCAACAATAAACAAGTAGCTTATTTACATCCACTTCCATCTCAATGAACTCCTTGTAGAGTCTGAAATGTTCTGAATGGTACTGGACTGCCATGAACCACGAGTTCCAGCACGTAGCACATGGATTTGGAGCCATCGTTGCTTTCCTTCCTGTTGGTAGTTTTTTTTTGGCATGTATTGAAGATATCTTCTTTTCTGGGAGCCAGCTTGGTAGAACATTTGTGTGAAACACAGCATGAATGCATTCAGTTGGTCAAAAGGTCTCCGGAAGGCACCACCTATCAGGTTCACAATATGAGCCAAGCATGTCACATGTATCGAGTTTGGGAATAAGGACTGCAAAGCAGCTTTGTAGGCCTTTTTCATATAGGCAGCGTTGTCAGTGTTGAACACCACAACATCATCATTGTCTATGTTGTATTCTTGCAGACACTTGACAACAGCCATAGACACAGTGGAATGGTTACACTCCTCAATGAACACTGTGTCTGCAAGGTATGCCAGTATTCTCCCAGAATCATCCTCAATTAGTATGTTTAGTACACATCTGCCCTCTATGTCTGGAGTTTCAGCGAATATGACGGCAACAGGCTTTTTAGCTAAATGTGTCTTGAGTTGTTCCTTTTCTTTCAGGTACACTGCCCCCAGGTAATGTTCCTGAAGCTGGTGAAATCCAGGTATAGCTCCACCATTGACAACTTTTTCAATTTTCTTAAGGCTGGATGGTCACTTTTGGAGAGTGGAATATTTTCTGCAGTGCAGGTGGCCACCCAATCTTCACAGATCTAAGAGCAAAAGATCTTAAAGATCAAACATCATAATAAATTCCCCTACTCCACAGTACAGAAAACCTCCCCAAAACAAGAAACTGTATAATTTATTTTTATTTCACTTTTGTATCTCCGTGTCCTATGCCTTACACACATCAACTGATTTCAGTACACATCATAATTGATAGAACAGCTTTCTCAAAAAGTTTAGACACAACTTTGAATTCCTCAACTAAGTTCTTGAAGGGATGGTTCAGGATTTTCGACACCGGACCTCATTTTCAAGTGAGCCTGGTTGTTATTCATCAGTGGAGACAGTTTTCAAAAAAATTCATCCAATCCTTACTTTTGGATAGTTCGCCTATGCTAGGCTAGCACGAGTTAACGGTGCACGTTAGCCTGCCATTAAAAACAGTTTTACCCACTCCACAGTACACCAAAAGCAAATACATTATAACGCCAGACTATCGATGTAAATGTCTATTGAGAGAATAATGTTAGAAATCAAAGTACTCTTGTGTCTCAATTATCGCATTACATTTACAGGAACTAGTTTCCCAGCAGCGGTGGAATTTTACTTTGCTCCGGTTATTAGTACTGCGCCGAAAAGTAAACACAAAACACAAGCGCACTACAGTCGGTAGCTTACGTCTAGCTAGCTAGTATTAGTAGCAGCATTCTCCAGCGATATTCAACATAATTCAACATAATTTTAAACTAATAAATTGGCAAAATGGTAATTTGTTGTGCCTTTCGAAATTGTAAAAATAAACAAAATAGATGGTCAACAAAAAGTTTCCACTGTAGGGAACTTTTTCCTTCTCTCAAAATCGAAGACCAGGAGATGTTGGGATCGCATTCAAACAGAAGTTCTTCTTTATTGAGCGTGGCTGCAGTCCAACAATCTAACTCTAATACAGTATGCATTGTAGTTATATACATTCCAAGGGGGAGGAATTACATAGAGGCGGAGACTCTGAACAAAGCATGCAAATGAAGTAGGAACACACCCTACTCTGAGAGCGCTACCAGTCCAATTGAATCAGCGTAACTATTCAAATGCTGATACTGGCCAGGAACTCTGGTTCCAAGAGCCATCCCAGAGCCATTAAAGACAAAAGGTGAAAGTCTCCCCTACAGCTAGCCATTTGGGCTCTGAAAGGTGAGAATCTCAGTGATCTGATTCTATCAAGTGAAAACCGGTTAGGCAGGTTATCTGGCTTGCTTAAGAGAAACAGGCCCAATCAGCATAACACTATCATTCAAATTGCATAGACAAATCATTTGTGTGCTAATCCCATCAGTCTGAGTGAAACTGGGACTCCAAGAGCCATTAAAAACAATAAGGAGAAAACAGGAATTGCAACTTTCAGAATCATTATCTTAACCTTAAAAGCTAAATTCAATATTCTTTTTTATGGAAGCATATTTGAAATAGATTCTTAAAATGTGTTATCCTTCAACACAAATTACCAATCAGAGATCAAGAAAGAAGCCAACTGTGGCTACAAGAAACAAGAAATGCTGTTCCAGCTGTCTTTCAAGATGCACCACCAACAGCGACAGATGAACAGGTAATAACTTTTGTTAGGTTACTATAGCTATCTAATGAAGCTAGTCCCTTTCATAACTGATAGAATAACAATGACAACGTTAGTTGTTTTTTTGTCTTTATGTTGTATGTAGCAATACATTATATTTGTATATGTTATTGCAACGCATTCTCATCCTAGGGTGTCATATACTGACGCTTTTGACATTTCGTCTACATCGAACGCACATGGCAACCTTTAGCGTCAATATGAGACGCACAGAGCTTTGTTCGGTTATGGGTAGGTTTAGGTCTGGTGTAGGGTTAGGGTTAGACCGCTAGGAGGCGCCTTCTGGCCCATTTCTATCTGCGTCTCATATTGACGCTAAAGGGTGCCATGTGCGTTCGATGTAGACGAAATGTCAAAAGCGTCAGTATATGGCGCCTTGGGATGAGAACGGGCTGGTTATTGTTGTTGTTATTTGCAAAGGAAATACAGGATTTGTGCACTGTACCACAGTCCACCCCTAAAAAGGACTCCTCTAGACCAGAGTCAACTGAGTGTTCTGGTGCAGTGAAAGTTGTTCATCAGCACTCCAAAACAGGCAGCGCCACGGCCTTGGACACAGCGTTCTTCATCAGGGTTCTATTTTGCCTTCCGTCCTATCCGACATTTGAGCCAAATTGAGGTATTTGAGTGAATTTATAGGAGTGTGTCATTCATATTGTAATCTTTGACAACAATTGTATTATAATGACGTTCATGTATTTTGTATAGAAGAACCAATAGTGTAGCATCAGCACAGAGAGTGAACTCAAATAAATACTAGTAGTTGTATGACATGTATGACTTCCATTACATAGCTTTACATACTTTGAATACACTGATGACAAGGATTATACGCTCTTATAAAAGGACAGTGCAGCATCTTTTAAAATTTAACAATTAGTGTTCTGAATAGTGTAAGAAAAGTTTCAGTTAGTGTAAGTTTAGTGTAATAGTGTAAGTTTCAGTTACTGTCATTACTTATCGCCCACCTCTCTGCATATTTATTTGTTTTTTGTTGTTTATAAAGGAAAAGAAAGCTATAGCTGAAGATGACAAACTACTGGACCTGAGTGGGAGCTCAGTTGAAGCCCCATCAAGTCACCCAGTTGACACCTCCTTTGTTCCACTGAGCAGCACCACTAGCTCCTCCAAGTCCGACATATCCTCCACTGTAGGAGCCAATAACTGGTCAGAAAAAAAAAATGGATTGTCAACGAGTCCAGGCTAATGCAGCTCTTCATAACATGCCACCAGTGTGGTTTTTAAATTGAAGAGGAAGACAAGAAAGTGACCACTGCTGGGATGCGCATACACATCAAGTGTAGCTGTTTAAATGGACACTCAGGGGAATGGGAGTCATGTCCTCACCTGTGTGGAATGCCAGAAAACAACCTGCTGGTTGCCTCATCCATCCTGTTCACAGGTTCAACTTACACAGAAATCTTTAATTGGGCTGAGCTACCGAATCTCCAAATTCCAACAAAGACAACATGAGTATGCATACCAAGACCATCACAAAGAGATAATGAGAAATCTACAACTACAGACAATTGTTGGAGGTATTTCAATCTGCGGTGATGGTCGTTCAGATTCAGCAGGATTTAGTGCCAAGTACACTACATACAGTTTCATCAGTGATGAAACAAAGGAAATCATCATGGTTGAGTTAGTTCAGGTAAATACCCAGCAATGTATATAACGCTTGTACTCTCATTGCAGTTGTATGCATTTATACTGATTGTCATTATAAAGGTAACAGAGGCAACCATTTCACCAGCCATGGAGAAACTGGGGTTTCGGAGGTGTCTGGAGCGTTTGCTTCAGGCAGGAGTTGTAGTGGATACCATCACCACAGACCGCTCTCCTTCTATCAGGAAGCTTATGAGAGAGACCTACTCTGACATCCAGCATCAGTTTGACCCCTGGCATGTTGCAAAAGGTAAGCTTTTTACTAATTGTAATCAGACTATGTAGAAGCATCCCCCACCCCCTCCTCTCTCATCCCTTCCCTCATTGGGCTTTCATTCATTAGGACTGAAGAAGAAGTTGACTGTGGCTGCTAAAAATAAGAAAAACAATGATCTGCTGCCTTGGATCAAGGCAGTTAATAATCACTTTTGGTGGTGTTGCCAGTCATGTGGTGGTGATGCCGAGGTAAGTTGATGAGATGTGTTTTTTTGATTTCTGTACTAAGCAAACAGTGTTTTTGGTTGTTGCCCTGAAACACATAAGTTTTGACAGGAGTTGAAATGCCGCTGGACGTCCATTCTGCATCACATTTGTGGCATCCATTGGTGGGAGGAAGACAGACAGCAGAGGACTTGCTACCACCAAAACTTCACTGAAGAGCAGCAGAGAAGAAAGAAATGGCTGCAAAAAGACTCTGCTGCATTCAATGCACTGTCAGACCACATTCTGAACAAGAACCTGTTGAAAGACCTCAAACACATGACTTTATTCAAACATACAGTACAGGTACTGTTTGTATGCTGCTACCATGTAGTTGATCGTTTACACAACTTGAATATGCAAGGTTTCCCATACATTCATTATTTTGTGGTGGCCCACCACAATATCAACGCTGACCGCCACGGATTGATTCAGATTTTTTAACTTTTTAATATAGGTAAAATTGTATTTTATTGTAGAGCTGCGCGCTGCTTGTTCCCTCTCTCTCTCACAAACTGACAACGGAGGTAGGGATGGGCGTATCGATACAAAGTATCGATACATCGATACTGACGTCGAGTATCGAAACTCAAATAAAAATATCGATACTACAGTTTTTTTTTTTTTTTTTACCAGTGATTTTGTTTATTTGACAAGAAGTTTAATGCGTACAATATGCATTGAATTGGATGAATAACCTATGTTTAGCAAAAAAATTGTGTAGTATAACTATTTTCCTGCTTATCTGAACACACGCAAATGCTGCAAGAAGCAATCAATCACAGAGAGCGTTCACACACTGCCGACAATGCATTCAAACAGGGATGCGTTTCTTAAAAGTATCACAAGAAACCATTGATGCTTTTGGGAAACGCAGCCCAGAACAATGCTTAACAGAAGACAGAAAAACATCATATGTTTGAGCTATTTCACAATAAACTAATTTAAATTGTAGCCAACATAGTTTGTGCAAATAAATTGTTTTTTGAATGTTAAAAGTTCATAGTTCTATTCTGTAACTAATTTTAATATAAATCATACACTGTCAGAATAAAAAGGTTGCATTTTATGGGTGCAACAGCCGGTCACTGGCAGTCCCTTATGGAAATTAACATTACAGTGATCATAGTTCAACCAGGCCTATAATATTTTGTAGATTTCCATGGTTACCACTACAAGTAAACATTGTAATCATGTGTAAATAAAAATATAATCTAATAAGTTCCAATTACGGTCTATATTGAATGTTAAAATGCCTTTAATATATAATGTTAAGTGGGTATCATTACCCATTTTAATCTTAGTAATTCAATAATTTAAGAAATTTTCAAATTTAAAAGTTCAGTTTAGAGGTATCGGTATCGATATCGGCGATACTGGCCTTGAAAGTATCGGTATCGTATCGAAAACAAAATAAGTGGTATCGCCCATCCCTAAACGGAGGCACGGCTAGCCCCTCCTCTTCGAGCACGATCTGAATCAAAACATGAGCATGCGTTAGTTAGAGGACGATTGTTGCCGGTGCTTAATGCTTATTCCCTCAGCGAAGATTCCAGAATCAATCCGGAGTTGAATGGTTAGTAATGAACACTGTTGCTCTCGACAAAACTCGGACAGACAGTCATGGTCAGATACACTTTTCCCAGCGTGACGGTTCTGTTGCGGTTACCGCTTGTGTCCATTAAAGGTCCCATGACATGCTACTTTTTGTAGGCTTTAATATAGGCCTTAGTGGTCCCTAGTACTGTATCTGAAATCTCTTTCCAAAAATTCAGCCTCGGTGCAGAATTCTAGCCACTACAAGCCAGTCCCAGAATGAGCTTCCTTCAGACAGGCCGTTTCGGTGTCTGTAGCTTTAAATGATAATGAGGAGGAGAAAGGCGGCGCAAGGTGGAGGGTGGGTGTGGCCTTGACCATCTTGCACAACGGTACCATGCATGTTTACATTGGATAACTGTTATAGCAATGGCACAAAGACACGCAGTCTTTCAAGCATTTCAGTTTGACCCAGAATCTGATCCGGATGGAGAAGCAACGGATGAAGAAGTTGCAACTCACACTGTAAAAAATATTTTTGCAATTTAGTTATTTCAACTTATTTTTGTGAGTAGAGATAACTAGATTGTCCAGACAACAAGAAATTTTAAGTTTTCTTGTCCTCAACTAGACTGAAAGTTGAATGAACAACTTAAATAGTTATTTTAACTCAAAAATGTATGTTTAAACAACTGCACTAGATTTTCTGTTGAATTAACAAGTATAATTGTTATTTTAACTTATAAATGTAAGTTGAAACAACTGCACAAAATTTTCTGCTGGTTTTACTTCAATTATACTCTAATGGAGCATAAATGACTTTAATAGAAGTAAATTTACTTTGTAAACTAAACTTAGTAAACTAAACTTAATTTATCTATATATCTTGCTGTCTGGTAGACTGCATTAAAACCTAAACTTCAATATTATTTTAGTGTGTAACGTTAGCCTACATTAAAAACATTACTGTTATTTAAAATTATGAGCACAAATTAATTAAATTACACAAAAAAATTGTCTAGCTGTTTCAGTTTTTATTCATGGTCAGATTCAATCCATCATGGGCGGATTTGAGCGATTCATGAAAATGAACCTCTCAAGATGATTCGGTGAATCATTTTTTTCTCTCTGAGAATTTTCGAGAAGCCCGCGGAAACTGGATGATTTTCCCTGTTGGACCTTAGGTGTGTTCAGAAGGAGTGATACAGAGTAAGTGAAAGTGGATGCAAGTTTTTAGTTCGTTTTAGAATTATATTATCCATTTCGAGTCAGAGTGTTTTTGCACTTGTGTTCAAGCTTCAGTCAAGTTAAAAGCTGCTCGTTCAAGCGGACCAAACCGGATTTTCTTTACCTCAGTTTCATCTCAGTTGCAGAGCGCCAGATATAGGTAAGTTTTCACCAAAATATTTGAATTAAAAAAGTAACTGTCAAATTGAATCGATATGGGAGATATAAATATATCAAGTAATACGTCTGTGGTTTGAAATGTAACGGTTTCCATTAGGCTAACGTTACTATTCAGTGTTTGGATTTTGCCGGCCTCGTGCCATTTCGTTCATGTTTTAAGAAATCTTGATAATAGGGTGAATTACTCACGATGTTGTCACGAATTTAAGATTATTGAGTGTATTTCTGCACATAGAAGATTCGCTCATTGTACTTTCTCGTGTTGACAGGTTCAGTCAAGTACTTTGACTAAAAGCTTGTTCATCAACCGGAATTTTTTTTACCTCAGTCACTTCAATTCAACTCAGAGCGCCAGATATAGGTAAGTTTTGACCACAATCTTTGAATTACAAAAGTAAATGTTAAATTGAATCGATATGGGTGATATACAATTAAGTTAATACGTCTGTGGTTTGAATGTTTTCATTATTAAGTTACTATTCGGAGTTTGGATCTTGTGCCATGTCGTCGCGCTTATGTTCATGTTTTAAGAAAATGATAATAGGATGTCATGATGTTGTCACGAATTTAAGATTATTGAGTGTATCGAATCAGAGTGTTTTGCACATAGAAGATCATCTCATTGTATTTCCTCGTGTCCGACTTGCAGGTTCTGTCAAGTTGACGCTTGTTCACCAACCGGATTTTTTTACTTCAGTCACTACATAAGTTGCAGAGCACCAGGTACAGGTGAGTTTTCACAGTAATCTTTGGGAATTCTTAAAATTAACTATCAATTTGAATTGATGTGGGTAATAAGTAACTTATTATATCTGTACTTTTAAATGTGACTGTTTTTATTAATATGGGAAATGGTTGTGATTGACACACTGCATGTTTCAGTGATGCCTGTTTGAGTCACTTGTAATTTGAGAACACATTTCAACCATCTTCCTAAATTCATCATGTGAATCGTTTATAAACCTGTAGTCTGAAGTTTTAGGCATTTGAAAGCAAAAATATTAAAGGGTTAGTTCACCCAAAAATGAAAATTCTGTCATGCATTAATCATTTCTTGTAAAATAATTCTGTAATTAATCATCCTCATGTTGTTCCAACCCCATAACCCCTAATTTCTACCAACTGCGGAACGGCTGCGCATCCGCTCCGGAACGGCGGTGGAGTCAATAGCTTTCCATTAAAGTCAATGTGTGTATGTTCTCTGAATGCGGAACGGCTGCGTTCCGACTCCGGCGATCAGCAGATACGCAGAGCTTCTATTTTTGCCGGATGCCGGAGAGCTCCACAGCAATTCAGCACTTATATCGCGCGATCATATACGTGAATTCACGAGATGTCGTGGGTCCTTGTGACCTCAGCTGTCAGTCATGGCCGCAGCCATTCCACAACAAATCCAGACCTGGTGGGTATTGAAGGATGATGGAGCACAGAGCCGACACGCAGCGGAACCGATCCACAGCCGTTCTGCAGTTGGTGAAAATCCGGGTTAAGACTTTCGTTCATCTTTGGAGCACAAATTAAGATTTTTTTGATTAAATCTGTGAGCTGTCTCACTCCTCCATAGACTTCTAGGCAATTTCATTCTGCCAGTCCAGAAAAGTTAGTACAAACATTGGTAAAATAGTCCAAGTGACTACAGTGGCTCAACCTTAAGTTTATCAAGCGACGAGAATACTTTTTGTACGCAAAAAAACAAACAAAAATAATGACTTTATTCAACTCTTCATTTTCTACAGCGCCACGATGCATGCGTGAGAACTGAGAAGATGACGCTATGGGTCTCGATGTAGTGTTTAAAATGGTTCTAAAGTGTGCATTTCCTGGATGTTCGAATCGTGAGAAACCAAGAAGAAAACGTAAAAGTGCCTTACCAGTGCCGCAAAATGAATGGCTTACCTTTCACACTTTCCCATCAAATGATCGCGAGCGTCATCTTCTCAGTTCTCGCACATGCGTTGTGGCGCTCTCATGAGCTCATTAAGAGGCCCACACAAAATAAAATGAATAGTTGAAAAAAGTCTGGGTGTTTTTTTTTGCACAAAAAGTATTCTCGTCGCTTGATAAACTTAAGGTTGAGCCACTGTAGTCACTTGGACTATTGTAACGATGTTTTTACAATAGTAAAACCTGAACTTTTCTGGGCTGGCAGACATCGATTACCCAGCAGTCTATGAAGAAGTGAGCCAGCTCTCAGATTTCATCAAAAATATCTTAATTTGTGTTCCGAAGATGAACGAAAGTCTTACGGGGTTGGAACAACACCTTTAATGCTTTTCAGAGTTTCTTTTTGAAAGGAATGTTGTGAACAGGATGTTTCATGTGTCGGTATGTTGTGGGAGTGGCATTTTAGAGTGTTTAGTTTAATTGATGAATTTGTTGAAGCTTGAGAGCATAAATAATTGGTAACTTAGTTGATATTAAAATGGTATTTAAGCCAATTCATAGGTCTTTAATGTGTTTAACAATGTTTAAACGGTTTCTTTTGAAACAAAGGATGTTTCTATATTGAATGCGCCTGGACTCATCCACAACACATCCCTGAAGTGCCAGCCTCATCAGCCCTGTGAAGGCCTCATTGACACTACAGCCATCAGCACTGATCCTCAACAAACTCGTCTACATACCGGCGTGACTCCGACTTCCAATCAGATGGAACTGGATAAACATTCTGAATGTTCTGATCCAATCTGACTTCTGATCTGTAATGCTGCCTGAATCATAATCATACACTGTTCGCTCGTTGGCCAGAGGAGAACTGTCCCCCGACTGAGCCTGGGTTCTCCCAAGGGTTTTTTCTCCATTCTGTCACCTGATGAAGTTTTGGTTCCTTGCCACTGTTGCCTTGGCTTTTGGCTTGCTTAGTTGCGGACATTTAATATTCAACAATATTATTGATCTGCCTTACTTAAGGTGGAAGATGACGCAATTTTCTTCTAGAAACAAACTTTGTTGTATTATTTTCATGTTATCACTGTAAAGCTGCTTTGATACAATCTGTATTGTAAAACGTGCTATATAAATAAAGGTGACTTAACTATTGTAAATTGTATCAGTGATCATTAATTTTCCATAATTTTTTTTTAAAAATCAAATGTATTTTACAAATTAATGTTCTAGTAGTAATTAATTATTTGGTACTGCTGCAGGTTTCAAAACACTACTTTAGTTGGCTGAACTTATTGGATGTAGTTTAGAAAACTTAATTTTAGTTTGGTGAACTTATTGGATATAGTTTAGAAAACTTAACTTTAGTTGACTTAACTTAAATTCGAAGTTAACTTAACTAAATTAAATCAGTTCATTGTACTTCATAACTTGTCAGGTAAACTTTTCCAAATTTGTCAGGTACACTTTTATAAATAAGTTAGTTTAACTTAAAAATATCCATGCAAAAAGATAACAAAAAATAATGAGTTAAGTCAACAAAATAATTTTTTACAGTGCAGCGGCTCCAGCAGGACGTTTCCGAATGGTTAGTTTAAAATATTATGTCTGGATACGGTACTTTATTCGGATGGTTTACAATTATTATCATGTAGCTAACGCTAACCTAACTTACTGTTGCCTTTTCATGAGAGATCTGTAACGTCTGTATTTATCTTATTACAATTACATCAAGCTCTGCAGTCTTGAAATGTGGATATCGCGCGCTCCATATAACCAACAGGAAAACGGTTATCCAAATAACAAAGAAGTGTACAACACTCGCGTTACAGTGTGTGTATTCACAAACATAAACTGCATAGCTAATGTTACAGCCACATTCTACGTGTAACAATCTAGGTAACCATAAACAGTAAAGCAACACACTTATATCATTAGTTGACTTATTTGTCCGAGGAGTGTAGCTGAGCCAAAGAGAGTGATCCAGACTTTAGTTTCAGACGTTCAGCAAGCACAGCTCTGTATTGACCCTTCGGTGTTCATTTGTACATCCAATTATTGAGCAATTGTTATGCTTCGCTCGTTTAAAAGCCATGATATCTCTCGTGGACAAACTAAAATCACGCGCGCATGTTCCTACTTCCTAGCGCATTTTCTCATGGGCGAGAAATATTCTCTGGGCGGGCAAAGCAGAGACAGGGGAGGTAACATTTCCTCCTTATGACGTCATAAAGAGGAGATTCAAGATCAGCGCGTATGAGCCTCCATTTTCTCAAAGGCAGAGAAAGATAGCAAAAGCTCGATTTACACCGATTGAAATATCTAGAAGCTTGGGGACCATATACAGGCTAGGCTCATATTAATGTTAAAAAACCTCAGAAAGTGAAAATTTCATGTCGGGACCTTTAACGTATAGTGCTACGCGGATAATCCGTGGGTCAGGCGGCCAAGTAATAAAAACATTCCATTCCAATTAATTGAGGGTGGATGACAGATAAATCATTATAATGTGTTGAGTTTAATAAAGAAACGGAACTCTCATCACGGTAAAACGCAATGAACGTGCGTGACTCTTTTACTTTCGTTTTCAACAACGTAATTCTCTTCAGGGAAAACAAATCAAGGAAAACATATCAGGGCTCGACAATAACGCTTGTCCGGGACCATAGACTGTGTCCGGGACACGTGTGTTTTTTTCTTCTTTTTTTGAAGGGAAAAGTGAGAGAGAATTGTAGCCAATCCAGACAAATGCCCTGATTAAAACTATTTTTAATATAAAATAAAAAATAACTAGGGAATCACGAAACCGTGAGGATGATTCTGTTTTATTTAATTTAATGTAAGTGGCGATTGATAGCCTATATAGTTGATAATAATGTAGTCCTACCTAATGTACTGACGGTAACAAAGTTAATAAACGGTAAGACGGTAATAAAGTTTCATAAAGTATCATTCTTTTCAACATTCCTTATTTGTATATTCAAAAGTATTAAAAATAATCTCATTTAATACAGTTATAATTTTTCAATGTAAATTATTTCATTTGATTGGTAACAGCCTAGTGTCTTATTATTTTAATTGAATATATTGATCAAATTTAAGACTTTAAAATGAAAGATGGAGCAAACATTTAGGAAAAAAAAAAAGCCTTTTATAAAGGTACAAAAAATTATTCCGAGTCTTTTCAAACAGTGATGTAATGAAACATTGACAATTTAAGTTTGAAGGGAGTAAAGTCTCTGTTTAGGCTATTAAGGAAATGTAATTTTGGCTAAAGAAGAACTTTTATTTTAAATAAATGTTCTTTTTTAATTAGCCAATGTGATATGTTACCATGTTATCATGCTTAGCACTGAGAATTTGAATAATTGTATTTGTAATGTGATGATCAGATGCAGATATCTAAATCAAAGAATATGGGCGGTTTGCGGGTGGATTATTTATTTTTAACAGTGGATTCGGGTGACTCAAAGTGCACCAGATTAATGAATTTATCTTTAAAATGTACAAAATTGTACATAAAATGCAGACATTCAGGCAGACATTCAGGAAGGATCTTGTGGAGCGGGTCCTGGAAAGGCACCTGGATCCTGAAGTTTGCAGATCCTAATTCTTCTATCAAGCAACCATCTACTATATCAAAAAACATAGCTGACACTCCAAGACTGGACAAAGATGAAATTATTTCACAGCATGTCTCCCGATTTTCTATTACAAGCAGAAAATAAAACTGTAGCTTAGTGTGGTGCAAAATACTGTTCAAGCATTTGTAAAAGACAAAAGGTCATCATCAAACTTCTTTTTATTGAACCATTGATGTTATTTTAATTGTATTACTGTCAAGCATTACAACACTTTGTCTAAATTCACTCTTAGGTGTAATTGTTTATATTATAAATAATAATAATAATAATAATAATAATATAATAATAATAATAATAATAATAATAATAATATATTATTATTACAAAGTAAAATTAAAGAAAGTAACATAACAATCGTATTGTTTCACCTGTAAACAAATGTATGTGTATGTATGTGTTACAGTGTTAATTTTGGCAGCCATTTTTGATTTAGTCTTAAATTCACACCAAGGACGATAACTATAAAGATAACGATAAAGATATAATTCTAAAAATCGTTCTCCATATTAAAGAATAACAGAGTTCACACCACAACTATAACGATAAAGATATGAGGAACGATATCGTTGGGATCACTTTCAGAACGATTTTTTTCCAGCTGTCGAACGATAAAACACTGACAGCCAATCAGAATCCATTCTAGTTTAAAGGTCTTGCGCATTTAAAATGGATCTGAATCATCCGGGCGCGCGCGTGCTATAGAATAAAAAGACCATTTTGTTTTTAAAGGGGTCATATAATGGTACATGCACTTTTACAAGTTGATTGCACTGAAATGTCTGTTGGCAGTGCCTGTACACAACCATCCTATCATGATTAAAATCCATCCAGTGGTTTTGTTTTAATCTCCTTATATGTTTGACCATCTATGAAATCAAGCCGTTCGATATTGTGACGTCATAAGATCGTACGCCCCTCCCGCGATTGTGATTGACAGCTGTGTTGCAACACAAGACCCGCCCTGAGTGAGCTGTGACAGCCGTCATAGTAGTCCGCCATTGTTGATATGCTGGAGTAGAATGGCGTCTACGCGATTGTGGTGTTCTCTTCTTAGATGTAATAAGGAACACAGCAGTCATTTGGATGTTCCTAAATCTGAGCCGTTATAGATGCAGTGGCTGAGTTTTGTTTTTGAAGCGATATGCCCAAAGGATTGACGCGGGGATTCCCTCACGGGGATTCCCCACGATCGTCCATGCTTTCATGTTTACGCGAATCATTTCACACCAGACAGCTTCACAAACGAGAAAAAACGGATCGGTACCAACGTGTTACTGCTGAACCTCCAGAAGATGTGAGTGTAATGTTTTATTAACCTTTATATTAGTATTTATATTAATGTTTGCGAAATTTGCAAACCTTGCTGCAGGCTTCACGATGAATGCATCTAAGGTTTACACTCAGGGTACATTACAGCATGTTTTCTATGTACGACGTTCTCATTCATAATCCCACGTTTATAATGAACAACGCGTGGTTATTGTGTTACAAACGGTGTACGCACAGAACAGAGGGGCGGGGTCAGCAAAGCTCATCATCATTTAAAGACACATGCACTGAAACGGCGTGCTGAAAACAGAGCTGTTTTTGACCAGGTAAAATTTGTGTTTTCTTACAATACTAATGAGAATTTTTAATTAAAGTATATTACAAACTTTTAATTTAGACCCTAAAGAATCATATTAGCTTGTACAAAAATGGCATTATATGACCCCTTTAATAGTTTTAGTTGACGAAAAGTCATTGCATTTCTTGTCAACTTTTAGTCAAACTGCAGTTACCGACATTCATTTTGCTATCTATTTATATGTAGTCTTTAGACAAAAAATGTCATTATAATCTTTCTCTCTAGGCAAATTCAATTAAGTTTATGAAAATTTTAATTAACGTAACAGGCTGTATTGACATTGCACTCTTTAGCAGTAGCATTTGTGCAATTCTACATAATCCCTTTTCCTTTGTTCAGTGGTTCTCCAATTTTATGACAGTGTCGTACCCCCTGGTACCACCTCTCTTCCACTTAGACTGCAGTCACACCTTTTCCATTAAGGGACAATATTTGCCCCCCTTTAAACGATTTTTCCAGTTAAATTTTTACCTTTATAAAATAAATAATGCTTTAAATAAAACAATGTTCAATAAATATGCAATGATGGTAAAAAACAAGTGATAGTTTTAATATTAAATTAAAATCGCCAGTAGGTGGTGGTAAGTCACTGTCTTTATGGGTGAGTCGTCGAGTCATCCATTCATTCAGTAATGAATATTTATGAACAGATTATTGAATCTCACGATTCATTCAAAGTCACAGATTCACGAATCACCGCTGTGTGCTGCAGTTCTGCTATGGCTTTCCTTGCTAGAGCAATAAGCCTACTGATAATAGGCTACTGTTTTAAATGTAGGTAGGCCTACATCACTTGTCACCCTTTTGTTTGTTGAACTGTTGTTTAAAATCAATGTCACATTTGAAATCGTCTATCCACACGAGAAAACATTCGGGAAACAATAGAATGCTCGTATAATATGATCAACATTAAAAACACTGCTGGATATCAGCCTGCATTTTTATCTTATATTTAATCGTACAACTAGCGCAAGCGGCTCGTGACAGAAAACAGACCGAATGAATGACACTTTCATTTAAGTAGAAAATCTCAAATGAAGATCGCTGAACTCCAGCTTGTCTGTGTTTTTTTATAGATCATCCGCGCTTCTTCAGCAGTGTAGAGAGAGCGCGCGCATGGTTGCCAGATACTATTGAAAACATCAGGTATAAACCGTGTTCTTTTAACAGAAAAGCTCTGACTGGGGGGTTAAATTATTGAAATCTGGCAACCGTGCATGAACGCTGTTAAAACAGTAATGTGTTTTAATCTCCTTAATTTGACAAAAAGTGGTTTGGTCAAGTTATTTTTTTTTAAAAAACACTTCAGTCTCGTCTTTTTTTCGTCAACGATATTGCAAGTGTTGATAGTCACAGTTATCGTTTAATGACGTGGATGTCGTCTCTCATCGTCTTGTCTTAGTCAGGGAAAAAAGGTCGTTAACGAACATTTTTCGTCATAGTTTTCGTTAACGAAATTAACACTGATGTGTTATTTCTTTTTGATATAAAGGATTTGGTTTATTGCAAAGATGTGGTGCAGTGGCAAATGTTTTCTAGCTGCCTACAGTAGTAATGTATTCAGAACAATCGCAGAGCATCTTGTGCTTCCCTGAATCCAACATATTGCCCAGTGTCTGAAGGGTATTTGTTTTGAATGCTGGTCACTACACAGGATGGAAGAACACGTCGGTTGCCTCTTCCCAGCTGTGTGCCTTTCAACCCCCACTCGACAATAATTCGGTAAGCCACCAATCGGTACTGCCTAAAATAATAAGGGGGTGCACAGGGTTGAGACACTATACACATATAAAAAATTACATAAATAAGAACTAGGCAACAAGTAATTACATGGAGTTTGGATTGGACAAATTACACTTACAACATTGACAACTGGCCGATGGGTCCAGCAGGTCCGGATCTTTTTTTCCAATTTACTTTATCAAATGAGAAGAAAGTTTCGAGTACTCCTCGAGTTAGAAGGGGTGGGCAGTCCGGGTGCTCTGTTACACACATTGGTCTGTCTCGGGCGGCGCTGTGCCCAGACACATCTAAGTCTTGGAAGCTAGTGTCCAGATCCAGTTCTGTCATCTGTGGGATAACTAAGTCCCACTCCCTGCAGCAAAAACACTCGTCTTCAGTAGGCAATTGTAAACATTTTCTGCACTGGCACCAGATGTTCTGTCCCAGTTCTCTACGGCATCTTCTGTCTCTAGTCTCTCTACAGACATTCTTTCTCTTTCTGCCCTTTTAGCATCCATCTTGAGTAATTCTTCCTCTGTGTATTCCGGCTCAAACATATACGTTTCGTTGAATAAAACACATTCCTCGTCTTCATCGTCTCCAAAGTCTGAAACATTGTCATAGCTTTCAAACGTGGCCATAGTCCAATGTAGATATACTCTGTAACTTTAGTGATGAGTGTCAGCGGCAGGTAAATACACTTGCGTGATTGTCATGTGGACCGGCTCTCTCAGTTTCCTAGGTAACCAAATATAACTCCGCCGCTGCTGTAAATACAGGGAACAAATTATAACTAATGCAATGTGATGAAAGGGTAGTTTGATTTCTAACATTATTCTCTCAACAGACATTTACATCGATAGTCTGGCGTTATAATTTATTTGCTTTTGGTGTACTGTGGAGTGGGTAAAACTGTTTTTAATGGCAGGCTAATGTGCACTGTTGACTCGCGCTAGCCTAGCACCGGCGAACTATCCAAAAGCACTGATCTATATAATGACTGGATAGCTCATGACGTTCTGAACTGCCACTAGGCAGTGAAGTCACCGGAAGTGTTCGAGCGGCCATCTTACGATTACCTACCAGCAGAGGGCTCCAATGCCCGTTATACAGAGATTGGTAGCTCCGACGGCACTTTTAAGATGACCCGCTGTGCAGCATACAAGTGTAAAACAACGTTCACAAAAGGATGTAGGAAAAACTGTCCACAGGTTAGCCTGGGTTTCCCCATACTGCCTTGCTCGCAGCGCAATTTTATTCACGCTGCTAGGCAGTCTGGACACCATGGACCAAATTTTCCCCTGAAAAAGGGAACCAATCACAGAACGGGGAGGGAGCAGCAAGAAGATGACGACACCGAAGCAGTTTGTTTATATATATGGATCCAACATGGCATCAGACTCGACGTTACCTTCTACCCTCATGTTTATCTTGCACAAACGGTAATATTCGCTAAACGCCATCGTGTACAAATAAATCTTTGACCCATCGTCTTTTTCCTCGTCGAAATTCTGTCACTCTACATACGTCATCTGGTATAATTGAAGCGATTGGCTATGAGCTACATACAGGCGCATTTGATAGACATTCATAGCGGCCAATAAACGGCTCTGGGCATTCGTAAACCACGCCTCAAATACAAGAAAATGAACACGTGGTTCCCAGACCAAGTCTCAAATGAGACTTGGGGCCCTATTTTAACGATCTGAAACGCAAGTGTCAAAGCGCAAAGCGCAAGTAACTTTGTGGGTGGGCCTTGGCGCTGTTGCTATTTTCCCGGCGGGATAAATGACTCTTGCGCCAGGCGCAAATCTAAAATGGGTTGGTCTGAAGAGCTTCATTATTCATAGGTGTGGTTTGGACGTAACGTGAAATAAACCAATCAGAGCGTCATCTCACATTCCCTTTAAGAGCAGACGCCTTTTTCTAAAGCGGATTCCTATTATAACGGCGGATTTGCCAGGCGCGCGCCAGGAGCGGTTCACAGCCGAGGAGACCGACGTTCTCGTCAGGGATGTTGGGGATGGAGAAACACACCCAAATTAACTTCGGTTAAAAAGGCGTATGATAATTTGGGTAAATGTGTAAGCTAGATGTATGCTTTTATAATAAATTGTCTATCTATCTATCTATCTATCTATCTATCTATCTATCTATCTATCTATCTATCTATCTATCATCTATCTATCTATCGTAATAATGTATGATTTGCAAAAATGAAAACTGCTGCTTCTGTGTAGATGAGAGAATCAAAGTGCATTCGCGTTGTGCACACGCTACATTGATTATGGCCAAGCATGCGCCCTTAAAATATTATATGAATAACATGCGCAACGCGCCACTGACTTTAAACTATTTTTTCCTGGTTAGTGGCGCAATTGTTTTCTAAACCTGCAAAATAGCATGAAGGAACGTTTGTGCTGGAACACGCCTCCTTTTTTGCGCTGAACCGCCCAGGGAGCACAAGTTCATTCCCTAGTTTAGCGACGCGCTTTGCGCGGGTGCAAAATAGGAATGATACATGCGTCGGTGTACAAAGTCAATTGCGCTGGGTGCAAGATAGGGCCCTTGGTCTGACGTTAGCCAGGCTACCCACAGGTTGTAATTCAAGTAGAGATGCACCGATTGATCGGCTGGTGACCGGAATTGGCCGATTTTCACGTGATCGGCCATAACCGGCGACCGGCCGGTCAGTCTGACAAATGCCGATTTTATGCCGGTCAAATGCACTCGGGCGCCGCATAATTAACATCGCGCAACATCAGCATCACACGTGCACACGGAGTACATGTAGAAAACCTCATGAATTACGTCCGTTCAGACCGCAAGCGCGTATTTTTTTTCGGCGTGCATGTTAATCAATGAGTGCATTCACAACGGAAGCAGGAGCAGCGCGTGAGCGTCAAGCAGGAGCATCGCGAGCAGTGAAGCGCGTGTTTCGGCGCCGAGTCTATTTGCTGCACTGCTCACGCTCAATTAAAGGGAAAGCACACTTTAACAGGGAAAATAGCCTAAATAGGGTTTCACAAAAAAAGTGCCCAAAATGCACAGAATTTGCGTGTTTTAACAAGAACTGGAGTAGGCTATGTCAGAATAGAAAACAAAGACTAATATTTATAGAAAATGTACCCATTTAAAATTGTTTTATTATTCAGTTTGTACAAGTGATTGCAATAGGCCTGTGTGTGTGTGTGCTTTGAGAAATATCTTTATACTGCAAGGCTATATTTATTTTATTTTGTATTTATATATTATTTTATTGCCATTCCCTGTTTTCATACAGACGTTTCGTTTGCTAAATACATATATAGGCTATATAAAATTATTGGATATTGAATGTGAAAAGGAAATGTTTTTTCCACAACACTGCACTTTAGATGTGTGTGAACTATGCAAATTGTAAAATGTTCTATTACAGAAATTATATAAAATAAATATTTGTGTGTGCTGTAAAGTGGTTAGAAAAAATGAAATCGGAATCGGCCAAAATCGGTATCGGCAGGTCAAACTTAATGAAAAATCGGAAATCGGAATCGGCCCAGAAAATTGTAATCGGTGCATCTCTAAATTCAAGCCCTATAAGTAGTAATTTATATGCAAAATTGTCGCTATGCCCGTGTTGTTTTCTCCGAGGCAAGAGCTGCTCCCTCCCTCATTTTGATTTAAGGGACAAATCAAGTGAAAAATGAACCTAGGGGTAATCGGGGCTAGGGTTAACGAGTCGATCGTTCCCTGCGTTGCGTTTTCATGAAAATCGAATGTAAAGAGTTTTATTTATAAAAACAGATTAGCTCATAACACTAGTATATGGGGCAGAGAGTAAGTAAAAGTAAATCGCTAGTTAATACCACTAACAAGGCTCAAAATAGCCTCACACTAACACGGGAGCATAATGAGGGTCCCTACATGCAAAACGAAGCATTGAGAACTTTGTAAGTGTACAGACAGTTTAATAAGAAGATACTTTATAAAGACAGTACATTACGTGTTTACTGGCAGGAGCCATCTTGGAAAACAGTCTCGACTAGTCGAGCCACGAACGCCGTGCGATGTGAGCTGGTCGATAGGAATTACGTTTGTGAAATCTAATGTAGCACGGCGTTCGTGGCTCGACTAGTCGAGACTGTTTTCCAAGATGGATCCTGCCTGTAAATGCGTAATGTACTGTCTTTATAAAGTATCTTCTTATTAAACTGTCTGTACACTTACAAAGTTCTCAATGCTTCGGTTTGTATGTAGGGACCCTCATTATGTTACCGTGTTAGTGTGAGGCTATTTTGAGCCTTGTTAGTGGTATTAACTAGTGATTTACTTTTACTTACTCTCTGCCCCATATACTAGTGTTATGAGCTAATCTGTTTTTATAAATAAAACTCTTTACATTCGATTTTCATGAAAGCGCATCGCAGGGAACGATCGACTCGGTAACCATGTGTTAATTACCCCTAGGTTCATTTTTCACTTGATTTGTCCTTTAACGAATTACAACGTGGCTACAATATAATAAAACGAGGGAACAAATTAGTATAACGTGCTGAGGTATTATCATTAATTCGTGGCTACAAAACAATATTCAACTGAATATTCACCAATTCACAAAAATATAGGTCTTTACCTTTCACTATTTAATTAATAGTATCAAACTGTTTTTCTTACCTGTGAAGATAGCTTTTCAGTGAAGGCCAACTAGTGTTCTCGTACAGCTTTTTATTCCTTTTGCAAAGAAATTGCCGTTTTTTAATAAGCAGGAAAAATTTCCGACTTTAAACAAATACCCATTTAAATGCTTAGGATGTTTGCGTTGTGAGAATGTACAGGGAGACTTTAGATTTAAAAACTGTGTCTCGTTAGGCAATGTTTTCTCAGTCAAATCATAAAATTTCCTATTGATTCAAGAACGCGTGAGCTCACTAGGGAATACCAATATGGCGGCGCGGTGGCTTCACTGTTTATGACGTCATGAGCTATCCAGTCATTCTATATATAGATCAGTGTCCAAAAGTAAGGACTGGATGAATTTTTTTGAAAACTGTCTCCACTGATGAATAACAACCAGGTTCACTTGAAAATGAGGTCCGATGTCGAAAATCCTGAACCACCCCTTTAAATCTCTCTCTCTCTCTCACACACACACACACACACACACACACACACACACACACAGAGTTCAGTGTCATGCAAACAAGACAGTAACTTCGGCAATGCTAATCACTCGGTGATAAACTACAGTACCGTACATTAACGTTACCTCTAAGTTACCATACACTGTATATATATATTCAAACCAACTTACCTTGATTTTTTCAGAGCTTGAAACTGATCGGGATGCAACAGCCTGTGTCACAGTGATTTGTCTCGTCTTCCCATATGAAAAAACCTGCATACTTCATATACAGCAACCACATATCTTCCTTACTTAAATTGGCCAGAATTGCCTTCTGTGATTCATGTAAGGCCAATACATGCCCTATCTAGGGATGCACCGAAATGAAAATTCTTGGCCGAAACCGAAAACCGAAAAAGAGGAAACCAAGGCCGAAAACCGAAACACCGAAAGAAATTATGCCAATTATTGTTAGTACCATTGCATTTATGGCTATGACTGTGTACTAAGTTTACTAAAATCAAGGCATTGCAATTGCATAAATTAATATTAAAGTTTCAAAGAATAAATCCATTAAAATTTTATGCAAATATTTTTTTAGCATTTGCAAAGTATAAAATTAAATGTTTAACTTGACCCCACTCATATGTACATTAAATAATAATGTAAAAGCCTACTGGCCTGGAGAAAGGTTTAAAAATGAAATGTTCTCTCATAAAAACAAAGTGCATTCAGGTCAATACTGCCATAGCCCAAAATAATATCTGCAGTTATATGCTCATGGACGTGAGTTGCGAAAACCATAAACAACTCAGGTAAACCTCTGAGAAATGACGGCTGCTCTGCACACACACGCAAAGGTCTCTCGCTCCCTCTCTCTGCCGCGCGCGCTACGTATGCGCGCTCATGCTCGCTCGCGATTAATTTGCGGGCATTAGGGAGCCGGTATCAATACGCGGGAGACTCCCGGAACTTCCGGAAGACTTGGGATGTCTGTGTTTTGAAAATCGCTGTCCGTGGGTCACTCTTAGATATATTTAAATACGTCCACACCGCAGATATGTAATGTTGCTTCAGACAAGCACGTGCAGGTCGCGGTGTCTGCTGTTTGCGTCATCACAACATTTCGGCCGTATTGTTTCGGTGAAGTCTTTCGGCCGAAAACCGAAAATGCACTTTTGGGCCATTTTCGGCCAAAAATGTTCGGTGGCCGAATATTCGGTGCATCCCTAGCCCTATCAGACCGATTATGGCCACTTTCATACTAAATAGCACACATACAACTTGTAGGGGATTTTTGCATTATATATGAATACTGTAAAAAGTCTTATATGAGTTTTACATGACAAAAGTATGCAAATGTGTATGGTATTAGTAGAAAATAACTGCTATTCATATATAAATCATTTATAGTTCTTATTAATTCATATGCTAATCAAATTAAAGTCATTTAGAATTTATACACATTTTGTGTCATTTGTTTATGTGTTTCATATAGATTTTATGTTTTGATGACCAACATCTGATTCACTTATATGCAGTTGACAAATTTTGAAATTGTACAGTGCAGAAGCTGGTTTGAGGATGTACTGTCAAAATATCACTGACCTTTATTCATTTTCCTACAGGATTTGAAAGAGCAATTGAAAAGCAATGACATTGTAAGACTGTGTATTTACATTAATTGTAAACCGTCTGGGCCTGTTGTTTGTGAACAAATTATAACATATTATTGCAAATGAACAAAGTTGAGTCAAATATGTTTCTAGAACAGTGATTAAAATGTTGAAAATTGGCTGGAATATATCTTTGTATAATATGTGACATGACACTTAGAATATTAATTACATTTTTAAGCAGTGAAATCAATTACATACACTGTATTAACTGAGTAAATGTAAGTAAAACAAATTGAATAGATCTGAGTAACTGCATTTGGTACATTAACAAATAAAATTGAGTATAAATACATTATTTATGTATTTATACATAAATAATGGGGGGGGGCATTTAAAAACAAATATTTATGAGTAATATTAACTGTGATATTAGTAATATTAACTGTACACTTTCTGTCCGATTGCATTTTTTTCAGGCAAAAACGGGTTTAAATGCATAAAAAGATACTGTATATTTGTAGTTCCTCTCCCATGTATGTACTCACTTTAACTCATCAAAAACCTTCACTTATTTTTTTTATTTTTTTATTTTTATTTAAAGTGTCGAAACAACATGTGGTGCGACCGTCCGGCCATAACTTCTGTTTTGAAAACGTCTTTGAAATTACTCTGAATTTATTCAAATTTATTTTCTGCACTATTTGGCATGATTTCCAAAATGTTTTGTAATCCTTTAAAAAAATTCTAAGCATTTGTATTTATATTTCCATCATAATATACAAACAAACTTTGTCCGATGATGTCCATTTTATGAAATATCATGTGGTGTGACCATTAAGGAACTACCATTTTGGGACTTTTATGTTGAAAACTATTCAAACACAGGAAGTTACATCATATACCAATTTACCAAGGACCCATGGAAGCAGCAAATTGGAAAAAAATTCACTCAAATTGGAAAAAATAAATAAAAATAAACCGTCTGTAATGGTTGGTATGTAGTTGCCACATTTGGATGTCATGTGGTATAATTGTTTAATATTAAAGTTATTTCTACAAATATATTTTTTTATTATAAATTTCATAGTGACCTTTTTTGGAAAGCTAGCTTGCTTTGTATAGGTGGCCAATTCTGTGCCTGTAATTTTGACTAAATTTGAAAACATCATGTGGTGCGACCACTGCAGACTGTTTTCCATGATAGATATACAGTACTGTATGTCCTAGATTGGCAGTTTTATGCTTTTATATTCAATTGACGGTTTATATAAAAAAGTACTTTAGTATCATTTGGAATAGATTTTTATGCAATTTGGGATTTTTTTTTTTTATATATTTCAGACAGTTTATGTTTACTCTTTGTACAATATGAGAAAAATGCAACAACAAAAAAATAGAGCATGTAATTTCAGTTTAGTAATAATGCATTTATTAGTAGTGTATTTAGTATTGCCTATTTATTTATTTAAAACTATTTTAATCTATTTTACCAGATGCCACTGCCAAGCGAAAAAATTCTGACCCTGCAGCAAGAGCAGAGTACCTTGATAGGAGAAGAGTGAAATATTATTACAGTTTAAAATATCTGTTTTCTATGTTAAAATATAGTAAAATGTATTCCTATGATCAAAGCTGAATTTTCAGCATCATTACTCCAGTCTTCAGTGTCACATGATCCTTCAGAAATCATTCTAATATGTAACCCTGGACCACAAAACCACTCAATGGGTCAATGTCACATGGGTAATTTTTTTTTTTAATTGAGATTTATACATCATATGAAAGCTGAATAAATAAGTTTTCCATTGATGTATGATTTGTTAAGATTGCATGCAGATTTGTTAAGATAAAACTGAAAATCTGGAATCTGAGGGTGCTACAAAATCGAAACATTGAGAAAATCGCCTTTAAAGTTGTCCATTTATATTTGCGATATTGCTATATTCACTCACAAAAATAAATGTTTTATAAATTTACGGTAGGACATTTACAAAATATGAAACATGATCTTTATTTAATATCCTAATGATTTTTGGAATAAAAGAAAAATCGATAATTTTGACCCATACAATGTATTGTTGGCTATTGCCACAAATACCCTGTGCGACTTGTGACTGGTTTTGTGATCCAGGGTCACTAATGATTTGCTGCTCAAGAAACATTTCTGATTATTATCAATGTTCATATTTTTTGTGGAAACTGTGATACATATGTCAGGATTATTTGATGAATAGAAAGTTCAAAAGTAACATTCGTAATCGTAACATTATAGCCTAAATATCTTTACTGTCACGTTTTATTAACTGAATGTGTCCTTGATTAATAAAAGTATTAATTACTTAAAAAAACTATTGACCCCAAATGGTACCTGTATACAATACTTTAATGAAATAATTTATATCTATAAAATTATTATTTGTTAGAAAGAAATTCAAGTTAAATTAAATGGTGCACTTGTGTTTGTGATGTGATTTTTTTTTTTTTAAATTGTTTTATAAAATGTTTATGTTCAGGGAAATTCTGTGAAATTTGTATAAAATCTGGTTTAAATCTATTTTTTTGTATAAAATGTTTTGTTCATTGATCTCTTCAAATAGATTTTTTAACTATTTGTGTCATTTGGAGCGACCACTTATGTGGTGCGATCAATAAAAGCAATCACTGTATAAATTTAAAATAAAATATCTTATTTATGTGGCTGAAATATGAATCACTGATACAGTATGCTTTAGTAAATTATATTTTTAAAACATTTCTATCAGTTGTATGTGATTTACAGGAAAAATAAGTCTGTTAACTAGATTTAAGAAGGCAACTCAGAAACTATAGAACAAAAAATGAGATCATTATTTACAAAAACTCAAAAGAAATGTAAATACTTGGTTTCTAAACACTTTAATTACTAAGAACTTGTAAAAAAAAATGTTTAAGCATGTTAAGGAAATTCATTACGGTTTTTCTCGATTGCTTAAACATTTCTCGAAACTATGCCTCGTATTCTCAAAACTGTAAACGCAAATCCATAACGTCTCACCCAATTCCCCAAACATCCTATTTTCAGGTCAAAATGAAGCTCTACACTCAAAACCATTCACTCTTGCTGAAAAAACAAACTTTGCCCTCAGACAGGACACACAAGCCCTGAAAATCACACACACTACAACATAGTCTAAGACACTGGTGCAATAAATTCAAAACAACATTTCCAAAACTGGTTATGTTGCTTGTGGTTCCCCCCCTCCCAAACCTTTTCACATGATGAACACAAAAGACACAACCAATGGATACATTGGCACATTTGTATTAATTCATGTACTACACAGCACAGCACACACACAACAAAACAAAACAAAACAAATTTCCGGCTTAACTTTTTTATTTTTTTTATTCTCTCCTCTAATTTTTTTTTTATATTTACTTACAGTAAGATGTGTGTGACCATCATATGACAGTAAAAGAGCACACACAAACCATATTCTAATATGGAATTGTATTGGAATGGTAAAGAATGTTGGTCGTGACAGGAGGGCCTCCACTCAAGGAGACAATATGATGGACACGTCTAAGAATGTTCCACATATGGTTGAAATACCATCATTTGCCTAGAAAGATAACATTCTGGGAGTCAAGACTATAAAGGAGAAAGGATGCCCTCCCTTCACTGTCACACTCTGCAGCCTCTCTGTGTGACTGTACGACTGCTGGCCTTTTCTTGCAAGAAAAATAAACCCCATCAAAGGCTATTGGAAATGTTTGTCTCTTATTCAGTGATAGAATTTAGTTTGCCACCACACCTCCCTGAAGGTTCTCGAGGCGACGGTAAAGCGACTCAAATTTGGCCTTACTCGTAGCCCAGCCTCCCTCATAGTCATACCACTGATAAAGACATGGGCAACTAGAGTGGCTTGAATTGTCCTTGCCCTTCGTCCTCCTCATTCTTATTCCTCCTCGATCTCTTCCTTCATGTCTTTCTGGATCCATTGTTCCAAAACTCAATAAACTGATTTGGGCCCTTTTATATATCTATTGAAGGATCTGATTGATGTGTGTTAAATTTTGACTCTTAGTGTTTCCACCTGGGTAATTGTGTGCTAACTGAGCTGAAGCTGTGCTGACTTGAGTGAACAATATTGAATGCTAGTGCTTTATACATGACAACATGGTGTAGGCAATGAGAAATGAAGGGATTTGTGTGTAGAGTTTTGCAGTGACAGTTCAACAAATCTAACTCATGTGTCAACACAGGGAATAGTGTTTATAGTTTAGTGAAATGGGTGTGCTTTTTGATAAATGACATTATGGTTTTGAAATTTTAGTTCAAAAGCCTGGTTATAGTGTTAAAGCAATCGAGAAAAACTGTAATTTTAAGATAAATCACGGTCGCACCACATGACATTTTTTAAGGCTACGGACAATTCATCTAGATGAAAAAACACTAAAATCACTTAAATTAAATTTTTAAATGAATTTAGGTGTACACAACATCCTTAATGTTTGAACAATTGCAACAGGTATATATATATATAAAATCCTTATAAGTCATTGACCCATCTACATGACATGGCCTTTATTGTCGATGAGTAGCCTACAGCAATACAGCATATATATTTTATACTATTTTTAACACGTATACAATATTGCCTACATTTGAACTCATGTAACAAACATTTTCGAAGTAAAAATTAATCATTTAGGCCTAAACATTCAAGTAATTCAAGTGTAATCTACCAGTCTGTTATCCAATATCCACCGGATCAGCGCTGGTTCCCGTGCCGGATATGGACTCGCCTCTGCGGGTGAACCAAGCGGCAACATTCTGATCTGAAAAATGAAGCCTACCCGGAAGTGCGAAAAACTGCAATACATCGAAAATTCGCTAGGGCGAGGTCCCAAAAGGGAGCAAATGTCCATAGCCCCATATTAAAATGTCCGTTTTCACAGCATAAATTCATGTTTTTACAGGTTGGTCCCATGGACTTTTATTGTATTTTTTGATAGGTTCTGAGTGCCTGACAACCATGAGGGCTGTGAATTTCTCTTAGTTTAAAAAAACTCGTTAGTTTAGATCGTATTTAGATATAAAATGTATGACAATAAGGGCGTGGTTAACTTTGATTGACAGCTTGATTGACAGCTGACAAGGCAGCGCCACAGAGAATGACAACATAAGAAGCACCATTTTTTAATACAGTTGACATAATACTGCTGTTTCTGTATCATGAAATGTAGTTTTAAGAGTTTTTCAGGCGAGAATGTAGTTGTTTAAAGCTCAAATCTGTGGTTTATTTATAAAGATTTATGAAAATTGTATTCAGTTATGAGATCCAGCGATGATTGAGCGCTCGGCGCTCATGTACCCCGCCTGAAACTCCTCGGCTAGTCGTTCTGAGGTTTGCCGCTGACTCTGGCGTCTCTGTAGTGGTTAAACATGAGATATAATTCGTCTTGTGTATATCTAACGGGCGATTTTTGGTCTTGTAAATCTATAATTTGTTCCCTGGCCAATCGTTTTGGCTGAGGGGAAGTTTCATAACTTTATAAGTATTTAACTTTACCGTTGTATGGTTAGACTAGATCGAGCGCTGACTTTGTATGTTTGACTAAATTGTTTGCTTTATTTGTATAGCTTCTTGTACCATTTACTTATACTTTTATAATAGCTAATATTGATAAAACTGAAATTTAACAAAAAGAGACTGGGTTGAGTTTTGTCATTTTAAATTTTAATACAACGAATATGATCTGTAATGTTGTTTACTGCAACATCTGTTGTTTAGTACAAATGCACATATTGCCTGGACCATATTAAAATGTTTAATATTTTTATATTATATTTAAAACGAAAAGAGGCAGGTTTGTGTTTTATATTTTGTTTTGTTTTATAAATAGGCAAACGTTATGTGCAGTGAATATAATCAATACGCGTTCCCTGAACCACATTTGTGTGGCTATAATGTTTAAGATTTATATAAATGAAAACGAAAAGAGTTAGTATGGTGTTTTATAACATATTTCGTTGCCTAAAATATACACAGAGATAACCGAAGTAGCAGAGCAAGCTGAGTGACGCGCGCTGCGTCAGAAGGTGGGCGGGGTTAAGATTTCCCAAGATTTTCCAAGATGGTGCCGCCCATACCCCCCATAAACGGCTTCAAACCCGTTCTTCAGAAAGTCTATGGGTGACGTCACAGACGCTTTTTCCATATTTTTTACAGTCTATGGTGCCAGCTGCCACTGTGGGTGGCACTGGCACACCCGTGGCTACGCCCCTGCACCCAACGCAAATCTAAAATGGGTTGGTCTGAAGTAGCTACATAACTCATAGGTGTGGTTTGGGCGTAACGTGAAATAAACCAATCAGAGCATCATCTCACATTCCCTTTAAGAGCAGGCGCATTTGTTCCATGGTGGATTGCTATTATAGCGGCAGATTTGCCAGGCGCACGCCAGGAGCGGTTCACAGCCGAGGAGACAGACGTTCTCATCAGGGCCGTAAAAGACAGAAAAGTTACATTGTATGGGGATGGGAGAAACCTACCGAAAATTTGGGTAAATGTGTAAGCTAGATCTATGCCTATATTTTTTCACATCTTCATTGACACCACAATGATTTCCCTCGTGTGGAATATTTTTCCTTGTAATTAAGTATGGTTTGCAAAAATGTCAACTGCTGCGCCTGTGTAGATGAGAGAAGCAAAGTGTATGCACGTTGTGCATACGCTACATTATGGCCAAGCATGCACTCTTAAAATAGCATCTGAATGCGCCACTGAAAACGTGCCACTGACTTTAAGGGGCTGTTTACACCTGGCCACTTCATGCGTTTTCTCAGATCGGATAGCTATCTGATTTATCAAAACGATTCCATTTACACCTGGTCACATAAATGTGTTTCTGCGAAACGGATTTAAATCCGATCTTCAATTCCCGCGCTATATATGCAGATTTAATGGAGTGCACGTCACCGAAAGCAACAGATATGAGCAGCGTTTTATTGATCATCAGCTAAAATTTCTAAATCAAAGACAATAAGAGAGAGCGGCAACAGGTCCCGGGTCCCGGGGGGGTCCCGGGACCGTCCCAGGAGGATCCCAGGAATCCATTGTTCAAAACAGATCATCTGACCTTTGACCTATTTAGGCCTATACTACAGTAAAGCAGTGATTGGTTAGTGATCAGTTAAGCAATTCGTGTTTGCACATTATGAGGAGTGTGTGTGTGACCTGGTGAATAAGTGTAGCATTTTGATTGGTTGTGTTTGGAAAAGGAAAGCAAGTCACTTCCTGTTAGATTTTTGTGTTTTAGGCAGAGAATTGTGTGTAGTGTTTTGCAAAAAGTGTTTTATGCAATTGAAAACTGAGTCAAAGGCTTTGAAATAGCTTATGGTTTTGAAGATTTGGCATGTAGTTTTGCACTTTGAGTGAGAGGTTTCAAATATCGTGTGACATGAAAAGATTTTGTGTGTAAGCAGTTGGTAAAAGCTGTAACAAATCTAACACTTTTCCAACCTGTCATACAGACTGAACTTCCAAATGAGATGCCACAGCTTGAGACTTAGCTCAGGACCACCAATGTCCATTAAATTATGTAACTTTAATGTTTTAGATGAACATAATATTTGAGATAGTCCTGGTGTGACTACACATCCAACCTCGCTCCATGAACAAGAGATTCCTCAAGCACAGAGATGTCATGTCTTGCCTCCATTTTTTAAAAAGTTGCCAGACGTTAAAAAGTACTTTGTAGAATTGAATCGATTTATTAAACTGTAGTTTGCTGAAGTCTGTTAAAAAGAGACCTGAGTTAAAGTTCAATCCACTCACTTGATTAAAAATAATATCAGCTACTTTCCTCCAGACCAAATCCACTGGTCCCATCAAGTATCTCTGAATAAACAACAGTCGAAAATCCACTCTTCTGCTGGCCAGATGTATGAGTCTTTGTCCGCCCTTCTCCATGGGCAGAAAAAGTACATGAGCTATCCAGTGAAATCCATTCCAGAAAAGGTCAACTATAATGGCTTGTAATTTTGCCAAAATCCCAGTAGGAGGATCAATACAAGTCAAACGGTGCCATAAGATTGATGCAACCAAATTATCAATAACTATAACTCTCCTTCTAAATGACATCTTCGGCAAAAGTCACTTCCATTTTTCTATGGAATACCTTCCCAGTTTTTTTTTGTAACATAGAATCATTCCCAAGATAAACTCCCAGACATTTTATTACATCACTTTTCCAGGATAGGCCTCCTGGTAATTTAGGAGGACCTCCATCCCATTTACCACACATCAATGCTTCACATTTTGACCAATTTACTTTGGCTAAAGAAATAAGGACAACATCATATATAATTTTCTTTAACACCATTATGTCATTTTGATCTTTAATCATAACAATAATATCATCAGCATAAGCAGATAATTTTACTTTTTCACCTGAGTGTGGTATAGACCAGCCTTCAATACTATTTCTAATTTTCACCAGCAGAGGTTCAATAGCCAAGGTATACAACATTCCTGATAATGCACATCCCTGTCTGATCCCTCTTTTAACTTTAAAAGGTGCACACAAACCTCTATTTATTTTCAGCACACAGATCATGGCAATACAACCTGAGCTGGATCCAAACTCCTCCAGTGTATGCCAGAGATAGCTGTTCTCAACCCGATCAAACGCCTTTTCCTGATCTATGGAAATAAGACCAGTATTTAAACTCAATAACCTAGAGACTTCCAAACTATCTCAGATTAAAAATATGTTATCAAAGATGGACCTATTAGCCACACCTGGCTAACCACCTCCCTCAGCCTTATTGCCAAAACCTTGGATACATTTTTTAAATCAGAGCACAGAATCGGCAATTTTTTATATCCTTCAAATCTCTGTTCTTTGGCAGCAGAGTTATGAATGCCCTTCTGCAGCTCAATGGTAGCAAGCCATCAGCCAGACTCTCATTGAGTACTGCAAACAAATCATCCCCTATTACTGACCAAAAAGTCTGGTAAAAGTTGATGGGGAGACCACCCATTCCAGGTGCCCTGCCACATTCCATGCTCTGCGGTGCAATCTGCAATTCTCCTGTGGGAATGGGCAACTGAAGTTCAGAATTAACTTCATCCGGCACTTTCGGCAACCCAGTATGAAACGAATTGACTGACTCAACCACTTCTGGGCTCTCACTCCTATACAAGTCTGAATAGAAAGATACCGCCCTTTTTCTAATTTCATTAGGCTCTATTATGCCTGTTCCAGTTGTTGAGTATAGCGAGTGAATATATCGACTTTGACCATTCTTTTTTTCTAGACCAAAGTATAACTTAGTCGGGCCATCCATCTGCTCAACACTCTGAAATCGATAGCGGACCAACTGTACTTTAACATCTAACAGTTCATCTAAAATCTTCTTTTTGGATCTGAGGAGCTCAGTATGCCCTTGATTTCCTGCGGACGCTACTGAATTTTGCAGCTCCACAATTTCAATCTCTAGGTTTCTCATTGACCGGGAAATTTCTCTAGAAACATTGAGTGTGTAATGACGGCACAGTTGCTGTATTATCACTTTACCATAATCGATTTCTTACCACATTTCTTTATAACATTAAGATGGTGTTTAAAACAATAAAATCTATCCAGTCTAGCCAAAGTAAAAAAATTCTCTTGCCTGTGCCCATGTATATTGTCTTTAATTTGTATGCAATATCTCTCACGGAGGAGCAGAAGCATAAAAGGAGGAGCGACGACAGTGGAGATCGAGAGAGGCCAGGCCAGGATTTTATTTGATGTTTATGTTTACTTGATGTGACATCAGTCGTCCGTGAGGGGCTGCTGTCTTTTACTTTCGTTTTGTATTTGTTTTATTTTATGTCATTAAAAAGTCTTTAATTGTTTGACTGTTCCCGCCTCCTTCTTCCCATAACAACGAATGCCGTTACATTTATCAAATAAACCCTCTCAGGTCCACAAACAGGAGCATCAATGTTTACAAAAGCTAAAACAAAAATTTCAAATGTTGCTCTCACTTTTAATAATTGCCCTTCAACAATGTGTTCAACCTCATATGATAAAGGTTTAAAGTGTTTTTGAAAAAGAACAGCTACTGTACACCATCACTATGAACTTTTATTACTTAAAATATCTTCTCCATCCCATTCCATTTTCCAATCACTCTCATTTTTAGCATCACTATGGGTTTCCTGAACCAACATCACATCATATTTATTTTGTCTTATTAGTTCAAAAAGCATTGTTCTCTTCCCGCCTTCTTGTGCACCATTTATATTAAGTGTGCCCAATTTTAGCATATTCATGAATGAATAAAGACCAGAAAAGGGCAAAACAACCAAAAATACAACACAAGAAAAATAAAGAAATCATTCTGTTTCAAATTCATCATTCAGTTTATTAATTTTCAGCTTTTGCACAATTTCTTTTCAATTAAAAAAAAATATTGATCAGTAAAGTTATTTGCACCCTTCTCTTTCATTGACATTCTAGCTGAATTCATAAACAATTCTCAATCTGGGAAATAATCTTCCACTCTCATTCCTTTCATTCCCTTAGTATTTTGAAGGAATTTTCAAATTTTCTCAAGTGTATAATCACTTCAAGCAGATCTTTTTTGTGAGACTGAATTCACAGACCCTGAAGATTCACTTCCACTTTGATCCTTCACCAGTTTCTGACTGACTCTGTTCTTCATTTCTACCTACATTTGTCTGCTTCTTATTTATATTCTCATTCAGAGGCACTACTGTATCTTCCTTCTCAGGACAAGCAAAGCACAGCCAAAGCACTTCATACTTTCTGAAGTTGCATAGCTTAGCCTACATAATCGTAGTTTTCCACCTTAAATTTCATGGCTAAACTTTGCTCCTCATTTTCATTTTTTAGAATCATGTCTGTCTTCTAAATGAAACCACATGTGTCAGCTGAGGTAACCTGCAAACTAATGCAATTTTCCTGATTTTAGACACAAATTTGCCATGTCTTATTAATTCCCTTTCAATCATATCATCTCTGATGAATGGCGGTACATTTGAAAGCGTAATCCTTTTAGCCGGCTGGACCAAAGACATAACAGGGGTAAACGCACTGTTGACGACAATCCCTTTCACTGCAACGTCATTAACTTTCTCTACACTATTAAAAAAAATCACTACAGCACTATTCATTCAACTACTTCAGCTACTGCAATTTTGTGCAATCCGGGTATGACTTCAATGCCATGCTTCCACGTTAAGTTATCCAAACTTTGAGATGCTGCCATATCGGTCAGCGTATCTAGGCTACTTGCTCAACAATGCACTTGCCAAACAAAAGATTTACACAAACAAACCGCAAAAGATAGAAAAACTCACTCACTCAACTGCATTCTCTTCCCCTCACACGCTCTAACTCCGCCCACTCACTCCCAAAATCCGCTCAGAGAGAGAGAGAGAGAGAGAGAGAGAGAGAGAGAGAGAGAGAGAGAGAGAGAGAGAGAGAGAGAGAGAGAGAGAGAGAGAGAGAGAGAGAGAGAGAGAGAGAGAGAGAGAGAGATTGCTTTTTTTAAAACAATTTTATTGTATTATCTCTTGGCCAAGTCTATTCTCTATTCTATTTTTCCTGCTTATATAGATTGCAAGTTTTGCTTGACCAATCACAAAGTTGATCAGCTGCCATTTTTACTCTTTGCTTTTGGCTATACCCTGCTCCAAAAATAAAAAGCATTATGCGTGAACTTTACTCCAAATTTGAAAAACACTTCACTTAACCCTTTAGAACCTGAAGCTAAAATAGGTGTTTAAATCTTACACATTCTAAAAAACAATGAAAAACTGTTTCCCTTAAACCACAAAACACTTATCGTTAACACTTGGATTAATAACAGAAATAAATGCATTAACTGCCACAGAACCGTGTAAAATTCTCCATTGTAAATGTCCAGATATCTTACAGTTTTTCTCGATTGTTTACACACATTTTCTGAAAGCATGCCTCATATTCTCAGAACTCTACACACAAATCAAAAAACACACACACAATGGGCAAAACGCCTCAATTCTCCTGCAAAATGAAACTTTACATTCAAAACAATGTTATTTCTTCTCAAAATGGCATTTTGTTTTCAAATGACACACACAAACCATCATATGAATAGACATTTATAAGAACCAGTTGAACACTGATGTGCTCAGTGTAAAACACTATGATGAATGGAAAACACTTCTTCTCCATTCATCATAATGACTTGTCCTTTTTTTTTTGTTCAGTGTTACACTTACTACAGTCAGTACATACATAAGTGTGTTGTAAAATATTTGAGAATATTGTTTTTATACTCAGAACACAAAAATACACGGTAACAAATATATTTTATTTTTCCCACAAAAACAATGTACACAGTGTACATCCCAACCAACACAAAGTTGTACATACAGTGGTCTATATACAAAACAACAGAAGAATTGACTGTATACAGTTACAGTAAAAAAAAATCCAATGTTGGCATCCATTGCTCTGATTGCTAATTGTAAAACTGTGTGACGAGTGTTTGCCCATGTGATGAGTTAGTGTGCATATTTGAATGGCAGTGTGTTCCTTGTGAAAACAAGAGATTTTCTGCATGAAAATTGTGCCAAAAGCAGAGAATTGTGTGTAGTGTTTAGAAAAAAGTGTGTTTTAGAACTGTCTTAGAATTTGAGTGTAAAGCAGGAATTGTGCTTGTAGTTTTGCAGATTTGGTTCAGGGGGTTGGTGAATGAGTTGCATCTTGTGGTCATTGTGTCTCAAGTACCAGTATTTGTGTGTAAACAATTGAGAAAAACTGTAACAATGGTGGTTTATAAAACACTCTCCAAAATGGTTTTGTTTTTTCACCCATCCCAAGCTTATCAACTATCCCATTTAAAGCAACTCTATTAAAAACTTTCACACAACACTGATATAGAACTTTCCCCTCTACTATATCCAAATCCAAGTCTTGCAGCTCGTTAAGGTCTAGCAAAGGACCTGACATAACCTTCAAGTCCGGAGTAATTCTAATTTTCGGAACAGGATCTTTTTTATCAGGAACCTCCAAATATCCTAATAAAGTCCTAATAAATGCAATTTCAACTATTTCTAAAGTACGTCTTTTATAAAGAACACAACTTTCTCACATAATGCAGTGAAGCTGCACGAGAGAATAATTAATTCTCGAGCCATCGATATCAACCAATTCAGCACAATCGCCACGGACAGCACAGGGTACCGTCGCACGTAAGAAGGTATATCTTAAGCTTCTTCCTAAGGTATGGTTCGGGGAACATGCCTAGCAATGGTATATCTTTAGTTAAGTTATACCTTAAGAGTCTTCATAGCGCGCTAAGAGACAACGTTATCAGGAAACGCAGCCCTGGTACATAACTTTGATCATATTAATAAACTCCAATCCAAGATCAAAAGCATTTACATTTTTCCAAATATATCTGTGCTCGACTCTATCAAACGCCTTTTCTTGATCGATAGAAACAAGACCCAAATCAACACTAGAAAGATTGCAAATAATTGAAAAAAATATCCCGTATAAGGCAAACATTATCTAAAACAGATCTTCCGGGAACACAATAAGTCTGGTCAATATGGATGACTTCCCCCATCACCTTTTTCAGCCTATTAGCCAGGGCTTTAGAGAATATTTTCAGGTCAGAGCATAGCAAACTCACTGGTCTCCAGTTCTTTATATCTTGTAGATTACCTTTTTTAGGTAACAAGGTAATCACCGCTCTTCTGCAGCCTAAAGGCAACAACCCCTCAGTTAAGCTATCATTGAGAACAGCCAACAGGTCATTACCTAAAATTGCCCAGAACTCTCTGTAAAACTCCACAGTCCATCCATGTCAGGGGCTTTACCCCCCTCTTTCTCTTTCAGAGCAATGAACAGTTCCTGCTCACACAGCGGCCGCTTCAGCTCCGCTTTTGAGCTCTCTGAAACACTGGGTAGACCTTCATAGAAATGAGCAGACAAATCATCATCCTCAACATACTGCTGTACAACCCAGTATAGAACCGTACGGCTCTCTTTCTTATTTCAGAGGGTTTTGTTAGCTCACGCCCATCTTCAGAGCACAAACAGCACAAACTCTCAAGACTGACAAATAACTTAGATGGGGCATCCATTTGTGAAAGGTTTAAAAAGCGAGATCGAACCAATGCTCCTTATTCCCTAACTCCTATAGGTATATAAGAAAAGATTTTTGGGATTTAAGAGTCTCCAATATCTTTGATCTTTGGTAGCATCAGCCAAATCCTGCAATTCAACTATTTCAGTTTCTAACTTTTTCATAGATCGTGTTATGTCCCTGGTAACATTTAAAGTGTATTGTTGACAAAACATCATTATTTTAACCTTCCCAATATCCCACCACTGACGCAGATCTTCAAACTGGTCTTTTCCCGTCTTAAAATTGTCCCCCCCAAAAAACAGAAAACATCTCAAAATTCTTATCATTTTGTAAAGACGTGTTGAAATGCCAATATGCACTTCTGGCCTTTATATTTGCTATAAATACTTGATATGTAGCTAAACAGTGATCCGAAAAACCTAAGCAATTGCACTTTTTTTTTTTTTAAATATTAAGATGATGCTTATAAAATAACAATCAATTATATAACAATCCATTCTAGCTAGGGATATAACATTTCCCCTTGCATGTGCCCATGTATATTGTCTGACATCATTATTAACCCCCCGCCATATGTCACATAAACCGTGAGTCTCAACTAACTTGCATATCACACAAGCTGAAGCAGCATGTGGTTCTACGTAAATTATTTTTCTAAATGTGTACACACCTTGGTGGTCGGACTGTCTATTTCTGCTAACTGTTGCCTCAACATCAGAGTCCTCAACTGTGCTGCATTCAGTATCATCATTTCTATTAGCTGAGTCTACTGTCACCTGAGCAGTGCTCTTATCCTTAGGCTTTTCTTTACTCTTCACTCTTTTCCTTTTAGTAGAGGGAATTTAAAAAAGTTCTTCATCCCTCACCATCTCAGTGTCCAGACTATCTTCAGACTCACTAGATTATGCAACAGCAGATACATTCATTCTCCTGTGATTCATCAGTTTCATTTTCTACATTGCCTGCACCTATCATTGTGCCACAAATGTGTTCCCCTACACTCTCCACAGCTTCCTCATCCTCAGCAGTCTCACATCTCCTACTTTTCACATGCATACCTTCCTCAGCAGAAGCAGCACTGTTCCCAGCTTCAGCAATCCCACCCATCCTTTCATTATCTACAGTTTCAGCATCATTCTCAGTACAAGCACCTCTAATGTGTCCATCTTTTCCACCTTGAAAACATTTCATAATAACAGAGGTAACAAAAACCACATAATCAAAACCATCAACCCTAAATTTGAAAGCCACATTCAATTCATCTGCATCTTTCTTCAAAACCATATACATTTTTTTTTCATTTGGGACACTACTTTACCATGCCTTGAAAGCTCTGCTAGCAAGAGTTAATCTTTAATGAACGGGGGAACATTGGACAGAATAACTTTTTTCGCCGGTTGAAGCAGCGGCATTATGGGAGTGAAGGTATCCTGTATAACAACGCTATTAACTTTTTCAATAGTGTCCAGAAAGACAAAAACAGTGCTGTTCATGCGAGAAGCTGAAAGTATGCAATCGCAAACGACACATTGCTCCACCGAAACATTACTCACAGGCGCAAGTTTGATACCGTGTCTTCGCGACAACCGGAGGACGGCATTGCCACCCAGCAAACGCCTGGTAGCGGTGAAATTCTTCCTACCTAAAAAACTACCTAGCCTGTGTTAACAATCACAACTTACACTTAAAAGATCTTTAAACAGAAACAGTATGAAAGTTAAGAGAAAGAAAAAACAAAACAAAAAAAAAACTGACTCAAACCAGCAGTACTCTCACAGCAAACTCAACCCACTCACCCACAGCATCCGCTCAGAGAGAGAGAGAGAGAGAGAGAGAGAGAGAGAGAGAGAGAGAGAGAGAGAGAGAGAGAGAGAGAGAGAGAGAGAGAGAGAGAGAGAGAGAGAGAGAGAGAGAGAGAGAGAGAGAGCTGTATGAATCTGTCTAGGTTTTGTTCTCGAGATAACTTACATTAAAACAAAAGCGCTGGATTTTAAACGTATATCTCGTTTGATCTCTTGACACATGGTTAGAAAGAGCTCCAAGGCACTTTCTTTCTCTTTCTCTCTCCTCTTTCACACTCTCTCCTGCTCCAACCTCTGTTAAACACTACGAGAAAGAACACTTCCAGTGCTCCGTGAGGGTTTGATATAATCTCATTCAAACATCGACCCCCCCAGGCTGTTGGCTTACTGAGACACATCGTTGTATTGCTGTCTGGTTATTTTTCTTATGGCTAAATATTTTATAAAGCCTTTTCCTAAACAGAGTTTGTAAGTTTCTGCCTCTCATTACACAAGCAAAGACAAACACCTTGCCAAACCTTTTTTTAGTCACCTCTCATTTGGGGTGGTACAAGGCTGTTGAAATAGGGTCTATCATTTCTGGCTGATGAAATGGAGGCACTCAGAACTGAAAATAGAGATCAAAAAGATGGACAAAGGAATTGAAGAGTCTTTGGCCATATTGAAATCAAAATGGACAATTCTTTTTTTTTCTTCTTTTTTTTTATGAAACATTGCAGTTTTCATTATAAATGATTTATTCATGCACATCTTTCTTTTTTTTCTTTTTTTTTTCTTCACATCATTATTCATGTGCCCTTTTTAATCAAAATAACTTCCCCTCCCTCTTGCTTTCTGACATCTCTTCTCTTATGATTATGTGTTTTTCGGCACAAGGGCAGGGTAACCTGTCACTCACATGAGATCATAGCAATAGCAAACAACAACAATCCAATCAATTTCAGATGAACAAAATCAAGTCCCGTATTTATGAATTTAAATACAGTTTTTTGTGTTGCATACCTGTTGCTTCCATAATATTGTCCCATTTGCAAAACTTTTCTCAATAGCTTCCATGTGCTTTATTCCTGTAAACATTTACAATAAAAATGCATGCACATTTCTGCAAAACGCAAAATTTATCATATGGTGAGAATTTTTACAGTCTGGAAAATCACAGACTAGCCCTTGTAAATGTTAAAATTACCTTTGTCCCTGTGAGAAACAATTATTGTCCGAACAGGGCTAAAAATAACAAATTCCATCACTCAGTGACATCTAGAGCATATTGCTTAACTCCATTACATGATATAACATACAGGTATAACATTTTTTGGTCTATTAGTCTCACGCAGCCAGACTTGCATCAAAGATACACAAATTAATACACAAATTATGTAAATTAAATTAAAACCCTCCGCTTAGACAGTCTGACCCTCATGTAATGCAATTAACCACAAATTTTTTTTTTTTTTTTTTTTTTTTTTTTATGTACGTTAGGTGCTGAGTAAAACTGAATAATTACAATAAGCTACAGTACATTCACACTGTAAAGTGTGAGTCTCAAAATGTCTTGTCTACACAGCAGCTTACAGTATTGGCTAGAATACGGTCTGTATGAATGAGTAATGGAAGTCAAACCTTTATTCTGTTTGTGATTATCACCTGTAACTATAGGGACAGAGACTAAAGTACTATCAAAGATGGCAACATTGCCCAGTTTGGTTTTGTTCACACAGCAGAAATTCGCCAAAATGTGACTGTGAATCCTGATAATGTACAGGTGTGAGTTTGAGTATCAAATGCAGTGTTTGCTTAATGCAATTGTTGTACATAAGTGTGTAAACGAATTCATATTAAGGACTCAAATACAGAACTGACAACTGTATTTTGCTGGACATGGCCATAGACTGGCGTGAACAAAAAAAAATGTTGCATGACTGTCTGTGCAGTCCCACACAAAATAAATAAAAGAAAAAAAAAATTAATCAAAATTTCTGTCCATCTAAAAAAGTAACAAGTACAGATTAATTCCCAGACAGAAAGCAAAGTGGAAAATACAGTTCAGTCTGTGACTCGAGTTTGCTTGTAACCGAGTTAATGGGGGAACTGCATATTTCTATAAGGCGGAACTGTTATTTTTGAGTATTTTTGTTGATCAGTGTTTCAGAGCAATGAGACATGTGGGACATTCAAAGAAGTGAATGTGGGAAGTTTGAGTGTGTGTGTGTGTGTGTGTTAGAGTAATGGATGCGTGTGTGAGTGGATTTCACAACCCTCAGCACTACGTGGCAGAGGCACAAATGAAGGCCGTTTATCTTGTCTCTCCAGAGCCAGTTATTTTTAATTCCCAGCTTATGGGAGAGATAATAAGACATGTTCAGTTTATGTCAACCGACAGAGAGCTTCCCCTGTTAACAGACATGCCTCCAAAATATTGCCTGGAAACCTAGAAGCACGCTCTACACCTGCACACGCTCGATTTATTCTGCATCAGCCACCCCAACATGCATGTGTATGATTAGTCTCCTGACCCAAAAGCCTGTGGTGCATGAACTCCTCCAGTTCCTTATTCTCAGCAGAGCTCAGTTCCACCTGTCAGAGGCGCAAATGAAGCGATTCATGAATGATGAGGTTTGGGCAGACATCAGATAGGATTTTTATGAGGGGGAGTGCGTGTAGAGGAACAAACGAAAGATAAGAGGATACATGATAGTGAACTGTGGGGTGTCGACGTGGCTTACGTGGAGGAGCCAGAGATCTTAATTCGGGCACAATGAATTGCAAGTTTGGTATGTAGATGTGAGAGATATTATTGCCTTTTCTTTCTCTTTTTGCTGCTGAACTTGGCCGTTGCTTGAGGGTCAGGACATGACTCCTGACAGTGACCATTTTTACAGGTTTCATCATGAAAATGTTATTTAAATATGTGTTAATATTTTGTCATGTTATATTAATTCATCTTAACCTTTACCATTAAATTTTAGCCAACAGAAAAAGCATTTTAGTTAATGATAAATTAAAAAAAAGTTTGGGGTCAGTAAAATTAATAAACGTCTGTAACCCTAGTTCCCTGAAGAGGGAACAAGTCACTGCGTCGAAACGCTGTGGGAACGCCTCTGCGTGATTGCGTCATGAAGCACGTATAAAACCAGTCCAATGGCATGACGGAACGTCATGTGACTTTATCGACCAGGAAACTATAAAGCAAACCTGAAAGTTTTGCATGACACTTATAATAGGCTGTAGCAAGTCGATCATGGGCATGCCGAGAGTATGGCAGGGTGACGCAGCGTCTCGTTCCCTCTTCAGAGAACTAGGGTTACATACGTAACCGAGACGTTCCCTTTCAAGGGAACTCAAGCTGCGTCAAAATGCTGTGGGAACGCTAATACCCATGCCAGTAATAATGGTAATAATACCGGTAATAAACCGGTAATAATGCTTCCATAAGAGCAAGTGTTCGTCTCACCTGTACCCCTGGATTGGTGCAGCCATACTACTAGAGCCAAAGGTGAAGGCTGACTGGCCGACTCATAAGCAAGTGAGATGGCCTCGACCACCCACTTGCTCATCCTCTGCTTAGATGCCAGGCACCCCTTTGTGGGTACCCTAAAGCAAATTAACAGTCTTCAGACTTTATCCACAGTTCTGTGGACGTAAGCATCTAAGGCCCTAACTGGGCAGAGCAGATAAAGTTTCTCTAGGTCTGACGTCCGGAGGAGGACAGAAGGCCTGCAGTACTCTAGGTCTTACAGTATTAGTATGAACCTTAGGAACGTAACCTGGTCTTAGGGAGCAGAAAAAACCTTTACCATATCAGGAGCAAATTCCATGCAAGAGGGAGATACTGAAAGTGTCTGAATGTCTCAAATTCTCTTGAGAGACGAAATTGCGAGGAGAAAGACAATCTTTAGAGAGACATTCTCAGAAACTTCCTAAATGGGCTCTAATGGAGCTAGGGAGAGGCCTTCTATACAACAGCCAAGTCCCATGTTGGCACCCTTGTGCGGACTGCTGGCCTCAAAGTGCCACAATGGAAACAAGTTATTAGTGGGTGTCTCCCCAAAGATACTCCACTACAAGGGGGGTGGTAAGCAGCGAGTGCCGCCACGTACACCTTCAGTGTGAAGGGGGATAACCCTGTGGAGAAGTGCTCCTGCAGGAACTCCAGCACTGCACCCATGGGCAGTTAACCAGGTCCAATTGGTGCTATCCACACCAGGAAGTGAAAAGTCTCCACTTCAAGGCATACAGTTTCCTTGTTGATGGAGCTCTGGAGTTGAGAATGGTCTTGTAAGAATTGATAAATTAGGAAATGCCGGACAGTCTGTTTCGGGGGTGGCCAGACCCTGAGAGGTCAAAAGAACCTCTCTGGTGTTTACCATTTGAACTGGTGCACGAGAGCCATCGAGACGAAAGTCTCACCTCAGAATCAACTTCATCTACATCTCTTTCCCTCTCCCCTCACCCCCTCTCTCTCATGCCCAGATGATCACTTGATTTCACCCAAGAAAATGTATAGTTTAATGTAAATGATAATCACAGAGTATTTTCATGTTTGGTATCATTTAAAATGTCACAGTGCAACTGGTGCAAATGTCTAATTTCAGAATAAGTAAAACAAAAGGAAATAAGGTTTTTAAGAGTTTATGGATAACTGACACACAAAGGAAGATGGTCTCTCAAGCAAATGGTCTAACACACCCCCATGAAGGTGTGATCTCTGAATGCAAATTTCTTTTGTTAGCACATGTTTTCAAGTGAAAGGTTTGTCTATATAAGGAAATGCAGCAGGGAGAACGAGGCATTTTCTGTACTTCAGATTGGCCCGTGAGGCTGAGAGAGCGATCTCTTAGCCTCACGTATTTCTTAAAGTGGGGTTTGCATCTTCTCTCTATTCCAGAGCATTTGATGTTTCGTATCGATTATCTTTGAATTGATTATGAAATTGGCATGATACATTTACCTGACATAATAAATTGTTACATTTGATTATTCTAACTGACTTTGATATTATTTTCATTTAATGGTTAAAAGGAATAGTCAAACATTCGCTCACTTTTAGTAAAACACAGATATTATTAAAACCTTACATTTATGGAGTCAGATGAAATAAACGAGTAAATATATGATTAATATATTACAAATTTAACCAACCAATACTTTGCATGAGTGAGGACAGAACACGTGAGACCTTCCCCGTGTATTGGCGAACCGGCAGATTGGACCAATATAGCGGGCCTTACAGTCTCAACAACCTCGGTTGAGAGACCAGAACTTATGAGCTGGGCCCCCTCAGAGGCCAAGCCCACAGTTTCCACAGTTCTGGGAGGGGGTGAAGTATCAACCCATTTGCCTGAAATAGTAGGTCCCTCCTGATCGGAATCTCCAGAGGAGAGCCGTCAAGGAGAGACACTAGATTACTCGGGCAGGCCAGGAAGGGGCTACTAGCAGTAGACTGACCCCATCCTGGCGAACCCTTTCCAGAGCTCCTGGGAGCAGAACCGTTTCCAGAGCTCCAAGGAGCAGAACAATCTGGGGAAATGCGTACAGATGTGACCTTGGCCACGTCTCCACCATAGTGTCCAGAGGGACTGGATGGCTGAGTGAGAACCACAGTGGACAATGTGTGGTCTCTTTGGATGCAAACAGGTCGGCCTCGGCTTCACCGAAGTTCTCCCAAAGGAGCTCCACCACCTTGGGGTGGAGTCTCCACTCCCCAGGCCTCAGACCCTGCCTCGACAGGATGTCTGCCCCCTGATTTAAGTACCCTGGGATATATATCACTCTCAACGAAAGCAGCTTCCCCTGGGCCCACAGGAGGATCTGGTGAGCCAGCTTGTATAATCGCAGACCCTCCTGATGGTGCAGAACAGAACAGAATCTAAAATCAGATGAAACCCCCTTGAGGAAACCCCCGGATGAAAAATCCTTCTCGCTGATTATCCATATTTGAATACAAAAAAAATCATAGCTTACAAACACACATTTTAGTTGTGATAATAGGAAAAATAGAGAAAGGGGAAATCCTTATTGAGCTATTTCATCCACTTTATAAATATATTGCGGACCTATAATATACGCCGAGCCGTAGATTCTTTATATTGACCCATAATCTATGTGCTGTCTCAGCAATTAAGCGTGAGATCCAAGCTAGTTAAGACTCAACAGGGGCGGAGCTAAAACTTCAGATAGTGCATGTGTTTTTCTACACATAGGGAAAAATTTTAGGAATGAAACTGTCAGCCCACACTGTCTGTTTTGATAACTACAACATTCAGATACAAAGCAATAACTGAAGAGTAAGCAATCATGTTGTGTCCTTGACAGAGAAAAAAAAAAATATATATATATATATAAGAATTTGGAGGAATGGTTAAAGAGTTCTAGACTAAGTGCTTAGTGCATAATAATATGGAGCACTGTGACTATAGGTAATCAGACAAATGAGGTCTAATTTGTCTCAGGATCTTTTGATGAGCTATTCAAGGCAAAAAGGCAATAGTTGACCCAGAAAGACGGTAGATAAAGCCGAAGCCTGAAAAATGTTCATAAGCTTAAAATTTGCTTTTTTGTGGAGATGCCATGGCCTTAAAAAACAAAAAAAAAAAAAACAAAAAAAAAAACATTTTTGTTAATGTCAAACACTAAGGGCTTTTCAGTGTGTCTCCTGCAATCAGCCGACCAAATAATCAAAACAATGCACTTCAAGGTATTTGTGTGTGTGTGTGTGTGTGTGTGTGTTTAAAGCTAGGGTATGTTTGTATTATTGAACGAGCCTTTAATTGTAATTATAGGCACACCACTGAGCACCCGAGCGGAAAATGAGAGATTTTTCTTTCCTCTGGAATTGTCATTTGAAGGGTTTAAAAGCAGTATTAATTGCTCATCTGTTTTTCCAAAGGAAAGGCTAATTGGAAGCATAATACAAGGTGGTGGCTGGGAATAGGAAAGTCTTCACCCTCCTGTACTCTGCATGAAGCCTACGCAATGCCACAACATGTAATTAACAACACAGTGATTTCTAACCTTTGACACAACAAATTTGCATTGATGGTGTATTTATGGCACACTGTGTACTCTGACACACAGGAGTTAAAATGCACAGAAGTAATTAGAATGTAGTTGCGTGGGCTATTCTGCAGATGGCCAAATATAAAAAATTTAAGTTAAAATGTCAATATCCTGATAAAATTCCATTTTACTGAGGAAGAAATGGGTCTGAGGAAGGTCTGACAGACTAAGTGTTGGGCGCCCAAGGCTCATCGATGCACAAAGGCAACAATCACTATCCCGTCTGGACCGAGCCAAAAGAAGGTAAAATTTAGTGTGGCACAAGTCACACTAAATTTTTAAGATGGTTATGGGACGAATGTGTCACACCACAGAGCATCACACTCTGCTGCATATCAGAGTGCCTATGATAACCCCTGTCCACCGTTGAAAGCACCTGCAATGGGCACACAAGCGTCAGAACTAGACCTTGGAGCAGTGGAAGAAGGTTGGAAGTGATAGCACCAGGAGGCAGGGAGTGTGATGCTCTGAGCAATAATCTGCTGGGAAACCCTGGGTCCGGCCATTCATGTGGATGTAAATTTGACACGTTCCACCTACCTAAACATTGTTGCAGACCTGGCTCACCCCTTCATGACAATGATGTTCCCTGGTGGAAGAGGCCTCTTTCAGCATGATAATGCACCCTGCCACACTGCACACATTGTTCAGGAATGGTTTAAGGAACATGATAAAGAGTTCAAGGTGTTGACCTGGCCTCCAAATTCCCAAGATCTCAATCCAATTAAGCATCTGTGGGATGTACTGGACCAAAAAGTTTGGCGGCTCCACTTCACAACTTCATAAATAAATACAGGTTGTCATTTAAATTACATACACATTCTCATAAGATCATGTTGTTAAAATACAACAATAAGCATTATGCGGTAGGTTTAGGGGAAATAATATTCAGTTTCTACAGTATAAAACTCATTGTTTCTATGGAAAGTGCCTAGAAACTATAGGGATGGGTACCGAAACCTGGTTTTAAACTGGGCCCGATGCTAAATTATGAAAGATTGTAGTATCAAAAAGCTCTGACTCTATCGTTCTGCTTTAGTGTGACACACGGCACAGCGCGGATGAATCCAATGTTTTGAGGAGAATGTGCGTCTGTCAGTCACCGCGCTAGTGTGGATACTGTCATTCGGAATCACAGCTTCTACTTTTTGGAAGTATGACCAACATAACAATTTTTATGTCTAACATTATTACAAGCTTACCGTTTTGAATTCAGCTAAGGAAAGCAGATAGTTTTGAACACTGACTGGTTATGTACTTGCTGACAAATTTATTTTGGATAATGTTTAACCCAAAAAAGATACGGACTGCAGTTTTAATAAACATTATCTTGCACATTTTATCTCAACAACCATTTCTAATTTGCGATGATATCAAGACATTTGTCTGCATTTTTCATATTCACAATCAAGAAGTGATATCTCATGTGTGCGGGTCTGTCACACCCATCAGCGAGCGTGCACAAATTGAGTGACGATGGCGGAGAGAACCAAACATTCAAAAGTGTGGTTACACTTCACTAGAGTTGATACAGACTACGCTCGTTGCCAGAAGTGCAACAAGATTTTTGCATGTAAGGGCAGAAACACAAGCAATTTGGCAAAGCATCTTTCAAAAGTGCATTATGGGCAGACAAGAAAAATGCAAAGTTTTCGACTGCCTTGCTAGCTTGTCTTTGGTTGCCCCCATCTACGTCAGGTATGTATGATAGTAGCCTTCCCAAATAACAATTACATATAATCATCGCATAATCGAGATCTCTCGCAGCATCGAAACAATGTCAACAATCTCCGACATTGATCCAACATCTATTTGTTCATTAAAATCATGTCAATGTTCATGCCATTTAAAATGAATGTAATCACCCTAATTGGTTTGCTTACCTTATATTGAAATTATGTTGATTTTGTTTGGGTGAAACGACATTATGCATTCAACATATTCTCTACTTGTTTTTACAGTTTTTTACAATCGCTATGACAGTTTTTTCAATACATTTAACAAGTTTCCTAAACTCTTAACGCACCAACACACCTAAAACACACAATTGGCAAAACGGTTAATTTCATGCTCAAAATCACACATTGTAAATTAAACTCCAAAACTAATTTTCAAAATAAAATAATACACTAACACAATACACTATGTCTACCAAAACACTGCAAACATGTTTCAAAATAAAATAATTATTCTAAACACTAACACATGTTCTCTTCCAACAGGAACATTTAGTCAATCATAACACAATGACAAAAAAAAAAAACACTATCATCAGCTGAAATTACAGAAACTGCATTATTTTATATGTGTCAGGTATGCCCTTATACAACAGACAGTATATTGTATTGATCATAGATTGTGTTTTGCACTGCAGTTTTTTTTGTTTTTTGTTTTTTGTTTTTTTGGAAGTCTCTCTACATTTTTGTTTTGTTTGTAATGTAAATGCATGCATTTTGTTGTTGTTGTTGTTTTTTTTGCAGCAGAAATTCAATACAACAAAATACAGTTTTTTTACGATCGCTATGACAATTTTTTCAATACTTTTTTTTTTTCCTTTTTTTATTTTTTTATTGCATAACAACATTCATATACAGAGGAAACATAATGTATTATTATCTATTACAATCATAATAGCATCAAAGAAACAATAAAATTAAAATTAAATAAAAAATAACACAGGGGAAAAAATAAAAAATTACAAAGAAAAGGATTCAAAAATTTTATACATCTGTTTCGCTTTTTTATTTCTAACATCTTTTAGGGCTTCGATATAATGTTTAAGCTCAATTTTAAATAATATAATGTTAGGTTTATTATTTGTCCATTTCTGCTTATGTATATGGTATTTTCCATACATAATTATTAAGTTAACAACAAAATTTTGTTCCACACTCTTATTTTTGTACAACAAAAATATATCTTTACCAGATAGTTGAATCTTTAATTTTGTGAATTTAAATATCAGATATTCAACATCAATCCAAAACAGTTGGGTAAATACACATTCAAAGAATAAGTGTTTTATTGATTCTTCTTCTGTATTACAAAAGTTGCATGTAGTTTCCATGTCTCTAAAAAATCATGAGACTACTTGTCTCACTGGATAAATCAAGTGAATAATCTTATATGCAATTTCTTTAACTTTATTAGTCAGACAGTATTTACTGGGTAAGTTCCAGACCTCTTTCCAATCAATCTGATTATACATTGAGTTCCAAAAAGGTTTGCATTTAGGCAATAACGTAATCCTGCATAATTCTCTAATATAAAAGGTATTAAACTTTTTATCTATAATTTTCACGCCATCAATACTTAACTGATTAGTAGTATATATGGGGATAGCTTCGGAAGATATATTGCCTGATAAAAGTTGAATAAGGCCACTAGGAATGGCATCAAAAACCACTGCAAACTCCTAAGCCGCTACAGGGATCTTATAATAGTTAAGGAATTCACAGTAATTAAAAAGATGTCCATTATTATTAAATAACTGTCTGACCAAAATTATACCGTTATTGTACCAATTTCTGTAAAATAAAGATTTATTTTTAAATGTAATATATTTGTTTTTCCAAATCACAGATTTGTGTGGAGAAAAATTATGCTTAAAAATGAGCATCCATAATAGAAAAACCTGTTTATGAAAAGAAGAAAGCTTTATCGGAATCTTATTTACGTCAAAATTACACCTCAAAAAAAATTCTAAGCCCCCCAGCTTATCAAAAATGAACTCAGGGATGATATTCCAAATTTTGCCTTTAGAGTTAAAGTAGTTCTTTATCCATTCTCTATTTTTGGTCTTTACAGATCTTAATACCTAAATAATCTACTAACTCCTTTACTGGAATACCAAAAATGTTATTATGATTACATGTTTTCAAGGGGAATAACACACATTTTTTAATGTTTAAACATAAACCAGATACAGAAGAGAAAACATTAAGGCACTCAATAGCTTTTTTAACTTCAGTTTCACTTTTTAAAAAAATAGCAGTGTCGTCCGCTAATTGAGAGCATTTTAACTCTTTCTCCAAAAGTCTAATACCACAAAATGTATCTCTTTTAATATGTATGGCCATGGTTTGTGTTACCAGTAAGAAAAGAAACGGTGAAATGGGACAGCCTTGTCGTATACCTCTATTAATTTTAAACCTTGATGACGTTCCATATGATAACTTAACTGAGCTGTTACAATCATTGTACAGTGTTTTAATAGCTTTTTTAAAGTATACTCCAAAACCAAAAATAATTTAAGGTCTCCAACATAAAGTTATGATCGATAGTATCAAACGCTTTAAAGAAATCAACAAATAAAACAAAACTATTATCTGTAATAAATTCATTGTAGTCAATTAAATCCAAAATGAGCCTAATATTATTACAAATGTGACGACCTTTCATAAACCCTGATTGACATTCATCAATTATGGGATCAAGACAGTTCAATCTTTCTGCAAATATTTGTGCAAAATTTTTTGCATCATTATTGATTAGCGTAATGGGACGCCAATTCTCTACAAATAAAATGTCCTTATTGGGCTTTGGTAATAAAGTTATCAAACCTTGTCTCAGTGAATTGGGTAAATAACCTTGTTGTATCGCTTCTCTAAATACAGCTAACAAAAACGGGGATAATTCATTTTGAAAATATTTATAAAATTCACTAATTAAACCATCATTCCCGGGTGACTTATTGTCTTTGAGTTTATTAATACAGTGAGATATTTCATTTAAAGAAATCTCTTGGTCGCACATTTCAATAGAAGACTCACTTATCTTTTGAATGTCATCTTTAATAGAATCTAAGAATGACTGTGCATTACTCAGTTTGTTATCATAAGAATACAATTTCTCATAAAATTCAGCCACATATCTTGATATTTCTTTAAAATGTTCTGTTAACTGTCCATTAATATTCAATTTGACCATAGATGCAAGTTCTACCTTCCTTTTTTCTATATTAAAAAAGTATTTTGTATTTTTTTCTCCTTCCTCTAACCATTTCTTCCTTGATTTTATGAAGGCACCCTTTGCTTTATATTCATATATTTTATCTAAATCTAATTGTAGTTGTAGTAATTTATTTTTATTTTCTTGATCTATATTACACTTTCCAGAAAGTCTTATAATTTCCTGTATAATTTTTTCTTCGTTTTCTCTTCTATATTTGGCTATTTCTTTTCCTCTCCTTATGGCTAAAGTTCTAATCTTATACTTCATTCATTCCCAATTTACCCCAAATAAATTCGTTACATTTGCCTCCTTCCAAAAATCTATGATAATCTCTTTTGCTTTTTTTCAATACTTTTAACAAATGTCCTAAACTCTTAACGCACCAACACACCTAAAACACACAATTGGCAAAACGGTTAATTTCATGCTCAAAATCACACATTGTAAACTAAACTCCAAAACTAATTTTCAAAATACAGTAATACACTGTAATGAATTGCTGTAAAAATTACAGCATTATTTTACAGCAGCTGGCTGTTTTCTAATAATACAGCATATTGCTGTAAACTGCAATGCATTCTGGGGTCGCTAGGCGGTTTAATTCAAAATACAGAATATTGCTGTAAATTTCAAATCTTCTGAGGCATTTGTGATCTTCAACGGTCGTATCGTCGACTTTCGGGTAGCGCAAGAGGAGTGCTTCACAACTCTGTGGTAAGTGACTTATTATTTCAGTTTCTTATTTTCAATGTTTGGTAACTCGTAGAATATGAAGGTAATGTTATATTCGCGGTCCATATTGGTAACCCCGGATCACACATCCTCCGACCGCGGGGCGCGAAGGAGACTTGCGCCGGGCTTCAGCAGCGCGGACGCGGTAGTATTTTACACACCTCACCCCGGCGCTACAGCGGCTATGGGCAGAAAATCTATGGGCTCCTGTGTTAAGAATTACATGCTTTAATGACAACTGTCGGTATTCACACGAGCTTCGTGTTGATTAGCACACTTCGTCGTGATTATTTTATGGTGTAAATCAAATCAAAATCAAGCCATCTGTTAAAATGGGCGCCGAAATGAAAACGCCGTTGCTAAAGCCTTGCGTCAGATGCGTGTCATATACGTTAAATTATAAATGATGCTGTAATAAGTTACCAGGTTTGTTGCACGTTTAATATGCCGGTGTAAAAATCCATAGTTGGCTTACATTTCAGTACGAAATGTGTTTTTTTAGCTGTAACCTACTCTGTGTGTGAAATTTGCTTATTGTTTGTTTGTAATGCCGTTTTTAACTTTATTTAAAAGAAAGAGTTCCTGCACTCTGAATACTAAATTATAGTTTAAATGTAAAAAAACGAAAAATAAAAATGGTATAGTTAAAAATAACTATTGTCACATGTTGTATTGTTTTAGGAGACACAGACAAGTGGGCACTGGAAGGCCAAGTTGTGTGTGTGAGGAGGGCTTTCAGCACAGTCTGGCCTTCCCATACTGTTCACAGCATATTACATATTCAATCAGGAGGAGGCAGTACCTTGGAGTTCATTCAAAGGTAATGATTGAATTCTTAACAACCTCAGTACCTGCATTTTACACATTTATTCAATATCAGAACTTGCCTTTTCTGTTGAGGCCTTTAAAGGGATAGTTCGGCCAAAAATTATATTAAACCCATGATTTACTCACCCTCAAGCCGTTCGAGATGCATATGTCAATCATTTTTCAGACAAACACATTTTCAGTTATTTTAGAAAATGTCTTAGATCTTTCAGTGGTTATAATGTGAAGTTATGGGGTCCACTCCTTCAAGCCAGTTATTTTCATTTATAAAGTTTTAAATATGTATATTTTTACGACAAAACCGCACGGATTACCCTCAGAAGGCCTTCGTTTATCCCCCTGGAGCCGGATGGGTTACTTTTGTGAAGGATGCATGCACATTTTTGGGACTTGAAGGAGGTGGATCCCATAACTTGACATTATAACCACTGAAAGATCTAAGACATTTTCTAAAATAACTGAAAATGTGTTAGTCTGAAAAATTATTGACATATGCATCTCGAACGGCTTGAGGGTGAGTAAATCATGGGTTTAATATCAATTTTGGCCGAACTATCCCTTTAACACAATGTTTCTCAACTCGAGAAGAGAGAATTTTTAGGGCGAATGATTTAGATGTCTCCATCTTTAACACTAGCAAGCTAATGAGTTAAATCAGGTGTTTTAATTAGTGGACATATAAAACTTCCTTCCTGGGAGGTCCTCATGACTGGAGTTGAGAAACACTGCTCTAATATATGGTCCAATTTTAAAAACATGATTACAAGCCTCAAAAACTTAAAACCAATCTTAATTACATATTGTCTGTTTCCTGACCCTTTAGGCGCTTTGTATGTATTAATCCGGAAAGAGGAACAAAGAAATCAAGAGAAAATTTGCCATCTAAAACAACAGGGCAAATGGTACAGAAGAAACAGGTTGCAGTGAACCCACATGTTGCCACTCTGCCCAGCAAAGTGATGGATTAACAGTGGAATTTCTGAAATGTAAGTAGTACACACACACACAGATCTATTTTCCCTTTAATTGTAACCTTTTAATATTCTCTATCTGTCTCTAAAGCCCTTTTCACACAGCGCGATGTTCCCGGGAAATTGCCAGAATGCCTTCTGTGTGAACGCAAACACGACCTGGGACTGATGCCGGGATCGATGCCGGGTTGGGGACCTAGTAACATTGCCGTGTTCAGTCCCGGAACGTGCGCTATGTGAACAAAAGCCGTAATAATGCCGTGTTGTAGTGATGACGCTGAAGCCGGGATTGTTCGCCAGCTGTGAAACGGTACGTAATGCGCAAGTTTATGATTGAATCAGAGAAAAAAATGCACAAGCGTGGTTTCTTGAGAGAGAGAGAGATCGCAGCTCATAAGCAAACTTAAGACGCTGCTGAGACATTACAAGTCACATCGATGTCACGTGTCTTTACGTGTTGTGTGTGAATGCACTCTCTGACTCCGGAAAATCACTGGCAGTGTGAATGAACCAAATCAAATGAACCTGGATCAAATTTCCGGAATCTCTGTGTGAAAGGGGCTTAACTGTATCTGTCATCCCTGTATCTGTCTTTGACTGTATCATTATGTTTTGTAATATATCTAATATATATTGTCCTCTTTTTTCTTTTCAATGTTTCTAGCCACTCTTTGCATCCTGTGATGGAACAGCATTCTGGAGCTGAATTGTTCTCCATTTTTGATCAGAAGTTTGTTGGACTGACTTGGGGCCTTGTTGTTTGGACATGTTTGTCTGGTAATGAAGTGGTGAGAATTCACCCGTCTCTTTTTGTTTTATTATTATGATCATGTCGGTCAACTTGTGGTTTTAAATGTATGTTGTTTGCGTATTTCTTCTTTGTGTGAAGGGCCATGACGGCTAATTTGTTTCAAGTAATTTAAAAATATTTAATTTCATGTCCATTTAAAAAAAAAAATACAATTTTGTAAATAAAAATGAAATCAAAATAATACAAAATACACTGTTTATGACTTTTTTTCATGCAGATTTTAAAGTTATAAATTTTTACCTGTTTTTCAAGATAAGTATGTTGAATTATTTTTTTTTGTTTTGTGAAGTAATAGGGGAATTAAGTTGTGCATTATATAACACTTTATGTATTTAAAAACAATTGTTTAAAGCTTATGTAGTTGATAAATAATTTACATTTAAAATTCAGCTGCCAGTCATTAATACTCAAAAATCAGGAAAATATATTGTATACTCCATTTTACAGACTGTTAAAAATTACCTGTAAATTTTACAGTAAAATACTGGCAGCAGGGTTGCCAGCCAATTACTGTATTTTTACAGTAGCGTTTCTGTAATTTAATTTACAGAATTTTACTGTAATCAGAGAATACAGTAAAATTCTGTAAATTAAATTACAGAAACGCTACTGTAAAAAATACAGTAATTGGCTGGCAACCCTGCTGCCAGTATTTTACTGTAAAATTTACAGGTAATTTTTAACAGTGTACACTAACACAATAGGGGAGACCGGGGACAGTTGCAACAGGGGATGGTTGCAAGATGTCATTTTTCTCCAATCAGAAACAAGCTAGAGTGATGACACTCATACTGAACATGCACAGTTAGACCCTCCACCCACCAAGAAAACAGTAGACATTTTCAACATCTGCTGCTGCATTTATTGAACAAAACTTGTTTTGGAGGTATGAAAGTATTTTTTTTTCATGAGATGTATTTTTGTCATACTGTCCAGACATTTTGTATGAATTAATCAAAACTTGCTTAGTTTGAATTATTGTTGTGTTGACTTCTAAGTGACATGGTTAGCATGTGTCAGAGTCAGTGGCCCTCATTTATCAAAAGTGTGTACACCAAATTTCCAGCGTACACCTGGCGTACACCCAAAACCACGGTGACTTTGAGATTTATCAATATGGACGTTGGCGTACGGCACGCTCAAATCCTACGCCAGCTCAGGAGGTGGTGTACGCACGTTTTGAGTGTGGGAATGCGCAGAAAAACAATTCCTAACACCACAAAACGCACTGACAAACTAAAAGATATAATATATTATGACCCACTGTAAAACAACAACAACAACATAGTAATTATAAACTTCAGTGTTTATTTTTGTGCAACATGGACTTCAATGTTTAAGTTGTGTGACTTTACCAAAGCATTTGATTTGTAGGCATATGTATTCCTTAAGTTGCGAGCCTGTGCGCTTTACCTGACGTTTCAAGCCTTGTTTATACTTTCGCCTGGCTCCGCAGCGCGAGTCTCCGCAGACTGCGCGCGCACCTCTCCAAACGGACGAGGCGTTTATACTCGACGCGCTCGCCGTTGTACTATTCTTTGAAACGATGGCTAAGCCAGGGTTAGGCCCGGCAGGTGTGCACGGACTAGGTTCAGTAATGAAAGGCTTTCAATGACCAAAAAAAATAATTCAGACTGACAAAATAATAAAAATGCCATTCTTCTTATTTTAAATAATAATAATAATAATAATACAAATAATAATAATAACGACATTCTTCTTCTAAATAACAATAAGCGTCATTAGGCTAATAATAAAAATCTAGAAATCAATTTTGTTTCTTTCCACTTCCCTGGTTTCGCTTTCTCTTTCTCAAAGAAGTTTCTCTTCTTTGCCGTCTTCCGTGTGTCCATGGCGTAAAATGAGGGCGTGTGGGAAGCGGAGACTTGAATAGGGGCGTGTTATTCTAATGACGATCGATTTCAGCCGCGGCATTTATCAAGGGCAGGTATTGCGTACACCTGGATTTCAAAGGTACGCACAGCTTCATAAATCAGGCGATGAGAAGAGTGTAAGCATAATCTTACGCCAATATATACACCCGTTTCTACGCAAGATTGATAAATGAGGGCCAGTGTGTCTAGCAGGAATATGATGTTCTGTCATGGCTGATAGGGTTGGGGACGGTTGCAACAAGTTATAAATTGCATGTTTAATAAAGGTTTGTTGCATTGCAAATTGTTCAATTCTTCCTGTCTGACACTGAAATATGGAGAGATTGAATATCATCTGTAATTCCTGCACACTGAATCTATGTAGGCCTATGTTTTACACATACACAAACAAAACTCAATAACTGTTATTTGATAAATATGACTAAATAAATAAATTATAGGCTACAATAATATTATTGAAATACATAATACTATAATATTATAGTAGGCCTAAAACAGTTAATATTTTCAGAATTATATGCTCATTGGCCCTCATTTATCAATCTTGCGTAGAAACGGGCGTATATATTGGCGTAAGATTATGCTTACACTCCTCTCATCGCCTGATTTATGAAGCTGTGCGTACCTTTGAAATTCTGGTGTACGCAATACCTGCCCTTGATAAATGCCGCGGCTGAAATCGATCGTCATTAGAATAACACGCCCCTATATATTCAAGTCTCCGCTCCCCCCACGCCCTCATTTTACGCCATGGACACACGGAAGACGGCAAATTAAAGAGAAACTTCTTTGAGAAAGAGAAAGCGAAACCAGGGAAGTGGAAAGAAACAAAATTGATTTCTAGATTTTTATTATTAATGACGCTTATTGTTATTTAGAAGAAGAATGTCGTTATTATTATTTGTATTATTATTATTTAAAAGAAGAAGAATGGCATTTTTATTATTTTGTCAGTCTGAATTATTTTTTTGGTCATTGAAAGCCTTTCATTACTAAACCCAATCCGTGCATACCTGCCGGGCCTAACCCTGGCCTAACCATCGTTTCAAAGAATAGTATAACGGTGAACGCGTCGAGTATAAACGCCTCGTCCGTTTGGGGAGGTGCGCGCGCAGTCTGCGGAGACTCGCGCTGCGGAGCCAGGCGAAAGTATAAACAAGGCTTGAAACGTCAGGTAAAGCGCACAGGCTCGCAACCTAAGGAATACATATGCCTACAATTCAAATGCTTTGGTAAAGTCACACAAATTAAACATTGAATTCCATGTTGCACAAAAATAAACACTGAAGTTTATAATTACTATGTTGTTGTTTTTTTACAGTGGGTCATATTATATTATATCTTTTAGTTTGTCAGTGCGTTTTGTGGTGTTAGGAATTGTTTTTTTGCGCATTCCCGCACTCAAAACGTGCGTACACCACCTCCTGAGCTGGCGTAGGATTTGAGCGTGCCGTACGCCAACGTCCATATTGATAAATCTCAAAGTCAACGTGGTTTTGGGTGTACGCCAGGTGTACGCTGAAAATTTGGTGTATGCACTTTTGATAAATGAGGGCCATTGAGACAAAAAGCTAAAATTAATTAGAGAAATTTAAGGTATTTTTAACGCGTTGCAACCGTCCCTGGGTTGTGTTGCAACCGTCCCCTGGGTCGGGGTCAGTTGCAACATCTGACTTCTTCCATTCAAATAAATACTGTGAACGATATGTCATTTATAATCATCTTTAAATGGTATGGGTAATTAGCAGACAGATGCAAGTTTAATATATACAAATTTGGTTGGTCTACTCCAAATAGTCTCTCAGTAACTGAGAGAAATGCAAAAAGTGTTGCAACTGTCCCCGGTCTCCCCTACACTATGTCTAACAAAACACTGCAAATATGTTTCAAAATCAAATAATTATTCAAAACACTAAACCATGTTTTCTTCCAACAGGAACATTTAGTAAATCATAACACAATGACAAAAAAAACACTATCATCAGCTGAAATTATAGAAACTGCATTATTTTATATGTGTCAGGTCTGCCCTTATACAATAGACAGTATATTGTATTGATCATAGATTGTGTTTTGTTCTGCAGAATTTTTTTTTTTTTTTTGGAAGTCTCTATATTTTGGTTTTGTTTGTAATGTAAATGCATGCATTTTGTTGTTGTTGTTTTTTTTTTTTGCAGCAGAAATTCAAAACAACAAAATAAATGACCCTACTTAGAGTAGCTTTATAGAATGTATGGTTTATGAAAAAAAGAAGACAGAGACAGAATTGCAGTAACAGCTTTACAGTATTTGCAACAGGACATTTCTGCAAGATAACACAAATATGCAATATAGCTGCCATTTACAGTATTACTGTATGTGAAAATACAACATATACAAACAGAAAAAGGCATCTTCTAATCTGCACGGTCTTCTGCATTTGTCCACATGTTCTCATCCACATCACACCTGATATCTTCCCTGGCAAGGCATCTTGGGAAGAATCTTTTGGCTTGCCTTATCCTGGTAGTGTTCAGCTGTGATGTCTTGGTATACAGCATCTTTTGCATACAGGAGGGACATTTGGTCCTGTGGACTATGGTCAAAAACCTTTCATCTCCAGGCTGAGAAAACTCCTCAATGGGGTTGAGATAGGGGAGTAAGGGGCAAGGAAAATGGAAGTCATCTTCTAATTATTTGCATAATTCAATCAGCTGTTTCTCAGTAAGAATATAATAAAATACAGGGGATATATTTGTGTTTCAGTTCACAATATAAACAGCGGTTCACCTTGACTTTAGCCTGTAAGGTTAGGTTTAGAACATGGTGTTATCTGTTCTGACATACAGTGTTAAAGCATTGGTAAATTTGGCAGTAAAAATCATCTCGGGTTACTGGATGTAACCCTGGTTCCCCGAGAGAGGGGAACGAGACGCTGCGTCTAATATAAACGCTATGGGGGAATGCCTTCGGCATGCGTTATCTGAAGTCACTATACAACTATTCCAATCTGGATTGGTGTGCGTCATCGTGCATCATGACGTTGCATGTGACGGTGACCCGGACGCTATATAAGGGTCACAGGAACAAGGAAATGACAACTTCGAAAAAGGTTCAAAGCAGCTGTTCTCAGGGCGCCCCGAAGGTGGGGAGAGGGGACGCAGCGTCTCGTTCCCCTCTCTCGGGGAACCAGGGTTACATCCAGTAACCCGAGACGTTCCCCTTCGTTACGGGGAACTCCCGCTGCATCTAATATAAACGCTACGGGGAACGAGTACCAGCTAGCCCCCACCGAGAACAGGCGCCCCTGGTGTGAAACATCTGGCACACTCAAGAGCACTAATGCAAGGGAGAGTGAAAGATCCAACTGTTCTAAGAATTTTATTCTTTCTTGTTTGGTGTACAAAGGGAAGGTTGCATCAACAACCTCGATATTAAGGTCCAAGTAGATAGGCCTGATTAATGACAGGCAGAACACTTAACTCCTAACACCTTTTTAGTGGATCATCTCTGGAAGCCTAAGAGGCTCTCTTGCTTACACCGCACATGCAACGAAGGATGAAGAGCCTGAGTAATTTTTAGAATAGCCTCCGGTACCTTGGTTACCGGGGAGAAATATCTCAAAGAAAGCTAACAAACTCCCATTTAATACCCTATATAGATATACTCTGCGGAGCCGAATAAAGGCTCTAATCAATTTAATATGATAGCCTGCAGAGACAGGGTTCATCCAGATTTTGACGCAGCATGCAGAGGCAGAAAGCACTCTGAAGGTGAGGATCATTGCTAAGGACAGGGGAGAATTTATAGAACCCACTATACTAAGAATTTTATTCTTGTCTTTTTTGGTGTAAGAAAAAGGCTGAGTTAACAGCCTCAGAAGTGAGGTCCAATATATACATATGCCTAAAAAGGCAGGACACTGACTCCAAGGCACCATTAGTGGATAACCCTAAAAGCCTAGAAGGCTCTCCTGTCACACTTATAGCAACGAAGGATGAAGAGCCAGAGGAAATCATAAGATAGCCTCCGGTACCCTTATTGGTGACCGGGGAAATTTCATACTAGAAAGCTAACAGATTTCCAAAATATGTAGATTTTCTTTTAATCTAACATATATACACGTATCCCGCAGAACCGACAGGGGCTTTTCTTTCCACAGACCTGTCAGCCTGCAAGGATAACAGGATTCATCCTAGAAGGCTACAGGGAAATATGGAGGTCATGGGACAACCCGGGTGGACCACCCTGAGAGCATACGGAGGCCGTAGGCGCCATAGCGGCTCTGAGCGTGGACGAGAGGTCCCGATTAGAGTATAGAAGAATCCCAGTACTGAAGCCATAGGGCAGTAAAAGGCTGGGTCCAGCTAACCCTAATTAAAACTTCCTGAGCCGGGGAGTTCTGGAGGTAGCTGATCTGATGACCTCGGCCACCAGATCACCCTATTCGAGAAGGCCAGTGTGGTTTTTCGAGAATAAGATCTACTCAAAATCCTCTGACCCTCTCCAGAACTCCAGGGAGTAGAGCGACCTGGGGAAAAGGCGTACAGACGTTGCCTCGGCCACGTCTGTACCATGGCCTCCAGACCCAACGGGGCTGGATGCGAGAGAGAGAACCAGAGCGGGCAATGAGAATTCTCATGAGAAGGGAATAAATCTACCTCCGCCTGGCCGAACTTCTCCCATATAAGCTCCACCACCTCGGGGTGGAGCCTCCATTCCCCTGGCCTGGGCCCCTGCCTCGACAGGGTGTCTGCTCCCACATTATCAACCACAGGTATATACATAGCCCTCACAGAGAGAAATTTGTCCTTAGACAAAAATAGAATATGATGGGCCAATTTGCACAGAGGACGAGACCTCAAGCCCCCCTGATGGTTGATATAGAAAACCACCGATATATTATCAGACCTAATAAGTACCTGATGGCCTCTGAGGTCTGGAGGGAAATGCCTGAGGGCAAAAAATACTGCCAGCATCTCCAGGCAACTGATGTGCCATGAGAGGTGATGGTCCTTCCAGACCCCGCGGGTGTACCGGCCCTCCATGACCGCACCCCAGCCCCTGCGGGAAGCATCCGTGGTCAGAATTTTTCTGGGACACGAAGCTCCAAGCACCTGGCCTTGGGACAGGAACCGTATGTCTTCCCATATGACTAGAGAACAAAGGTACCTGGACATAACTCTAATCATACGGAAGGGGTTGCCCCTTGGGGAAAACCCCCTGGTCCCGAGCCACCACTGTAGGCCCCATAAGGCCCAAAATTCCTTGAAAATGTTTGACAGTGATGGCCTGGCCTAACCCGATAGCTCTAACTGCAGCCACGATACTTTAAATACGTGGCTGGGTCAAGTGAACTTGCATAGATTGCGAGTCCCACTCAGCTCCAAGAAATTTTATTCTTTGAAGAGGAGACAGAGAACTTTTCTTGACATTGAGCCTTAGCCCCAAGCACTGAAGATGACGCAAAACAACATCTCGATGTTGGATTGCTAGCGTCTCCGGTTCTGCCAGAATAAGCCAGTCATCTAATAATTTAGGATGCGGTTCCCCTGAAGTCTCAGTGGAGCAAGGGCAGCATCCATACAGAAAGTGCAAGTGGATAGAGTTAGGCTGAAAGGAAGAACCCTATATTGGTAAGCTTTTCCCTCCAAAAGCGAACCTAAGGAACTTCCTATGATAATGGATGATGATGTTATGAAAATGTAAAAACAATGGGTAATACATTAATATTAATATTAGCTCAAATGATCTATAGGGAATTTTAATAATTAATCATGAATATGATTAATATTTTGTATGTTACAGTTAAATTAATTTATCGCAGCTGAACTAGATTGATATATGAATGATTACCATAACGGGTTATGGTTCGTCATTAATACATCAAATAGTCTTATTTCAGCTCGAAGTTATGGGATAACTTTAATGGAATTAATTTAGTTATCAGACAATCTGTTTGTCCAGCAAACATTGAATTGAACGTAAGATTAACTTAATTCTCAAGGAAAATTATCCTTCTTACAAACACGAGAAAGAGTATCTTTTCCAGGCCTTGAAAAGACAACTTTCTATGTTTGTAAAATTAGCTTACTTAAATTGTAGGCTACCAAGATAAAGCATATAGCTAAGATCGAACATTTCAGGGACTAAGTAACATGGGCAATTAAAACAGAGTCAGTCAAGGACATATGGAATTTAATAATTAGACTAATACTACATCGAAACTACGAGTATACACAGAGTAAATACATATTTACAACAGAAACATACGGATGAAAACATTACAAGACCAAACGGATAACAGATGAGAGAGGGAGAGGATGAAAGGGAGAAAGTGAAACTAAAGTTCAGGATGAGAGAGATCACCGAGATGATCTCTCTCATCGCAAAAACACAGGTAACCTTTTGAGAGACAGCAAGGAATCAAATCACATTAAAAGTTCAATAAACTTATCTTGCAAAATGGTTCTCTTTGTTGCTGAAGAACGCAGAGTTCATGCGTGTGTCCTAAGACCATCGTGCGTGTGTTTCTTTAAGAAAGCCGGGCTCGCGCTCTTGTGTCTTCTGGTGAGCGCGGTAGCGGGGTTTTCGAAAGAGTCTTTCTCTTTGAGTTGAAGTTGTCTGCTGCGTTTGCTTCGTGGAGTCCGAAGACGAAAATAAATAAAAAGACTTAAAGAAAATTGAGAACGCTCCCAAAGGGAGCCATAAGGTCTTCTCGCTGACGAGGCGGGTTCGTGAAAGTGCAGGAACAAAAACAAGACGAAAGGAAATACAGAACAGAACTCAGCAGAACGCGGAGTGTAACCGCTTTTCTAGGGCACAGGAATTTCACTCCTCCCTGGGGCTTGAGCCAATTGGAATGCGAAATTCCAGGCGGGAGAAAAGTTCTTTGTCTCACTATGAGTTTGATTTGCATGTTTTATGGCAGTCTTAGGATCATGCCATTTCTACGTTAAACAATTATAACTGCAGTAAAATGCATTTTATCATAATTTGGTATCCATATCTTTCCTACGGGTATATGGAGGTTTAATTCAAGACCAAATTTGGTATGTTTAAAAGCTACGGCCTAGAAGTACCTTCTTACTCTGTAAGATAAGTATTAAAAGTTCGATTAACAAACTGGGAATAAGACTAACCTAAAATGTGATGTGCATTTACAAGTGGGAATGAAAATTGGACTTTTTTAAAAAGATCCACATGGCATATCTATGATTGCAACAGGGTGCACATCTGAAACATTATTCCTTTAAGGTTTACAAGAATACAACAACCCATCACAGAGAAGAACAATCGTGGAAAAGAGAAATTACATTCAGGTTTACATATTTCTTCAATGGTTATACATATAGAAAATGTAGGATTTAAGTAGGGTTAAAGATTAACACTGCTCCACTCCTAAAATCTTTGTTGCTGGACATTCCTTTAGGCCAGGGATCAGCAACTCCGGTCCTGGAGGGCCACTGTCCTGCAGAGTTTAGCTTCAGCCCTGATAAAAACTCACCTGCCTGTATCTATCTAGTAATCCTGAAAACACTGATTGCCTTGTTCAGGTGTGTTTAATTAGGGTTGGAGCTAAACTCTGCAGGACAGTGGCCCTCCAGGACCGGAGTTGCTGATCCCTGCTTTAGGCAATAAAACACAGTTCAACGCATGGGGGAAGGGATTGCCAGAGAATGTTAGTGAACCTTCTCTAACTAAAATACTATTGATTAAAGAATACATTTCAAAACCACACCTCTAGAAAATCATAATTATATGATCAAACAAATTACTAAAACATGCATACAGGAAGGTCAAACCCAAATCTGAGTTACATACATTAAAACTATATTTCTATAGGAGGATGTTTGTGTGTGTGTGTGTGTGTGTGTGTGTCTGTGTGTAGAAAGTTTCAAGTTTCGTTATCTCTCTGTGGTCCAGAGAGGGGAAAGGGGGGGTTCGGAATGTCTCTGAGGTGAAATTAGTGTCGTAAAAGTCAATTGGCCGACTAGCTGGAGCCAAAGCCTGATTTGCACTCACGAGTTCAAAGTGCACCAGCTTTTGTATTCAGGAAGAAATGTTTTTAGCAACACAGAGTATTTGAATTTGTTAATTCAAACCAACGACGAATGATTCGATAGCCAATGTTGTTACAAAAATAAGCATCCATGAGATCTATTGTCACAAACCAGTCTTCAGATCTGATTTGCTGAATGATACTGGGTATAGTGAGCATATTGAAACTAAATCTCCTCAAAGATTTATTCAATACTCTAAGATCTACAATAGGATGAAGTCCACCATCCTTTTTCGGAACAATGAAGTAACGGCTGTAAAAACCTGAATCCCTCTCCTGATTAGGGGCAATTTCTATTGCTTTTGCTAAAAGAGATTCAACTTCATTTTCCATCACCTGGCGCTGATGTGAGAAAACCAGTGTGTGAAATACCCCGTTAAAATCGGGTGGTCTCACTTTAAACTGGATTCTATATCCTTTAACTATACCCAGGGTCCATTTAGATATATTCGGAAGGCCTGACCAGGCATCTAAACAATCTACAAGAGGAATCAATTTCTCTGGGTTAGTCTCAGGTGATATAATGTGCTTATCGGTGGTCGGAAGCAGTTTACTGGCAGGACGTAACCGATGAATAATCTAATAGGGAGATCAGTCCCTCGAGACTGACCTCAGGTTTTGAGATTCGGTGATCTGAAGCGATAGATCGGCAGGAACTAACCGAAAATAATATGAAGTGCCCATAAGGGTCCGCGTTTTTACGCCAGGACCTCATAGTTTATTTATTTATTTTTTCTTAGCCCGAAAGGCAGTCCTCAGACCTGACTTCGGGGCTTTTTTTTTTTTTTTTTATGAGAACGTCTCCTCTGACCCCGAGCCCTGTAAAGGGGGAAGGGGAGGGGAAGAGGTGACTTCCCAGAATATGAGGAGCTGGTGACTGTCCCCGGGGGACCTGGACTACCATATGTAGGTATGCATTTATTTTTATTTTTTTAACATGCCGCCATATAAGCCTTCCCTACCAAATTCGAGATAATATTTATATTAGCTCCACTTTAATTTTGGAGGGACGTGTCTGAGTCATCAGAGGTAATACGATATCTGGGAGAAATATTCTTCTACCCCCTGCATCATTAAATTCCCCTTTAATTTTCTTCTTCAATTATTCCACAATCTCAATACCTCAGTATGGAGATCGTTTGAAAAAGGAAGACTCTGACACAAGGATTTTGACTGGGTTTGCAGGAAGCACTCTTTTTAGTCGCTTCCTTCTTATTAAATTACCAAACAGCCCCAGTCTTTCTCCAGCAACTCCTCATAATGTGGTGAATATTCGTGGTTCAGTGTTGATAGTATCTGACTCCTCAGAATCAGATAAATCAAACACCGGGTCTTTAACACGGTCGGAAGAAGCCGCAGTGACGCGGGCTTCCGAACCGTGCGCGAGACCTGTAAAGATTCCCAGTCACAGAATCCTTTCAGTTTGCACAAATAGACAGTGCCCTCGAGAACTGTCCGTGCAAGCTCCGCTCACAACCCAACACCACAAAGCAAGTGTGCGCCATCCTTGCTTCTTTAATTTTTCTTAAATCAAGGAGACGCACACTGCCTTCGCCATAGTAGATTTGACAGACAACACCAAATAAGACGTACAGTTTGACATAGAACGCTGCTGAAGAACAGAAGCTGTCATTTCCTTGTTCATGTGACCCTTATATAGCGTCCGGGTCACCGTCACATGCAACGTCATGACGCACGATGACGCACACCAATCCATATTGGAATAGTTGTATAGTGACTTCAGATAACGCATGCCGAAGGCATTCCCCCATAGCGTTTATATTAGACGCAGCGGGAGTTCCCCGTAACGAAGGGGAACCATTGTTTTGGTCTTGTTTGAGCTTGTGTGTAAAATAAGTTCAAGAATTTTAAATTTGTGTTAATTGTATGCATTTTGTGTTAAAGCAATAAGAAATGTGTTAATAGTATAGCTTACACAGACGGATGTAGTGCTAACTGTGTTAAGAGTTTTGGAAAATTGTTAAATGTATTTAAAAATCTGTCATAGCAATCGTACAAAACTGTAAAATCCCAAATAAAGAAAAAAATAATCTATGAAAAGGCCAATGTGATCAGTGAGCTGAAGAACGTGCCAAAGCTGGCCATCAAATTAGATAGGTGGACCAGCCTCCAGCAGTCCTCCATTTTTTTTTTTTCAAAATCGCATCCATTGATAAATGGGCAGCCTAAATCTGAGCAGTGGTCGTGTGGTTCAAGAGATTCTCTATGTCCACAACAGTGTTGACGGAAAAGCAAAAGCTCCTTGGCAAGTCAGTTCAATCTATTATTACAAGTGTTATTTTGAAATTCACACATCTAACAATTTATTTCAATATTGAAGTGTGACGAAGTGTTATTTGTGTGTAGAGTTCTGAGAATATGAGGCATGCTTTCAGAAAATGTGTGTAAACAATCGAGAAAAACTGTAAGCACCAGTGTGTGTGCACATCTGGTGGCTGTGTTTAACCAATTGGTTCATGGGTGTGTTCATTTGAAAGATTTTGCTTTGAAATTGCAAGGAAATGACATCATGATAAATTCTCCTTGAGTGTAAGGTTTTGCTAATTGTGGGAAAGTTTTCATTTTAGTGCAAGCAATTGAAAAAAAACTGTAAACATAATCTAATGCATCCCTCACCTAAAAAGGCGGCCTGGTTGAATCAGCCGGCACAGAGAGAGAGAGAGAGAAAGAGAGAGAGAGAGAGAGAGAGAGAGAGAGAGAGAGAGAGAGAGAGAGAGAGAGAGAGAGAGAAGAGAGAGAGAGAGAGAGAGAGAGAGTCCTGCTCGCACTTGCCCATTTAATGTCAGAGAATGGTGGAATTTAGTTATTTTTTAAAGCCGATGCAAATCTGTCGTAAAATAATCCTATGCAACTCCTGCAGTATATTCCAAGCGTTCTGAAGGTAGGGTTTGGTAAGAAACAGACCAAAGTGGCAAGTTATTGCCTTTATGAAAATCTTGCGTTGCAGTCGTGTGCCAGTGAACAGCAGTTCGCGCCACGCACAAGCGCTTCCTTTTGAGATATAAATTATAATAAATTTTAATAAAGCACCATGCCTACATCATAAAACGTACTCGGTTACCTAATGTAACCTCGGTTCTCTCTAGAAGAGGGAACGAGTATTGCGTAAGTTGCTTACGCTACAGGAAAGTCTTCTTTCTTCGAGATCTGAAGCCAAAAATTATCCTTAATTTTGTATTCATTGTCAACGCAGTGCGGCAGCCGGCAGACCAAGGCAGGCTGTATAAGCGTGCTCATTGGCTGCTCGGCGGCAACTGCTTAAGCCTATCAGTGAGCCTCGTGAGACGTGGCCTCTACACCCTTCTAACCATCAAGATGGGTGTGGCCAGTGTGTATATAACGAGGGCTCACAGGCTGAATATCTGGTTTTCGTAGTCTGAAGCACAGAAGCTCGTGGCGCGACACGGCAGGTTACGCAATACTCATTCCCTCTTCTAGAGAGAACCGAGGTTACATTAGGTAACCGAGTACGTTCTCTTACGAGAGGTTCTCTCGTAATGCGTAAGTTGCTTACGCTATGGGAACCCCTTGTCAACGCCGTACGCGGCGAGCATCCAGCACATGAATCCCAGGGAGACCGGGGAAAAACATTCTGCTGGAACAGGTGGCCGGTCGGAGAGACGGGCCAACACAGTACAAAGCACTTCACTCAGTGTATAAAATAGAGCGGCGCGGCCGGTCTATAAGTATACATCAGTGCAAAACAGTGGGGCCGGCAGCGCGAGCCCACACAGTACATAAGCACACGTTAGGGTAAGAAAAGAGCGACATCATCGGTCTTTTACGAAGAGAATAACCCCCCGCGCAACAGAGTGGAAGACGGGCGGCCAGCAGCGTGGGCCAGCACCGGTAAACAGCGCGTAACGGGGAATGAGAAACAGAGCGGCCCAGCCAGTCTGAGTATAAAGCACTTCACCCTAAGTACTATACCAGAAATATCGCCAGCATGTGAACATAGTCTGCACATAAGCGACTGGGCAGAGCATACATGTCACTTATACTGACAGCAATTTAGCCTGTAAGGCGGGAACTTCCAGGTTATAAAACCTCACGAATGTCGATGGGGAGGCCCAGCCGGCGCCATACAAATATCTTGGATAGAAATTCCACTGGACCAGGCCCACAAAGAGGCCATGCCTCTAGTAGAGTGGGCTCTTATACCCAGAGGGCACTGCAGGTGTTTGGAGGCATAAGCTGCTACAATCGCGTCCACTATCCACCTGGATAGGCTCTATTTCGAGGCGGTGAGACCCTTGGTGCGTCCGCCGAAGGAAACAAAGAGCTGCTCGGAACGCCTGAAAGCGGCGGAGCGCTGATGTAAACTCTCAGTGCCCTGACAGGGCATAGGAGGTTATCACTGTCCCCATTATCGGACGCTGGCAGAGCCGAAAGGGAAATTATTTGTGCCCTGAAAGGGGTTCCAATCGCTTTGGGGATGTAACCGTGTCTCGGTCTGAGAATGACTTTCGAGTCGTTCGGTCCGAACTCAAGACATGCAGGGCTAACAGATAGCGCGTGCAAATCCCCCACACGTTTTACTGAAGACAGAGCTATCAGAAAAACGGTTTTGAGCGACAGGTACTTTAAATCCACGGATTCAAGCGGTTCAAAGGGAAAAGCCTTCAGGGCCTCCAGGACCAAGGACAGATCCCAAATAGGAACCGAGAGGGGCCGTGGGGGATTCATCCGTCTAGCTCCTCTGAGGAAGCGGATAATAAGCTCGTTCCTTCCTATTGCCTGGCCGCGCGTCGTCTCAGCGAACGCTGCAATAGCCACCACATACACTTTGAGCGTGGAAGGGGACCTGCCCTTGTCCAACAGCTCTTGTAGGAAGGAGAGCACCCGTGGGACCCCACATGCACGTGGATCCAAGCTCTTAGTAGCACACCATTTAGAAAACACCGACCATTTAGATGCATAGAGCCATCTCGTGGAGGGGGCTCTAGACTGCGTGATCGTGTTCACGACCCCTTCTGGCAGGTCAACGGGTATCCGCTGATTACCCATGCATGCAGAGACCATCGTTCTGGATGGGGATGCCAGATCGATCCGCCGGCTTGAGAGAGGAGATCCTTTCTCACTGGGATCGGCCATGGGGGTGAGTGCGACAGCCTCACTAGCTCTGGGTACCAGGTTTGGTTCTCCCAACGCGGGGCTATAACCTGTTAAGCTGCAACCCCACTTTTGAAAAATCCCCAGAAATGACATACCCAAACTGAAACAGATACAGTTCATGAACCCTTTGTACCAAAAGCACAAGTATGATCTCATTTGAAAGCTGACACCTGGCAGTTTATTGTAAATGTAGAATTAATTATTGTCATAATGAAAAAAAAAATTATAAATAGCTTTAAAGTTTTGTAAAGTTATTAGAAATTTATTTTTATGAAACATCTTCATGAAAATAAAATTGAAGTTGACACTGTAGCAATCTAGAAATGCACTGCAGCTAAAGCCACATGTCTGACCATATTATATTTAAAATATGAAGATGATAAGTCTAAAACTCTGTATTTAGTAACATTTTTTTCAAGATAGAAGCACCTAGAGCTAGCTAGCATGTTAGCTTAGCACACCATCAATACATGACAATTTATGAGATTAAAACCATGTTTGTGCTCCAAACTTACTTTAAAACGCAAGTGAAGTGTTTTAAATAATCTTCTGTGATCTAATTTGACATCAGATAAAAAAAATCAGACAGAAAATATACTATTTGATCATATTCTGCACAATGATGGTCTATATAGATTAGCATTACATTATAAATATAATCTATTATTATGAAAATACCTGGCATGGCTTGAAAAACACAGGTAACTCAAATATCATTGCAATCATGTTTATTGTCTTCAAAATGTCTGTATCTGCATGTAACAGCGCAATATCTGTAGCTTTGTGTGTATCAGTGACGTCCTGGAATGTCACATGATTATGGCTCTTCTTCATGTTCCATGGGTTATTCTTGTGCATATAGCGCCCTCAGGCTATTGGTATGAATTGAAAACACAGTAAATGAGAGTGCCAAACGCTCATTAAGATTACATCGACACATTTGGGTATAAATTCAATAAATATTATTCCTGTCTATAGAAATCTGATATAAATCTATGAGAATCTATCAATATTTCTCCAAATCTGAACATTTTTGAGCTAAAAGCCCTGAGGGACGTTGTTTTGTGTATCGCTGTCATGACGACAGCACGGAGTTTTTTTATGAATGGAACCGGCTAACGCGCATAATTCATATTAAAGGTATCGACTCATTTTTTCATTTCATAACTCCTGACAGAAATTAAGAAAAAACTGTCGCTATAAGTTTCTCAGAATACAATAGTGGTCAAATACTGAAACTTGAGTCTTATATCTTTTTAATGATGTATTGTTTGTCAAGGTATAACATTAAGTCTGATAGTAAATTTGAACTAAATAAAAAAAAACGCTTCAGTGCGCGGGCGCACTGGCAATGGTTAACAGGATAAGAAGCACTGGGTGGTGCGTTTCCCTGATCCTCGAAATAACCTGTGGTAACAGGGAGATCGGGGGAAAAGCGTACAGCGGGAGGCTGGGCCATGTCTGGGACAGCGCATCCTCGCTTTTCGAGAAAAATTTCGGGCAGTGAGCGTTGTATCTCGACGCAAAGAGGTCAACCTCCGCTCTGCCGTATAGGCGCCAGAGAAACTGGACTGTCTGGGGGTGCAGGGACCATTCTACTGTGGGAATGTTGTCTCTGGACAGTCTGTCTGGACCGACATTCAGGTGGCCCGGCACGTGCGCGGCTCTCAGCGAGCGCAACGAGCGGTGAGCCCACACGAGAAGGCGTTCTGTCAGCTTGCACAGGTTCCTGGATCTGACACCGCCCTGTCGGTTCACATAGGATACCACGGACATGTTGTCCGAGCGGACTAGCACATGGTGATACTGTATGAATGGGAGGAAGCGCTTGAGCGCATTCTCGACCGCTATTATCTCCAAACAGTTTATGTGGAGGCATTTCTCCTGGTCTGACCACAGGCCAAAAACCGGTTTGCCCTCGAAAAGAGCGCCCCAACCTGAGGTGGAAGCGTCCGTCGAGATAACTTTGCGGTGTGAGACATTGTCACTTCCCGCTGGTACCAATCGGCCGCTAACCAGGGCTTCAGTGCTGAAACGCAGCTCTGAGTCACTCTGATTCGAATGTCGCCGGAAGCCCAGGCTCTGTGAGGCACACGGGCATTCAGCCAGCATTGTAGCGGGCGCATACGTAACAGACCCAGCTGAAGCACTGCTGCAGCTGAATCCATACAACCCAGCATCCTCTGAAATGTTTTGAGAGGTGCGGTGCTGCCCAGCTGGAAGGACGCGGCCAGGCGTCGAATGCAGCGCGCGCTGTGTCGACAGGCGGGCCGTCATTGCCACAGTGTCCAGATCCAAACCCAGAAAAAAGGTTGATTGACTGGGCACTAATGAGCTCTTGGTCCAGTTGACCGTGAGCCCCAGGCTGTCCAGGTGGCTTAGAAGCACTGTTCTGTGGGCGATGAGTTCGGCCTCTGACTGTGCTAGAATAAGCCAATCGTCCAAGTAGTTCAGAATTTGCATTCCCCGACCCTTCAGGGGAGCGAGAGCCGTGTCCATGCACTTCGTAAATGTACGGGGTGCCAACGACAGGTCGAAAGGCAGGACGGTGTACTGATATACCTGACCGTCGAAGGCGAATCTCAAGAATGGCCTGTGACGGGGTATTATCTGGATCTGAAAGTACGCGTCTTTTAGATCGAGAGATATACACCAGTCCCTCGGGCGAATTTGCGCGAGAATTTGCTTGGTTGTGAGCATTTTGAACGGTCTTCTAAGAGCCTTGTTCAAACGTCTCAGATCTAAAATTGGTCTGACAGCTCCGTCCTTCTTGGGAACGAGGAAATAACGGATGTAAAAGCCCGACTCGCTCATAGAAGGGGAAACCGGTTCTATAGCCCCTTTGCACAGAAGTGTGGCTATTTCTGCTCGAAGTAGATGTGCTACTTCCCCATTCACTCTGGTCTCGGTACGTGCTTGAAAGCGCGGAGGGCGGCGAGCGAACTGCAGAGTATAGCCCTGTTTTACTGTGCTTAGCACCCATTCTGACGCGCCTGGAATAGCTTCCCACGCTTTCGCGTGTGCAGCCAGGGGCAGAATGGCCTCCGGGCTCTGATCGCCGCTTATCGCGGACTCGAGAGCTCGAACTGGAGAGGTGGGCGCGGCACGCACGCTCTCGGTGCTTAGATACGGCGGGTCACATGCAGCGATAACTGGCCGTTTCACACACAGCGTCTCGGTGGCTTTGGACGGGGAACATACAGTGTGAGGCACGACGCGTGATAGAGGCGTCGGGGGCGAGATGTTCGAAAGAATGTGTGAGCGCGTGGGAGCGGGCACAGCATCTGTATTTAAAACATGACCGGTCGTGAGGGGATGTGTAACAGAGCGGGCAGCGAGTAGGTGTGGGCACCGCGAGGTGGACACGTGACGTACTTCTAACAATCGAGCGGCTTCTGGCTGCTTTATGAGAGCGAGCTCTGTGAGAGACACGGGGTTTATAGTGCTTGTGTGCAGGGGTGAACACAGAGAAGTGGGCACGTTTACTGCATTTGAAACACATACGGCGTGAGCCGTGCAACCAGACATAATGCTCTTTTCGAGATTTCTCTGGGTATGTATCAGGCCCTAAGGCTCAGGGGGTTTGTGCTTACACATCTTGTATTGAAAGAACCCTCGCTTGCAAAGCGGGAACTTCCAGGTTATAAAACCTCCTTAATGTGGATGGCGAAGCCCAGCCGGCCGCCGCAAAGATATCTTCACAGGTATTCCACTTGATCAAGTCCAAGACGAGGCCATACCTCTGAGCTCTGATGTCTAAGGGGCAATAAAGGCCCTTAGACTCATAAGCCAGTGCAATAGCATCAACTATCCAGCGCAATGATGTCTGCTTTGAGATGGTGAGCCCCTTGGTGTGGCCGCCAAAGCATACAAAAGCTGTTCCGACTGTCTGAACGAGGCAGACCGCTCCAAATAAACTCTGAGAGCCCTGACGGGACAAGAGTAAATTCACGTCTCTTTCATCTTTTGGTGAGGGAAGAGCTGCGAAATAACCTGTGCTCTGAATGGAGTCGAGAGCACTTTAGGAACATAACCATGCCTTGGCTTAAAGGGATAGTTCACTTTGAAATACAATTTTGGTATGTTTTAGCTTACCTCAAGGGCATCCAAGATGTAGGTGTCTTTTTTTCCGCAGTAGTTTCAATTTTGATATTTTTAGGCCAAACCGTTCTTGTCTGTCAGTCATATAAGTTAATGCAGGTATACGGTCACTATCTCAAAGAGCAAGCACAGAGTCCAAATTAAAACAATTCCACATCGTCCAAATTAAACAATTCCCCATCGTAAGTACACATTGATGGCCTAAGACACGAAACAAGCGGTTTGTGTGAGAAAACGAACAGTATTTATATCGTTGTTACCTCTTGAACACAGCCGCGTCCAAATGATCTGAGGGCGCGGGCGGGTATAGATATATACACTAGATGTTGCCTTGGCTACGGTTTCGTTCCAATGAACTGCAGTAGCGAAGGCGACAAATGGGGCACCCATAGGCACAGAGGGGGGTAGCGGCGGGTTTAGCCTTCTTGCCCCTTTAAGGAAACGCATGATGAGGTTGTTTCTTCCTAGTGATTGTCCGGCCACAAGAGCGTGATATGCTGGCCGCCACATACAGTATACTTTGAGCGTGGAGGGGGTGCGTCCCGCATCCAAGAGCTCTTGCAAAAAGGCGAGTACACTTGGCACTTCACATGAGTAGGGGTCCAGGCTCTGTGCTGCGCACCAGCCAGAGAACACTGCCCATTTCTGAGCGTAGAGGCGCCTAGTCGAAGGCATTCAGTGATGGTTTTTAGCACCCTATCCGGGAAACACACGGGTACCCGTCGAGGGGCCATGAAGGGCCCACAAGTCGGGACAGGGATGCCAGATTTTCCACTCACCTGCGTGAGGAGATCTCTCCTCAGCGGTATTTGCCATGGGACTGTTTCCAGCAGTTGTGCCAACTCGGAGAACCATAACTGGGTCTTCCAGAGAGGGGCTTTTAGTAGCACTGCACACTTACTTTCCCTGATCCGTTTGATGACCTGTGGTAGCATCGTGACCAGAGGAAATGCATATAGCGGATGGCTGGGCCAGTCGTTGGCTAGCGCGTTCTTTTGGAGTGGACGCATGTGCAGTAGTCCAAGCTGGAGTACTGATGATGCTGAGGCCATGAGACCCAGCATCCTCTGAAATGTCTTGAGAGGCACGCAAGCACCTGCTCTGAAAGATGCCGCTAGGCGTTGAATGGTGAGCACGCACTCTGACGTAAGGTGCACTTACATTTGTATAGAGTATATCACTTTATTCAGGAAAGAGATACTCTGGCTGGGAGACAGTATCATCTTGGAAGCATTGATCCTCAGACCCAGGCATTGTAAATGGCCGAGGAGCCAGGATCTGTGAGTTACCAACTATTCCTCCGATTGGGCTATAATCAGCCAATCGTCAAGGTAGTTTAACACTCTCACTCCCCGCTGTCTCAGGGGGGAGAGTGTTGCATCCATGCACTTTATAAATGTACGAGGTGCCAGTGATAGGCCGAACGGTAGTACTGTGTACTGGTAAGCCTGCTCCTCGAAGGCGAATCTCAGGAATGGCCTGTGATGGGGCGATATTTGGATGAGGAAAAACAATTCCCTGGGCAAATTTGCACAAGGATTTGTCTGGTTGTCAGCATCCTGAACGGGCGTATCATAAGCGCTTTGTTCAGGTGTCTGAGGTCTAGGATGGTCCTGAGGCCGCCATCCTTTTTCGGAACGAGGTAGTAGTGACTGTAAAAGCCCGACTCGCTTTGTGAAAGAGGGACTGGTTCGACAGCTCTCTTTTCTAACAGTTTCGACACTTCGGTGCGAAGGACACACAACCTACATTTATTACATCTCATGCACAAGCTGGGGGGAGAATTGGTACTGTGGTGGCAGTGCTTATGTGTAGGGGTGCGTACTTCATATTGGGCACACGCACTACATTCATTACCCTTCCAGCATGAGCTGAAGGAGAGTTTGATACTGTGGGAACAGTGCTTGTGTGCAGGGGTGCGTACTTTATCGTGGGCACGTGACCTACATATGACACAGACAGAAAAGAGCTCTTTTCGTGCTTTATTTGTGTCACTGTAAAAACGGCATTTGTTTGCAGGTGTGCATGTTTTATAACCCATTTACTGCAACATTGGTATTTCCAGCCGCCTGAAAAAAGGGAACTGGGAAATGTGTGAGACGCTTTTTGGAGAGCGTTTTTGTCTTAAACTCTCTCTCTTTCTTCCTAAGGCGAGGAAGGCTTAGGATGTTCGGGGTCCAACACTTGGGTCCAACATCTTGGGTCAGGGTCCCCGTCTCTCAGGGAACTGCTGGCGCTTTGCAGAGCGAAAGCGGGGACGGACTTCAGTCGCTAGGCGGGGCTGGGAGATCGGCGGCGCTGATTTTACTTGCTGAAGAGGTGGCGCCTTCTTTTGGCGGCTCAAAGCAGAGCTGGAGCGTTTCGGGAGACACGGCTCTGTGGAATTGGTCAATAGTGCCATCCAGTGTGGTTTTACGATTTACGATTTTACATCCAGTGTGGTTTTACTGTCTGGGTTTTTTTTTTGTTTTTTATAGAACGACAGGCTGGATGTGCATTATCTATTTCATAAAGGTTGGTTTAAAGCACTTAATTAATGTAATTTTCCCATTTCCCATGACCTAATCTAAACTGAGAACTATTTACTGTTAAGCATTAGTATATTTGTATATTTTATACATGAGTATATATATACATATTACCGGAGTCCTAGCACATATGCTTTTTTTTCTTAAAACGTATTAGTTGTTTCCTCTTTTGAGTGAAACTACACTAGTGGATCAGCTCAGAATAGTCTTCAGAATACTTAATGACAACCAATGGGTGTAATGTACTGTGAAGGGAATCTGGATTACTGGCCAGTGGAACAGAGAGTGTTTAATCCTTTTGTCAGAATTAGTTTTTAACATAGTCTTCAATTAAAGCTCCAGTATGTGACTTTGGTATTTGACCACAAGAGGGCGCAGTTTCCAACAATAACAAAGGCGAAGCTTGATGACGCTATGAAGGAGGTGACGATGGGAGATGTGGTTTATAATGCGTTTTCACCATCTAGCGATGTATCTAAATGGAATTAATGAATCATGATCACGGATGAGGTAATTTATTCGTTTTTGTATTACCTGTATGTCTTATCGTATTATTTTATGTCATCATAATTAATGAACTGCAAGGGACGTGAAATGTTATGCTATATTAGGCTATCCCGTTACAACATACAGCTATTTGTCAAATGATTTGTTTGGTTAATGTTGTGCAGTTTTACGTTTTTTATGGTTAATGCCGTGTTGTTTAACGTGTTCAAACCAATATCTAAAAGTAAATTTGAACGAACATTTGCAAGTAATGACTAAATATTTTTTTAACATCATCTCCGATTGTAATTGTACTGCCATAATCTCGGTCACCACACGTGATGAAAAGCCTTACCAAAGTACAAAGAGCAATATAACTTTGTTTATAAGTGCTATTATTGACAGTTGCATGTCTTACCTGTCGAGAGAGTCTCTGACAAGTCCAGACGCGCAGCTCTCTCCATCTCGAAAACGCCTGCCGATATTTATCCGGGTTTTATTCCTCCGTTTGTCACACAGTCCGTGACTCCGCGTGTATCCGAATATGGACGCTTTCGTTTTGTTGGCACTTCAATACTCGCCAAAGAGTTTGTAATCCATAACAGCTATAACCATACAGTCTATGGCTATAACGCTTTAACCACCACTTCCGCATTTGACCATGCGATATTCCGGTGTGGTGGGTCATATTTTTTATTTTATTCCTTTTTTTATTCTTTGTCAGATGTCTTTATTGTTTATTGTGATAAGAAAAAAACCTCAATAAAGTTGTAAAAAAAAAAAAAAAAAATCCGGTGTGGTGGAATATCCTATCACATGGTCCACACCGGAAAGAAGGATAGAGAGAGCGGACATTGCGTCACTGAGGCGCGACATTTCTTTTCCGGGACGGCCAGTTATTTAAAATCGGAATTTCTCTGAAATAAAAAATCTTTGGAGACTTTTGAGATATTGTAAGTACATAACTGGAGGAAATATATCACACTGTGCAAGTTATTTTTGGAAATTTTATTACAAAATCCCTACATATTGGAGCTTTAAGACTCAGTTCAGATTTTAACAGACATGTGCTCAATTATGAGCCAAGCTTTTAAAAGCTGGAGTCAGTGAACACATTAGCCACAACGAGTGAACACTACATTGTCTCATAACTAGTTGTAAACAATGCTACAGTATATGATTAGCTTTGCTGTCTGTAACATGATCTTGTTAACGACTCCTTAAAAGATCCTAGAGCAAGGTGATTACAATGCTTGGCTGCTAAAATGTTTGAAATGGTCACAATGTGTGTTGATCTCACTTTAAGAAATGCCAATTCTCTGACTGAAATCAGCCCACAAATGTCCTCAAATGCTCCCAAAAATATGCATCATGGATTATATTGTGCATTATGAATCATAAAGCACTATTAATCATATACAGGGCCGCTCAGGAAGTGTTCGAAAGGTTACTTTATGGTGCACTAACCTGACACACTCCCACACATGGTACATTCCATGGGACATCACTTTACACACAGATGTAAAGTAGCAAGTAATATTTTAAAAAAGTATATGACTGTAACGGTCACCAGCTGGAGTGCCCATGAGAGCCACCAGAGGGCACTCCACACCAGACTTTCATGTTCACTCACAGACTACATCTCCCATCATTCTCTGCCTGGACTCATCAGCACCGGAGACCGGACCCTAGGAGAATACGTCATGGACTTTTTGGAGCTGGCTCGCTTGACCGGTATGGATGAACAATGCCTTATGATCTTTTTTCAGGGTGGACTATCTGAACCGCTCAGTTCATTCATGCCCTTGCATGATCCTCACGGGACTTTAGAGCACTATATGGACCTGGCCCTTTTGTTGAGCGGCTCATCGTTTATAGTGGCTGTGGAGGAGAAGGGGCTCTGTGAACCAGCAGTATCCCCTCAGCCTGATCTTCACGTCACGCCTGCCCAGCCTGAGAATCTTAACGTCACATCAACCATAAAGCCTGCCACCGGATCGGTCTATGGGCGTCCAGGACTTATTTCCAATGTGACAGATCCACCGCTGATGTCAGCACGTACTGCCAAGAGGGCCGCACGAACAGAGTCTTGTTCCGCCGAGACCACCGTCCCAGGGTCTCGTCTTGCCGCGGCCACTGTTCCAGGGCCATATCCTAAGATGGCCACCGTTCCTGAATCTCTTCACGTCAGCCCTGCCGAGCCTGCGCGCCATGTCAGCCCAGCCGAGCCAGAGCTTCACGTCACGTCTGCCGATCCAGAGACTGTTCACGTCACGTCTGCCGATCCAGAGACTGTTCACGTCACTTCTGCCGATCCAGAGACTGTTCACGTCACTTCTGCCGATCCAGAGACTGTTCATGTCACTTCTGCCGATCCAAAGACTGTTCACGTCACTTGCCAGTAGGGGTGCAACGGATCAAAAAACTCACGGTTCGGATCGTTTCTCGGATCAGAGTCACGGATCGGATAATTTTTCGGATCAGCAAAAAAAAAAGAAAAGACAAGACAAGACAAATAAACACAAGTTTTGTCTTTTTGTTTATTAACTTTTTTAAAATATTAAATTAAAATATATAAAATCAACAGTGGGTGTGCGACGGGTTCATTCCATGAAGCGTGACTATAAACACACTGATAGCGTTTGTGATGGCTTTAGCCCGGTCTGATTGTGCAACGTTGAGCAGCCTTCGTTTTCACTCCTGTCAGCGAAACACTGGGTGATGTCGCTTCAAATGCGTGGCCATGCTTGATGTGTTTCCACGGATGTCCCGATACCACTTTTTCACTTCCGATACGATACCGACAGAGCCGGTTCTAGACATTAGGAGGCCCTAGGCAAAATTCATGTTGGAGGCCCCCCACCCCCAATAAAAAAAACACTTGAAACAAATATGATTCCTAACCTTTTTATTTATACAACATTTAATTTTAAAAGCAGTATATTTTTACTTACACAGTACATAAGTTTGGACACATTACTATTTTTAATGTTTTTGAAAGAAGTCTCTTATGCTCATCAAGCCTGGATTTATTTGATCAAAAATACAGAAAAATAATATAGTGAAATATTATTAAAATTTTAAATAATGGTTTTCTATTTTACTATACTTTATATTTCTGTGATGCGAAGCTGAATTTAGTGTCAAGTGATCATTCTGATTTATTATCAAATGTTAGAAAGGGTGCTTAATATTTATTTTATAATCTGTGATACTTTTTTTCAGGATTTTTGATTATTAAAAAGTTGTTTTAAAAAAGTCTTCACTATCATTTTTTATATATTTAACACATCCTTGCTGAATATTCCTGTTTTTTTTTCTGTATTTTTGATCAAATAAATGCAGGCTTGTAGAGCATTATAATAAACTTCTTTCAAAAAACATTAAAAATAGTAATGGGTCCAGACTTTTACCGGTAGCCTACTGTATGTACATATTAATCAAACTTTATCTAAGGTAATCTCTTTTTTGTTTAATGAAGATGTTATTGTTGTTGTTGTTATTTTGCTGTTTTATTCAATTTATTCACAGTTCCAGAATCCCACTTCAGTAAATGAGCATAAGTGCTTTTATATCGCATTGCTACTTTAAATATGCTATACACAAATCAAGTGGAAGAGAAAGACACGATCGCTACTGAGCAGAAGAAAATGTATAAACTGATATTATTGGCGTAATGTCAGGGTATAATCTAATCATCAGCAGAATTTAGAAGATAGACCCATGAGATCCTTTATTTGAAACATTTAAAAATGTTGTAGTGTGTTGGCTTTTTAACTTAGAATACAGACGCCTTGTCTTTTAATTTTGTAGCTTTTTTACTAGTCAGCTCCCGACGCGATGTTATTCATTCATTGTACGCGCAAATTCAAAGCGTCGCGTCTGGGCACGTTAATGACGCTCGCGCTCTTTTAAACTCGTAATAAAGCGGTGAATGATTTTTACAGAAATGACGCTGATCTACAGGACAAGTTTATATTTAGAATACATTGCAATCACTCCAAAATAGATGACGACAACTCACACACCTGCATTTTGAGCTGTGCTTCTTTGTGTGCTTAGGCTTTTGCCTCGCAGCACCTGATGGATGCGTTCGTTACACATACTTTCAGAAGCCGGCACCCGCTTTGTAACGGACACATTAATTGGTTTAACTGCAGTAATGTAACAGTCTATGGTGAAGATAAACATCGTCACTATTTTTAGTTAATTAATAAATATTGAAATAAATTGTAGATAGGATATTTTTACATTATATTATTATTTTTTTTTTTTGTCCCTCTGTCTGGGCCCCATCCCGCCAATCGGGCCCTAGGCACGTGCCTAGTTTGCCTTTGCGTTAATCCGGCTCTGGATACCGATGCCGCAGCATATCGGCTATTTGCCGATACCGATATCAATCCGATATTTTTATTTTATTCTTGAACTAATACTACTAATAATAAAATATATGGAAGCACTTTGCTCAATTAGCCACATAAAAACATCTCACTCAAATGGAGAACAAATACTTCTCCAGTATATAGTCCACAACAACAGTTGATAATGAAAGACTGTCACCCTTTATTCAAAAGACCTTGAGATATGTTTGGTAATTGTAGGCTACCTGAATGAATTTAAAATTAATTTGCTATATTTCAGATCAATATATTTGTTTCCTTAAAATTTTAATTAACATTAAAGTTATTCTCATCTGAATTATAAATCATTTATTTCTGTATAAAATGATACTACCATTAAAAACACATTTGATTTTCTTTTTTAATCAATGTAGAATGTGTAACTTCAAAATAAACAGATTACTCTGTTTGAGGACAAGAAATGAAAACCAATGCAATATAATGTCCAAAAGATGAGATCATTTTTGCTTTTAAACAGCGTGTGTGTGTGTGTGTGTGTGTGTGTGTGTGTGTGTGTGTGATTGTTCGATCGCGCCCGTGCCTCTCTTTCATTTTGCTGCGTTCATATTTTTTTACAGTCTATGGTTCACACCATACGCGAATAGAGAGTCAAATTCGCGTCTAGTTCGATGCTTGAACAGTTTGAATCCCTTCGCGTGCCCAAAGCGAATAGGACGCGCCTCGCGGGTATAATGATAAAGCGAGCGTTTGAAGCGAAATAGACGCGTGTTCCAGGGAAGCCAAAATGCTCCCATACAGGGGATTTAAATGACGCGGGGCGTTCAAGCTCCTCCGTTCCTCTGCTCGCCATGACCACGCTGTGTGTGGACTGAACATGCGCACAACTTTTTTTTTTTTCATAAATGAATCCGCGGATCATGTGTGTGCCGAACCGAAGATATTGATCCGAACGGATCACGGATCAATGATGATCCGTTGCACCACTAATTGCCAGTGTCAGTGTCACAGTGTCTCCGGACAAGATGGCCGCCACCGTGCCAGTGTTTCGGACAAGATGGCCGCCGCCGCCGAACCAGTGTCTCAGGACAAGATTGTCTCTGCCGAGCCAGTGTCTCCGGACAAGATGGCCGCCGCCGCCGAACCAGTGTCTCAGGACAAGATGGTCTCCGCCGAGCCAGTGTCTCTGGACAAGATGGCCACCGGCGCTGCCGAACCAGTGTCTCAGGACAAGATGGTCTCCGCCAAGCCAGTGTCTCCGGACAAGATGGCTGCCGCCGAGCCAGTGTCTCCGGACAAGATGGTTTCCGCTGAGCCAGTGTCTCAGGACAAGATGGTCGCCGCCGAGCCAGTGTCTCAGGACAAGATGGTCTCCACCGAGCCAGTGTCTCCGGACAAGATGGCCGCCACCGAGCCAGTGTCTCCGGACGAGATGGCCGCTGCCACGTCGCCTGAGCCCTTAGCAGAGATGGCCACCGACACGCCTGAACCTGAGCCCTCAGCAGAGATAGCCGCTGCCACGGTGTATGTTCCTGTTCCTGAGCCGGTGTCTGTTCCTGTTCCATGGCTGCCTGAAGGGTCGTCTCCGCCCTGGCCGCCTGAAGAGTCATCTCCTCCCTGGCCGCCTGAAGGGTCGTCTCCTCCCTGGCCTCCTGAAGGGTTGTCTCCTCCCTGGCCTCCTGAAGGGTCGTCTCCTCCCTGGCCGCCTGAAGGGTTGTCTCCTCCCTGGCCTCCTGAACCGTCTGCTCCGCCCTGGCCACCTGAAGGTTCGTCTCCGCCCTGGCCGCCTGAAGGGCCATCTCCTCCACTGGCCTCCTGAACCGTCTGCTCCACCCTGGCCACCTGAAGGTTCATCTCCGCCCTGGCCGCCTGAAGGGTCATCTCTTCCCTGGCCTCCTGCACAGCCTGATCTGTCCTGGTCGCCTGCACAGCCTGATCTGCCCTGGTTGCCTGCACAGCCTGATCCTCCCTGGTCGCCTGCACAGCCTGCTCCGCCCTGGTCGCCTGCACTGCCTGCTCCGCCCTGGTCACCTGCACTGCCTGCTCCGCCCTGGTCTCCCGTCTTGCCGCAGTCTCCAGGTCCTGGCCTGGCCCTCCATCCCGCCCCCAGGTCCGCCTCCGCTCCACCTCCCTCCTGGACTATTTTAGAGCATCTGGAAGCCGCTCCTTTGAGGGGGGGCTATGTAACAGTCACCAGCTGGAGTGCCCATGAGAGCCACCAGAGGGCACTCCACAGCAGACTTTCATGTTCACTCACAGACTACATCTCCCATAATTTTCTGCCTGGACTCATCAGCACTCATTATCACATTCACCTGTAACTCATTATCTTGTTTAGTTTACCCCATATAGCCTGGTTCACCCCATCACTCACTGCGAAGTTTTGTATGTTGTTGCACTGCATTTCCGAGCGTTTTCCCTGGTTTCATGTCTCTTGGTTTTTGGATTTCTTGCCTGTTCCATGGATTACTCTTTTGCCTCTGACCCCTGCCTGGTTTGTTTGTTTGTTTGTTTGTTTGTTTGTTTGTTTGTTTGTTTGTTTGTTTGTTTGGACGGCCTACCTGTGTTTTGACCTATTGCTTGTATATTGGATTACGTGTCTGGATTGCCCCTTTATTAAAGCTGCGTTTGGATCTAACTTTCATGTCTCGGAGCAGTTCGTGACAATGACAGTGCATGCAGGAATAACTTAATCAGGTTCTGGTTCTGTTATTATGCTTTATATTCTGTCTTGGAAATTGAAAAGTATTTTTTAAGCTAATGTGTATTTGTTGATGTTGCATTTTTCTGTTTTCTTGTTAATATTAGTTTTGTTTGAAGTCACCTATATGGCAGTGGTGTGCGGTGGTGTTTTAAAATGAGGAGGCAAACTTTTTATGTAAATTTATGTCCCTGTCACACTTACTTTTCCTGGTTAAATAAACATTACATAAAAAAGAGAGACAAAATACAGTTCTATTTTGTATTTTTGCACTAGGCCAATGTAAAGTTCTATTTATTTCATGCAGGTGTGCCCGTATCGGTTTCTGTGCTGGTGCATCCATGTGTCCGGTGCTCGTGTTGGTGCCGGTGTCCATGCCAGTGTGTCCGTGTCCATGCCGGTGTGCTGGTTTCCGTGACGGTGCTGGTGTCTGTGGTAGTGTGTCGATGTCAGTGCTGGTTACCGTACCGGTGCTGGTTTCTGTTCCTGTGCCGGTGTCGGTGTCTTTGGCAGTGTGTCCGTGTCGGTGCCAGTGTGTCCGTGCCAGTGTGTCCGTGTTGTTGCCCACGCCAGTGTGTCCATGCCGGTGTGTCCGTGTCGGTGCTGGTATCCGTTCCTGTGCCGATGTCGGTTTCCGGTGTCTGTGGCCGTGTCCATGCCAGTGTGCCGGTGCTGGTTTCCGTACCGGTGTGTCCGTGTCCCTGCCAGTGTGTCCATGCAGGTGCCGGTTTCTGTGCTGGTGCATCCATGTGCCGGTGTGTCTGTGCCAATGTCCTTGTCGGTGTGCCGGTGTCCGTGTCCGTGCCGGTTTCCATGGCGGTGCTGGTGTCTGTGGCGGTGTGTCCGTGTCGGTGTGCATGCTGGTGCCAGTGTGTGTCCGTGTCTTTAACCCCCTGAGGTCGGCTGTCGCGCCGGCGCGATAGGCTCGTTTTTTTCCGTATGAGTGCAAAAAAAAAATAAAAAAAAAATAATAATTTGTATCTTATATGCTTGTGTTATACATCAATCGATCCTGTTTAGTGTGTATTTTTTTGTGTATGCTCATAATAAAAACAAAGTGTTGTGCTTTTTGCCAAATAAAGAAAAATAAACATGATGCGAGTTCTGCCTACTCTCCGTCAGTGAAGTCAATTCTGAAACGCGTCCGAAAATGAACTGTAACTCAGCGAATACTCAGTCAAACAGGCATACAGTCACACAGGCATGAAGCTTGAATTTTCTTCTTTTAAATGAAGTAATTTTTATGAAAAACAAATATTCACAGTTTATGTAATATGTATGCAAAGAGAGAGATGTCAGTCGTTCTCATCTCAGCTAATTAAGTTTTAATGTGCTCCGCCCACGGAGAGCGCGCGCTATTCAAACGCAAATGTGAGGCGATCCAAACAAACCTGTGAAACGCCCACATCAGCTGGATAACACACACCGCGAGTTCACTTTCAGACTTATGTACTTTACGATGCTGTGAGGAATACTACTATCTTGATAATAATCCTGCAAAAATTTACCTCAGAAGTTCTGGAAGTATCATTTCGAGGAGCAAACGGATCCCGCTGAGGAATTAGGTCAGTTCTGTTTGCTTTGTTCTAATCTGAATGAATGAACGCACAGATGCGTGCTGTTGTGGAGCTACAGCTGGCAAAAATACTGTTTAAATATGAATTGCGTTTCTGTGTATGAATGAATGAACGAACGAACGCACAGATGCGTGCTGTTGTGGAGCTACTACAGCTGGCAAAAATACTGTTTAAATAATATGAATCGCGTTTGAATGAATGAACGCACAGATGCGCGCTGTTGTGGAGCTACTACAGCTGGCAAAAATACTGTTTAAATAATATGAATCGCGTTTGAATGAATGAACGCAAAGATGCGTGCTGTTGTGGAGCTACTACAGCTGGCAAAAATACTGTTTAAATATGAATTGCGTTTCTGTGTATGAATGAATGAACGAACGAACGCACAGATGCGTGCTGTTGTGGAGCTACTACAGCTGGCAAAAATACTGTTTTAATATGAATCGCGTTTGAATGAATGAACGCACAGATGCGCGCTGTTGTGGAGCTACTACAGCTGGCAAAAATACTGTTTATAATATGAATCGCGTTTGAATGAATGAACGCACAGATGTTGTGGAGCTACTACAGCTGGCAAAAATACTGTTTAAATAATATGAATCGCGTTTGAATGAATGAACGCAGAGATGCGTGCTGTTGTGGAGCTACTACAGCTGGCAAAAATACTGTTTAAATATGAATTGCGTTTCTGTGTATGAATGAATGAACGAACGAATGCACAGATGCGCGCTGTTGTGGAGCTACTACAGCTGGCAAAAATACTGTTTAAATAATATGAATCGCGTTTGAATGAATGAACGCACAGATGCGCGCTGTTGTGGAGCTACTACAGCTGGCAAAAATACTGTTTTAATATGAATCGCGAATACAAAGAAAGATTACAGTGGAAATATTGTTACAATTTTAAATGTTGTTGTAATTGTATAACCTTAATTGTATATAAAAATATATATATATATATATATATATATATATATATATATATATATATATATATATATATATATAAGGATAGATGTAAACAAAATCTTAAAAGGTCATTATAAGCCTTCTCTTTAAATAATTTTATTATGCTTTATTAGTTATTTATTATGCTTTATTAGACACATTTGGGAAGAGAATATATTCCAAATCTGAAAATACAGTATGAGAACAATTAACTGCACAATTACTAGAAATGTTTACCTTGGATATTGTACAATTTGCAAGCAAAATTTGTGGAAAAAAACAACAAACCAGTTATATATTGTCCTTGCATTTTTGTGGCTCATTCACACACCTGAATGAAAGGCTCATTACGTATGCAGCCTCATTATGCGGGCCCCATTGACTCCACAGGTGTGAATCACGCCCACCCGCATATGGCCTTTCCAAACAAAAAGTGTTTTACAAGATTTAAATCAATGTATTGTGTTATGTGAATGATTAGGCAGGATGATTTTCACATAATTTTGAAGAAAAAATTCTAGGCAACGTCATCCATTTGTCAAAAGTCTTATTTACATATATTTAGAATGTGTTTTATGGCCTTATTTCAGAAACTTTAGTTTTTTGTTTTTGAAAAAACCATGCATAAACATTATTCTATCAAAAATACAAACATGTACATGCAAGTTGTTCATATATTATGGTAGCCCTGTTTGTGCTAAATAGAGTGAATTTACACCTTTGCCATTAATATGTTTATAAGTGTGATAAGGTTCAGTTCGTCAATAGTAAGGAAGGAAGAAGACAGGGGTCGGCTGGAGCTGGGACGCACGTTTTATTTACTCTTTTCGTACTTAACAGAAATATGCGCACAGAGCGCGTTCACCATGCACATGCACAGCAATACAAAACAATAACTCAGAATTCTCTTTTAGTCGTCTCTTGCAGGATCAGCGTCTCACGAGGTCCCAGCTCGTCTCTCTCTCTCTCTCTCTGTCACTCTCCGGCTTATATCCGGTCTCTCCACGCCAATTACTGAAATCAGACACAGGTGTTCATCATCTGCACTTGACCTACTTACGCTCCGCTCCGCTCCGTCCTCTCTCTCCCGCTACAGACTCAGCAAAACCACGCCCCCCTCGCCACATACCCCCACCGCCCGACTCAGGCCGGGGAGCCATCCGGTCTGCAGCCTCCCCCCCCCTCCTCCTGGAGAGAAAGTCAGCCACAGCCATCTGTACACCCGGCCTGTGGATCACCTGGAACTTAAAAGGCTGTAAAGCTAGATACCAACGAGTGATCCGCGCGTTGGTATCCTTCATGCGGTGGAGCCACTGCAGGGGAGCGTGGTCCGAACAGAGGGTGAACTCCCGCCCCAGGAGGTAATAGCGAAGGGTGAGAACGGCCCATCTGATGGCCAAACACTCCTTCTCTATGGTGCTGTACATCGTCTCTCTCTTAGAGAGCTTTCGACTGATGTACAGCACCGGCCGCTCTTCACCCTCCACCTCCTGGGACAGGACAGCGCCCAACCCCCTGTCCGACGCGTCTGTCTGTAGGATAAAGGGGAGAGAAAAGTCAGGAGCATTTAAGAGCGGACCGCCACACAGAGCAGCCTTTATCCGGGTGAAAGCCTGCTGACACTGCTCCGTCCACTGGACCCTATCTGGTGCTTCCTTTTTAGTTAAATCAGTCAGCGGGCTGGCAGTGTCCGAAAAATTAGGTACAAACCTCCTATAATAACCTGCCAGCCCCAGGAACTGTCTAACCTCCTTTTTGGTCTTGGGTCTCGGACAGGTCGCAACTGCTGCCGTCTTGTCAATTTGTGGACGCACCTGACCATGACCCAAGTGGAAACCCAGATATTTTACTTCCACCCGCCCAATTGCACACTTCTTCGGATTGGCCGTGAGCCCAGCCCTTCTCAGCGTCTTCAGGACAGCTCGCAAATGCTGCATATGTCGCTGCCAATCACCACTATAGATGATGATATCATCTAGGTATGCAGCGGCATATGCAGCATGCGGCCGGAGAATTCTGTCCATCAGACGCTGAAAGGTGGCCGGAGCCCCGAACAACCCGAACGGAAGGGTAACAAATTGGTGTAATCCGAACGGCGTCGTGAAAGCTGTCTTTTCTTTGGTCATGGGGGACAAGGGGATCTGCCAATAACCCTTAGTTAGGTCCAGTGTCGAATAAAAACGAGCAGTGCCGAGTCGATCAAGCAATTCGTCAACCCTAGGCATTGGATATGCGTCGAATTTCGACACAGCATTCACCTTTCTGTAATCCACACAGAACCGTACTGAGCCGTCCGTTTTAGGCACTAAAACTATCGGGCTCGCCCAGTCACTGTTGGATTCTTCTATTACTCCCATTTCTAACATCGCTTCTAATTCACTCTGAACTACTTTTTTCTTGTGTTCTGGTAATCTATACGGCCGGCTGCGAACAACCACGCCCGGCTCAGTCTCAACGTGGTGCTGAATGAGATTCGTTCGGCCAGGCAGGGGTGAAAACACATCAGCAAAATCTGCTTGTATAGATTTTATATCAGTGAGCTGCGAAGGTGAGAGGTGGTCTCCTCCAGGGGCCAGAGCGAGGGATTGAGATTTTGAACTCACTTCTGGACCGAGATCCTCCTCCCCACTCACTACCGTCGCCAGCATCACTGACTCCGCCTCCGACCATTTTTTAAGCAGGTTGAGGTGATATATTTGATGTGCACCACCCCTATCCGTTCGAACTACCTCATAGTTGAGATCACCAACTCGCCGTGTAACCTCAAAGGGTCCTTGCCACTTTGCGAGTAACTTTGAACTAGAAGTAGGGAGTAATACAAGTACTTTATCCCCCGGTGCGAATTGACGTAGTCTAGCCCCCCTGTTGTACAACCGACTCTGCTTGTCTTGTGCCTGTAACAAATTCTCCATTGAAAGCCGCCCCAAAGTGTGGAGTTTTGTTCTCAGGTCCATGACATATTGAATTTCATTTTTGCTATTAGAAGGTCCGTCCTCCCAAGTTTCTCTAAGGACATCTAACACCCCACGGGGCTGACGTCCATAGAGAAGCTCGAAGGGGGAAAACCCCGTGGAGGCTTGCGGGACCTCCCGTACAGCGAACAAGAGGGGTTCTAACCACTTATCCCAATTTTTGGCGTCCTCCTGTACGAACTTACGAATCATGGATTTCAACGTGCGATTAAACCGTTCGACCAGCCCGTCTGTCTGTGGGTGATAGACACTTGTTCGAATTGATTTAATGCCCAATAATTCGTACAGCTCGCGAATAGTACGTGACATAAACGCCGTGCCCTGATCGGTGAGGATTTCTTTCGGAATCCCCACCCGGGAGATTAATTGAAACAGTGCACTCGCCACACTCTTGGCAGAAATAGTGCGGAGAGGCACTGCCTCAGGATACCGCGTTGCATAATCCACCAGAACTAATGCAAAGCGGTGTCCCCGTGCTGACCGTTCTAATGGCCCGATGAGGTCCATACCAATTCGTTCGAAGGGGACCTGCATTAATGGTAAGGGGCACAATGGTGCTTTTGGGGTGGCCGGTGGATTCACCAACTGACATTCACGACAAGACGCGCACCACCTGCGCACGTTCTCGTGAATGCCCGGCCAAAAGAACCGGGCCATGAGACGGTTTAGTGTAGCCGTTTGTCCTAAATGCCCGGCCATTGGATTACAATGAGCCGCCTGGAAAAGCATTTCCCGACGGCTTCTCGGTATTAATAACTGGGTTGTATCTTGCTTTGTCTGGGCGTCTTGGGTCACCCGATACAACTTATCTTTTAAAATTGAAAAATAAGGATAGGAGAGCGGTTGTTCAGGATGAAGAAGCTGACCGTCGATAGAGCGAACCTGATCAAAGGCATTTTTCAGCGTTTCATCCCGTGACTGCTCCAGGGGAAAATCATCACGCTCAGGGAGGATGTTTCGCTCCAGAGCACTCTGTTCCCCTGAAACAGGCTCCGGAGGTTCCGGTTCAGCCTCCCCCAACTGTGCAACCGCTATACTACCCTTCTCTCTTTTCTCCCAAGCGGCATCCGAACATAAATATCCCAATAATTTATTAAACGAGGGCCAATTAGTACCCAAAATTATCGGATGCCGGAGGTGCGGATTAACTGCCACCTCTACTCTATGCTTTTCTCCCCTGAATTGAATATCCACAGGCAAAATAGGATAACTCACCACTTCCCCGTGCACACACCGAACCTTAACCACGCGGCTATTATCCAATGCCCTAGGTTGAATCAGGCTTTGATGTATGGAGGATTGGTTACATCCTGAATCCACCAGAGCCTGATATGTACCCCCCTTGATACTCACTGGTATTTGGTATAGGCCAGCTTGATCGAGGGCAGCCTGTGGCGCGTCGGGGACCCGGATCAATGTCCCCACCTCCATCACTGGACATCGATCAATAAAATGTCCTGGGTCCCCGCAGCGCCAACAGGCCGGCCCAGACTTTACCGCCGCCCTGGCGGCAGGAAGCGGGTCAAGCGATTGGCGTGGAGAGAGCGGTGATGGAGGGGCCGGGGTGAAGAGTCCCGTGGACGAACTCCCTCCCCTGGGAGGAACTCTGGGGATCGCTGATGGCTCCGTCGGATAACCAGCTCTCCACCGGGGCGCTGGTTTCGGCGGGAGTCCTCCACGGGTCCTGGGAAGGGGAACGGGTTTGGAGGGAGAGAGAGGAGAGGGAGAGAGAGAGAGAGAGAGAGAGGCAGATGGTAGAGGGTCGCCGACCCCTGGGCACGCCACCATTTGGTCCTCCGCCAGCTGGATGGCCTGGTTCAGCGACGTCGGGCGGTGGCACTGGACCCACTGCGCAGTTTTCCTCGGCAGCCTGGCCACGAACTGCTCCAGTACCACACGATCGATCACATCCTCGACGTCGCTACTGTCGGCCATCAACCATTTGCGGCAGGAGTCCCGGAGCTGCTGTGCCATCACGAAGGGTCGGCCGGACTCTTCCAGTGTCAGGGTCCTGAACCGCTGGCGATGCTGCTCCGGCGTCCGACCGACCCGCTGCAGGATGGCACGCTTGAGGTCCTGGTAGACCAGGAGGTTTTGGACTGGCAGTTGGTGTGCGGCTACCTGCGCTTCTCCTGACAGCAGGGGGATCAGCCGCATTGGCCAGTCTCCGGTGGGCCATCCCCGGGCCTCTGCCGACTTCTCAAACAGATCCAAGAAGGCCTCTGGATCATCATGAGGCCCCATCTTGTTGAGCGGCAGAGGAGATGTACTGTCCTTGGGGATGGCCCGAGCCTCCCGGTCTACCCAGCTCCGGAACAGCTCGCGGTCTTCATGCTGGGATCGGAGGAGCGCTTCGAAGCGTTTGTCCTGCTCCTCCTTGATCGCCAGCAGATGTTGGTGTTGCTCCTGATGAAGACCGGCGAGCGACTGGATGATGTCCGCAAATGGTGTACCTGACGGGGACTGCATGGCGGCGGCGATCTTCTTCCTTCCCGGGTTTCGGCACCACTGTGATAAGGTTCAGTTCGTCAATAGTAAGGAAGGAAGAAGACAGGGGTCGGCTGGAGCTGGGACGCACGTTTTATTTACTCTTTTCGTACTTAACAGAAATATGCGCACAGAGCGCGTTCACCATGCACATGCACAGCAATACAAAACAATAACTCAGAATTCTCTTTTAGTCGTCTCTTGCAGGATCAGCGTCTCACGAGGTCCCAGCTCGTCTCTCTCTCTCTCTCTCTGTCACTCTCCGGCTTATATCCGGTCTCTCCACGCCAATTACTGAAATCAGACACAGGTGTTCATCATCTGCACTTGACCTACTTACGCTCCGCTCCGCTCCGTCCTCTCTCTCCCGCTACAGACTCAGCAAAACCACGCCCCCCTCGCCACAATAAGCAACTGAAAAAAGCACAAATGTCAGGGCATGTCAGAACATCTCAAGGACCCCAAAAACCCCTCAGACCCCAGAGGGTTAATAGTAGCTGTAATAAGTATCAATGTATAATTAGGGCCCAAGCCCTGAAAGGGCGAAGGCCCTATTGTTTCCGTAAGGATTATTAGGGCCCAAGTCCTGAAAGGGCGAAGGCCCTATTGTTTCCGGTAGGATTATTATTAGGGCCCAAGCCCTGAAAGGGCGAAGGCCCTATTGTTTTCGGTAGGATTATTATTATTATTATTAGGGCCCAAGCCCTGAAAGGGCGAAGGCCCTATTGTTTTCGGTAGGATTATTTATTATTATTATTATTATTCTTATTTTTCTGTCAACCTTTCGGGCACTTATGAGACCCTTAACGTGCTCGAAAACTCTTGAAACTTTGCACACGGGTCAGAACCCGTGGCCATCAGGGCTGGGCTGAAGCTGGTACCCGGGCGTGGCCGGGTGGCTCGACAGCGCCCCCTTGAACGGGGTCCGAAAACTTGGTCCATAAATCAGACACGCTTGCATGTAATAATATGAAACTCGGTACACATATAGATCTCATCGGGCCGAACAACTTTCGTACTTTTACTTTTTACGCCAGCCCAACAGGAAGTCGGCTATTATGGGTTGTTTTGAAACGCATGCTGTGGAATTTAATGTACTCCTCCTAGAGAATTCATCCAATCGCCTCCAAACTCGGTCAGCATGAAGTCAAGACATTGAGGATGCTAAATTGCGGACGGATTTTTGATATCTTGAACGGTTTGGCCGTGGCGAGGAAACGAATTTATGGCGAAAAAATGAAACAGGAAGTGTGTTATAACTTCTGCATACATTAACTGATCTTGATGAAACTTCAGCAGTGTGTTCGTTGTAAGAGGCCGATCGCACAGATGTGACTATTGTGAGTCAAAGTTATAGCGCCACCAACAGGCAGCAGGAAGTACATCACTATTAAAATGCTTTGAAATCAGTGTCTTATTTTTACCCGATTTGCTTCAAACTTTATGTGTACAATGTAGACACACGGCAGATGTAAACCTGTGAAAGGATTATTGATATCTTAGATACTGTTGCCGTGGCAACGCATCAAACTTTAATATTATTTTTTGATGCTTTTGAGACTCTTAACATACTTGAAATTGCATGAAACTCAACAGACACATCACATTTATTAGCCCGTAGACATGTGCAAAGTTTCAGAAACGGGCGTGGTGGAATGGCTCAGTAGCGCCACCTTTAGTCAAAAATGGGGGCTTAGTTTTTCCTAGAATCACAAAACTTGGTATGTGTATTGTTCTCATCAAGACGGACAACTTTCTAATTTACATGAACCATCTCCGACCAACAGGAAGAGAGATATTTTGGTTTGAATGTGGATTTTCTGAAGAATTTTCTCTCCCTCTCTCTGTGTCTGTGTGTGTGTGAGGGGAGGGGGGGATTGGACTATTGCTTTTATATTGTTAATCAAGGTTTCAGGGGCTTTTGGGGTCCTTAACGTGCTCAAAAACTCTTGAAACTTTGCACACAGGTCAGAACCCACGGCCATCAGGGCCGGGCTGAAGCTGGGACCCGGGCGTGGCTGGGGGGCTCAACAGCGCCCCCTTGAACGGGGTTCTAAAACTTGATCCATATATCAAACACGCTCGCATGAATTAATATGAAACTCGGTACACATATAGATCTCATCGGGCCGAACAACTTTACCCCGGTCAAGTTTTACGCCAGCCCAACAGGAAGTCGGCTATTATGGGTTGTTTGGAAAACGCTTGCTGTGGAATGTGAAATACTCCTCCTAGAAAATTCACCGTGTCCCCTTCAAACTCGGTGTGCATGTAGTCAAGACTTTGAGGATGCTAAATTGCGGACGGATTTTTGATATCTCGAACGGTTTGGCTGTGGCGAGGAATCGAATTTATGGCGAGAAAAGAGAAACACGGAAGTGGAATAACTTCTGCATACATTAACTGATCTTGATGAAACTTCAGCAGTGTGTTCGTGGTAAGAGGCCGATCAGATGGATGTAGCTATTGTGAGTCAAAGTTATAGCGCCACCAACTGGCAGCAGGAAGTGTGTCACTTTCAACATGCTTTTGACAAAAGTGGGGGGGTTAGTTTTAACTACAGTAAAGAAAAAACAGTTTGTATATTGTTCTCATCAAGCCGGACAACTTTCTAATTTACATTCAATAGCTCTGGCCATCAGGAAGTCAGATATTTTGGTCTGAATGTGAATTTTTTTGCAAAATCAGCCTCTGAATTTTTAGCCACTCCTCTTAAACTATTTATTTTATTCGTACCAAACTTTTTCAACATGATGAAACTACATTAAATATGCTAAATTGTGAATGGATAATAAATATCTCAAACGGTTTTGCTATGGCGAGGGATTAAAGTAATGTCCAAAAAGGAAACACTAAAAATCTTCTAAAAATGTAATTATATACCATTTATTTCTATATAAAAGAATACAAATATCACAACTAAACCCATTTTATTCTGTTTTTGCAATTCAAGAAGAATGAAAAAGTTAAAACAGGCTATTTAGTGCTATTTGGTTCAACAAAAAAGCAAACATAGGGCTATACTGCCCTCTTGTGTCCAAAAGGACATCAAAATAGTATATAAAACTTTTTACCAGGTAGGCCAATATTGTATTTAAATGTACATTTATTAGGTATGTGTCTGAGGATATTTTCCCACCGGTTAATCGACGTGTGACACGAGTGGGTGCTTTTAAATCGCTAATATAATAGTGAAAGAAAAATAATGATAATGTTGCACACACAAATCACACACATGTGGGAAAGAATAAACAACACTAAACCGCCATTAGGTGTCGCCAGGCATCCATCTTAATAAGCGAGTCATTGATTCATTCGTTCAAACGATTCGTTCGAATGAGTCGATCATGATTAAGACAGATGTTTATGGATTGATCATTCAATCTTTGAGTCAACCGATTCGTTAAAAATGCTGAATCGTTCAGTTATGAGAAAACACGTGATAAGTGATGGTTCTGCCGTGATCTTTGTTTAACTATTTTCGCTGCTGAAACAGAACAAAAACAGTCAACATTGCATCTAAAATGTAAGTGACTTAATTGTAACTGTTTATTAACCTGCTGTATGAAATCTAGGGGTGGGAGAAAAAAATTATTCTTAGATGCATCGCGATGCGGACGTGGACGATTCTGAATCGATTCACAAATGTCAAAAAATCGATTCTCTAAAAAAAATTTTTCTAATAACGTAATATTGACGGAAGGCAAAAGGCGGAACTCTAAGCGGACGTGCGTGCAGTCTGTGGCGCGCACATAACAGAGAAGTTTCTTCTGCTCACCAAGGCTGCATTTATTTGATTAAAAATACAAACAAAAACAGTAATATTGTAAAATATTATTCCAATTTAAAACAGCTGCTTTCTATTTTAATATATTTTAAACTGTTATTTATTCCTGTGATCAAAGCTGAGTTTTCAGCATCATTACTCCAGTCGTCACTGTCACATGATCCTTCAGAAATTATTCTAATATGATGATTGATACTCAAGAAACATTCATTATTATTTTAAATGTCGAAAACAGTTGTGTACAGTCTTTGATGAATAGTTCAAAAGAACAGCATTTATCTGAAATCTAAAGCTTTTGTAACATTAAACACTACCGCTCAAAAGTTTTGGGTTAGTAATAATTAAAATTTTATTTTTTGGGGAAATAAATAAAATAAATCAGTACTTTTATTTATGAAGGATGAGTTAAACTGATCAACAGTTACAGTAAAGACATTTATAATGTTAAAAATATATATATTTGAAATATATGCTGTTCTTTTGAACTTTACATTCATCAAAGCATTTTGAAAAAAAAAAATCTGTACACAACTGTTTTCAACATTGAAAATAATAATGAATATTTATTGAGCATCAATCATCATATTAGTATGATTTCTGAAGGATCATGTGACACTGAAGACGGGAGTAATGATGCTGAAAACTCAACTTTGATCACAGAAATGAATTACTATGTAAAATATTTAAAAATTGAAAACAGCTGTTTTAAATTGGAATAATATTTCACAATATTACTGTTTTTGTTTGTATTTTTAATCAATAAATGCAGCCTTGGTGAGCAGAAGAGACTTCTCCTAAAAACATAAAAAATCTTACTGACCCCAAACTTTTGAACAATAATATATATATATATATATATATATATATATATATATATATATATATATATATATATATATATATATATATATACATACATATATATGTATGTGTGTGTATGTATGTATGTATATATATATATATATATAAATATAGCTGCGAGCAGCGATGGAGGGCCAAAGCCGGCGGTACCGCCACCCCGGTGCCTTTTATTATTATTATTATTATTATTATTATTATTATTATTATTTTGTCAACCTTTCGGCCACTTTTGGGGCCCTTAACATGCTCGAAAACTCTTGAAATTTTGCACTCAGGTCAGAACCCGCGGCCATCAGGGCCGGACTGAAGCTGGTACCCGGGCGTGGCAGTGGGGCTCGACAGCGCCCCCTGGAACGGGATCCAAACACGTGTCCATAAATCAAACACGCTTGCATGTAATAATATGAAACTCGGTACACATATAGATCTCATCGGGCCGAACAACTTTCGTGCTCTAAGTTTTACGCCAGCCCAACAGGAAGTCGGCTATTTAGGGTTGTTTGGAAACGCATGCTGTGGAATTTAATGTACTCCTCCTAGGGAATTCATCGATTCGCCTCCAAACTCGGTGTGCATGAAGTCAAGACATTGAGGATGCTAAATTGCGGACGGATTTTTGATATCTCGAACGGTTTGGCCGTGGCGAGGAAACGAATTTATGGCGAAAAAATGAAACAGGAAGTGTGTTATAACTTCTGCATACATTAACTGATCTTTAACAAACTTCAGCAGTGTGTTCGTTGTAAGAGGCCGATCGCACAGATGTGACTATTGTGAGTCAAAGTTATAGCGCCACCAACAGGCAGCAGGAAGTACATCACTATTAAAATGCTTTGAAATCACTGTCTTATTTTTACCAGATTTGCTTCAAACTTTATGTGTACAATGTAGACACACGGCAGATGTAAACCTGTGAAAGAATTATTGATATCTTAGATACTGTTGCCGTGGCAACGCATCAAATTTTAATATTCTTTTTTTATGCTTTTGAGACTCTTAACATACTTGAAATTGCATGAAACTCGACAGACACATCACATTTATTATCCAGTAGACATGTGCAAAGTTTCAGAAACGGGCGTGGTGAGGGGCTCAGTAGCGCCACCTTTAGTCATAAGTGGGGGTGTTAGTTTTATCAACAGCAACAAAACTTGGTATGTGTATTGTTCTCATCAAGACGGACAACTTTCTAATTTACATGAACCATCTCTGACCAACAGGAAGAGAGATATTTTGGTTTGAATGTGGATTTTCTGAAGAATTTTCTCTCCCTCTCTCTGTGTCTGTGTGTGTGTGAGGGGAGGGGGGGATTTGACTATTGCTTTTATATTGTTAATCAAGGTTTCAGGGGCTTTTGGGGTCCTTAACGTGCTCAAAAACTCTTGAAACTTTGCACACAGGTCAGAACCCACGGCCATCAGGGCCGGGCTGAAGCTGGGACCCGGGCGTGGCTGGGGGGCTCAACAGCGCCCCCTTGAACGGGGTTCTAAAACTTGATCCATATATCAAACACGCTCGCATGAATTAATATGAAACTCGGTACACATATAGATCTCATCGGGCCGAACAACTTTATCCCGGTCAAGTTTTACGCCAGCCCAACAGGAAGTCAGCTATTATGGGTTGTTTGGAAAACGCTTGCTGTGGAATGTGAAATACTCCTCCTAGAAAATTCACCGTGCCCCCTTCAAACTCGGTGTGGATGTAGTCAAGACATTGAGGATGCTAAATTGCGGACGGATTTTTGATATCTCGAACGGTTTGGCTGTGGCGAGGAATCAAATTTATGGCGAGAAAAGAGAAACACGGAAGTGGAATAACTTCTGCATACATTAACTGATCTTGATGAAACTTCAGCAGTGTGTTCGTGGTAAGAGGCCGATCAGATGGATGTAGCTATTGTGTGTCAAAGTTATAGCGCCACCAACTGGCAGCAGGAAGTGTGTCACTTTCAAAATGCTTTGAAGTCACCCTCTTAATTTTACCCGATTTGCTTAAAACTTTATGTGTATAATGTAAACACACGGCAGATGTAGACCTGTGAAATGATTATTGATATCTTAGATACTGTTGCCGTGGCAACGCATCAAATTTTAATATTCTTTTCGGATGCGTTTGAGACTCTTAACATGCTTGAAATTGGATGAAACTCGACAGACACATAACACTTATTAGCCAGTAGACATGTGAAAAGTTTCAGAAACGGGCGTGGCAGGGGGGCTCAACAGCGCCCTCTTGAACAGGGTCTGAAAACTTGGTCCATATATCAAACACGCTTGCATGAATTAATATGAAACTCGGTACACATATAGATTTCATGGGGCCGAACAACTTTCCCTCTGTCAAGTTTCACGCCAGCCCAACAGGAAGTCGGCTATTATGGGTTGTTTGGAAAACGCTTGCTGTGGAATGTGATGTACTCCTCCTAGAGAATTCATTCAATCACCTCCAAACTCAGTCAGCATGAAGTCAAGACATTGAGGATGCTAAATTGCGAACGGATTTTTGATATCTCGAACGGTTTGGCTGTGGCGAGGAATCGAATTTATGGCGAGAAAAGAGAAACACGAAGTGGAATAACTTCTGCATACATTAACTGATCTTGATGAAACTTCAGCAGTGTGTTCGTGGTAAGAGGCCGATCAGATGGATGTAGCTATTGTGAGTCAAAGTTATAGCGCCACCAACTGGCAGCAGGAAGTGTGTCACTTTCAACATGCTTTTGACAAAAGTGGGGGGGTTAGTTTTAACTACAGTAAAGAAAAAATAGTTTGTATATTGTTCTCATCAAGCCGGACAACTTTCTAATTTACATTCATTAGCTCCAGCCATCAGGAAGTCAGATATTTTGGTCTGAATGTGATTTTTTTTTGCTAAATCAGCCTCTGAATTTTTAGCCACTCCTCTTAAACTATTTATTTTATTCGTACCAAACTTTTTCAACATGATGAAACTACATTAAATATGCTAAATTGTGAATGGATAATAAATATCTTAAACGGTTTTGCTATGGCGAGGGATTAAAGTAATGTCCAAAAAGGAAACACTAAAAATCTTCTAAAAATGTAATTATATACCATTTATTTCTATATAAAAGTATACAAATATCACAACTAAACCCATTTTATTCTGTTTTTGCAATTCAAGAAGAATGAAAAAGTTAAAACAGGCTATTTAGTGCTATTTGGTTCAACAAAAAAGCAAACATAGGGCTATACTGCCCTCTTGTGTCCAAAAGGACATCAAAATAGTATATAAAACTTTTTACCAGGTAGGCCAATATTGTATTTAAATATACATTTATTAGGTATGTGTCTGAGGATATTTTCCCACCGGTTAATCGACGTGTGACACGAGTGGGTGCTTTTAAATCGCTAATATAATAGTGAAAGAAAAATAATGATAATGTTGCACACACAAATCACACACATGTGGGAAAGAATAAACAACACTAAACCGCCATTAGGTGTCGCCAGGCATCCATCTTAATAAGCGAGTCATTGATTCATTCGTTCAAACGATTCGTTCGAATGAGTCGATCATGATTAAGACAGATGTTTATGGATTGATCATTCAATCTTTGAGTCAACCGATTCGTTAAAAATGCTGAATCGTTCAGTTATGAGAAAACACGTGATAAGTGATGGTTCTGCCGTGATCTTTGTTTAACTATTTTCGCTGCTGAAACAGAACAAAAAGTCAACATTGCATCTAAAATGTAAGTGACTTAATTGTAACTGTTTATTTGTATGAAATCTAGGGGTGGGAGAAAAAAATTATTCTTAGATGCATCGCGATGCGGACGTGGACGATTCTGAATCGATTCACAAATGTCAAAAAATCGATTCTCTAAAAAAATATTTTCTAATAACGTAATATTGACGGAAGGCAAAAGGCGGAACTCTAAGCGGGCGTGCGTGCAGTCTGTGGCGCGCACATAACAGAGAAGTTTCTTCTGCTCACCAAGGCTGCATATATTTGATTAAAAATACAAACAAAAACAGTAATATTGTAAAATATTATTCCAATTTAAAACAGCTGCTTTCTATTTTAATATATTTTAAACTGTTATGTATTCCTGTGATCAAAGCTGAGTTTTCAGCATCATTACTCCAGTCGTCACTGTCACATGATCCTTCAGAAATTATTCTAATATGATGATTGATACTCAAGAAACATTCATTATTATTTTAAATGTCGAAAACAGTTGTGTACAGTCTTTGATGAATAGAAAGTTCAAAAGAACAGCATTTATCTGAAATCTAAAGCTTTTGTAACGTTAAACTCTACCGCTCAAAAGTTTTGGGTTAGTAATAATTAAAATTTTATTTTTGGGGTAAATAAATAAAATAAATCAGTACTTTTATTTATGAAGGATGAGTTAAACTGATCAACAGTTACAGTAAAGACATTTATAATGTTAAAAATATATATATTTGAAATATATGCTGTTCTTTTGAACTAACATTCATCAAAGCATTTTGAAAAAAAAAATCTGTACACAACTGTTTTCAACATTGAAAATAATAATGAATATTTATTGAGCATCAATCATCATATTAGTATGATTTCTGAAGGATCATGTGACACTGAAGACTGGAGTAATGATGCTGAAAACTCAACTTTGATCACAGAAATGAATTACTATGTAAAATATTTAAAAATTGAAAACAGCTGTTTTAAATTGGAATAATATTTCACAATATTACTGTTTTTGTTTGTATTTTTAATCAATAAATGCAGCCTTGGTGAGCAGAAGAGACTTCTCCTAAAAACATTAAAAATCTTACTGACCCCAAACTTTTGAACAATAATATATATATATATATATATATATATATATATATATATATATATATATATATATATATATATATATATATACTAGGGCTGGGGTAAACGATTATTAATTAAACGATTAGTCGGCGATTATTTTATCGATTAGTCGACTAATCTAACGACTAATTGGAATTATTTATCCTGTCTGTTATTCGCATATCTCTGTCGAACCGTTACTCCGATGGATTTCAAACTCGACAGCTGTCTGGGCACGAGTAAGTGCAGTGCCAAGTTTGACGTTGTTTGGATGAGAAATGCAAAAGATATGTCAAATATATCGGTAAAAGAAGCACTTAGAAGGTTGTGGTTTAAAAATAAACATTCTGACATAAACACACTGTTTACTTCTGAATAATATAGTATAAATGTGATAAATCCTTTTTTTTAATGCAATTAATCCATTGAATCAAAGTTATTTTTCACATTGAAACTGTTCAAAATACACAACAAAGTAAGTTGATCCACATATGACAGCCTCTGAACTCGGTCAATACTAATCTGGACTAAACATCTAGGCTACATTCAATAAGCCATCGCTAAGAAATACCTTCTGAACGACGGCGACCTTCTTTTTTGACGGCGATCATCTGTAAAATGGCTTAGGTCCTGCTCGGTTTTCGTTGACTTTTAGTACAAGAATTGAAAGTTTTTTGAAAGATCCCCTGGGGTTAACGTGTCAGCATTCGACAGAAGTTTGACGCTGTCGTGTGAGAACAAGCAACAGTCGGCATTTCTCTTCCTCCCGCGTGCCTCATCTTCTTAATCTCCTCACGTAAATGATTAGATTTCGATGGCTTACGTTTCTTCCCTACGGCAGAATCCACCACAGGTTCATCAATGCCGTCAAATGTATTAATTTTTTTGTTTGTTTGTTGATCAAAAAGTGCAAAGTAGATAAGGAAAACTAGGATGTCGGGTGTCAGAGCGCCACTGTTACTGTTTACAATGCGTGGAATGGTGCGCTGTGATTGGTTGAGCGGATTTATGGCATTCTGCAGAGAAAGGAGACTGGCGTTTGTCGCGGTTTGGAAAGAAAGGGAGAAAACATGGCAGAATAACACGGTGGGCGGTGTGAGTGTGGCGAGCTGTACCTCCGGGAATGGTGCAAAAAAATAAATAAATAAATAATAAAGAAGCGTCGACGCAAAAAATATGACGTCGCGTCGACGAACCGCTACAGCACTAATATATACATATATATGTATGTGTGTGTATGTATATATATATATATATATATATATATATATATATATATATATATATATATATATATATATATATATAAATATAGCTGCGAGCAGCGATGGAGGGCCCAAGCCGGCGGTACCGCCACCCCGGTGCCTTTAGGTAACTAAAGGCACTGGGGTTGCGGTGCCACCGGCTTGGGCCCGTAATCGCTGCTCGCAGCTATATTTATATTTATTATTATTATTATTTTGTCAACCTTTCGGCCACTTTTGGGGCCCTTAACATGCTCGAAAACTCTTGAAATTTTGCACACAGGTCAGGACCCGCGGCCATCAGGGCCGGACTGAAGCTGGTACCCGGGCGTGGCAGGGGGGCTCGACAGCGCCCCCTGGAACGGGATCCGAACACTTGTCCATAAATCAGACACGCTTGCATGTAATAATATGAAACTCGGTACACATATAGAACTCATCGGGCCGAACAACTTTCGTGCTCTAAGTTTTACGCCAGCCCAACAGGAAGTCGGCTATTTAGGGTTGTTTGGAAACGCATGCTGTGGAATTTAATGTACTCCTCCTAGGGAATTCATCGATTCGCCTCCAAACTCGGTGTGCATGAAGTCAAGACATTGAGGATGCTAAATTGCGGACGGATTTTTGATATCTCGAACGGTTTGGCCGTGGCGAGGAAACGAATTTATGGTGAAAAAATGAAACAGGAAGTGTGTTATAACTTCTGCATACATTAACTGATCTTGATGAAACTTCAACAGTGTGTTCGTTGTAAGAGGCCGATCGCACAGATGTGACTATTGTGAGTCAAAGTTATAGCGCCACCAACAGGCAGCAGGAAGTACATCAGTATTAATATGCTTTGAAATCACTGTCTTATTTTTACCAGATTTGCTTTAAACTTTATGTGTACAATGTAGACACACGGCAGATGCAAACCTGTGAAAGGATTATTGATATCTTAGATATTGTTGCCGTGGCAACGCATCAAACTTTAATATTCTTTTTTTATGCTTTTGAGACTCTTAACATACTTGAAATTGCATGAAACTCGACAGACACATCACATTTAGTATCCAGTAGACATGTGCAAAGTTTCAGAAACGGGCGTGGTGAGGGGCTCAGTAGCGCCACCTTTAGTCATAAGTGGGGGGGTTAGTTTTATCAACAGCAACAAAACTTGGTATGTGTATTGTTCTCATCAAGACGGACAACTTTCTAATTTACATGAACCATCTCTGACCAACAGGAAGAGAGATATTTTGGTTTGAATGTGGATTTTCTGAAGAATTTTCTCTCCCTCTCTCTGTGTGTGTGTGAGAGGAGGGGGGGATTTGACTATTGCTTTTATATTGTTAATCAAGGTTTCAGGGGCTTTTGGGGTCCTTAACGTGCTCAAAAACTCTTGAAACTTTGCACACAGGTCAGAACCCACGGCCATCAGGGCCGGGCTGAAGCTGGTACCCGGGCGTGGCTGGGGGGCTCAACAGCGCCCCCTTGAACGGGGTTCTAAAACTTGATCCATATATCAAACACGCTCGCATGAATTAATATGAAACTCGGTACACATATAGATCTCATCGGGCCGAACAACTTTACCCCGGTCAAGTTTTACGCCAGCCCAACTGGAAGTCGGCTATTATGGGTTGTTTGGAAAACGCTTGCTGTGGAATGTGAAATACTCCTCCTAGAAAATTCACAGTGTCCCCTTCAAACTCGGTGTGCATGTAGTCAAGACTTTGAGGATGCTAAATTGCGGACGGATTTTTGATATCTCGAACGGTTTGGCTGTGGCGAGGAATCGAATTTATGGCGAGAAAAGAGAAACACGGAAGTGGAATAACTTCTGCATACATTAACTGATCTTGATGAAACTTCAACAGTGTGTTCGTGGTAAGAGGCCGATCAGATGGATGTAGCTATTGTGAGTCAAAGTTATAGCGCCACCAACTGGCAGCAGGAAGTGTGTCACTTTCAACATGCTTTTGACAAAAGTGGGGGGGTTAGTTTTAACTACAGTAAAGAAAAAATAGTTTGTATATTGTTCTCATCAAGCCGGACAACTTTCTAATTTACATTCAATAGCTCTGGCCATCAGGAAGTCAGATATTTTGGTCTGAATGTGAATTTTTTTGCAAAATCAGCCTCTGAATTTTTAGCCACTCCTCTTAAACTATTTATTTTATTCGTACCAAACTTTTTCAACATGATGAAACTACATTAAATATGCTAAATTGTGAATGGATAATAAATATCTCAAACGGTTTTGCTATGGCGAGGGATTAAAGTAATGTCCAAAAAGGAAACACTAAAAATCTTCTAAAAATGTAATTATATACCATTTATTTCTATATAAAAGAATACAAATATCACAACTAAACCCATTTTATTCTGTTTTTGCAATTCAAGAAGAATGAAAAAGTTAAAACAGGCTATTTAGTGCTATTTGGTTCAACAAAAAAGCAAACATAGGGCTATACTGCCCTCTTGTGTCCAAAAAGACATCAAAATAGTATATAAAACTTTTTACCAGGTAGGCCAATATTGTATTTAAATATACATTTATTAGGTATGTGTCTGAGGATATTTTCCCACCGGTTAATCGACGTGTGACACGAGTGGGTGCTTTTAAATCGCTAATATAATAGTGAAAGAAAAATAATGATAATGTTGCACACACAAATCACACACGTGGGAAAGAATGATGCTTTTAAACAACACTAAACCGCCATTAGGTGTCGCCAGGCATCCATCTTAATAAGCGAGTCATTGATTCATTCGTTCAAACGATTCGTTCGAATGAGTCGATCATGATTTAGACAGATGTTTATGGATTGATCATTCAACCTTTGAGTCAACCGATTCGTTAAAAATGCTGAATCGTTCAGTTATGAGAAAACACGTGATGCGTGATGGTTCTGCCGTGATCTTTGTTTAACTATTTTCGCTGCTGAAACAGAACAAAAACAGTCAACATTGCATCTAAAATGTAAGTGACTTAATTGTAACTGTTTATTAACCTGTTGTATGAAATCTAGGGGTGGGAGAAAAAATGTATTCTTAGATGGATCACGATGCGGACGTGGACGATTCTGAATCGATTCACAAATGTCAAAAAATCGATTCTCTAAAAAAATATTTTTCTAATAACGTAATATTGACGGAAGGCAAAAGGCGGAACTCTAAGCGGACGGGCGTGCAGTCTGTGGCGCGCACATAACAGAGAAGTTTCTTCTGCTCACCAAGGCTGCATTTATTTGATTAAAAATACAAACAAAAACAGTAATATTGTAAAATATTATTCCAATTTAAAACAGCTGCTTTCTATTTTAATATATTTTAAACTGTTATTTATTCCTGTGATCAAAGCTGAGTTTTCAGCATCATTACTCCAGTCGTCACTGTCACATGATCCTTCTGAAATTATTCTAATATGATGATTGATACTCAAGAAACAATCATTATTATTTTAAATGTTGAAAACAGTTGTGTACAGTCTTTGATGAATAGAAAGTTCAAAAGAACAGCATTTATCTGAAATCTAAAGCTTTTGTAACGTTAAACACTACCGCTCAAAAGTTTTGGGTTAGTAATAATTAAAATTTTATTTTTGGGGGAAATAAATAAAATAAATCAGTACTTTTATTTATGAAGGATGAGTTAAACTGATCAACAGTTACAGTAAAGACATTTATAATGTTAAAAATATATATATTTGAAATATATGCTGTTCTTTTGAACTTTACATTCATCAAAGCATTTTGAAAAAAAAATCTGTACACAACTGTTTTCAACATTGAAAATAATAATGAATATTTATTGAGCATCAATCATCATATTAGTATGATTTCTGAAGGATCATGTGACACTGAAGACTGGAGTAATGATGCTGAAAACTCAACTTTGATCACAGAAATGAATTACTATGTAAAATATTTAAAAATTGAAAACAGCTGTTTTAAATTGGAATAATATTTCACAATATTACTGTTTTTGTTTGTATTTTTAATCAATAAATGCAGCCTTGGTGAGCAGAAGAGACTTCTCCTAAAAACATTAAAAATCTTACTGACCCCAAACTTTTGAACAATATATATATATATATATATATATATATATATATATATATATATATATATATATATATATATATATATATATATATACATACATATAAATATAGCTGCGAGAAGCGATGGAGGGCCCAAGCCGGCGGTACCGCCACCCCGGTGCCTTTAGGTAACTAAAGGCACCGGGGTTGCGGTGCCACCGGCTTGGGCCCGTAATCGCTGCTCGCAGCTATATTTATTAGGGCCCAAGCCCTGAAAGGGCGAAGGCCCTATTGTTTTCGGTAGGATTATTTGTTATTATTATTATTATTATTTTTTTCTACTTCTCGGGCACTTTTGAGACCCTTAACATGCTCGAAAACTCTTGAAACTTTGCACACAGGTCAGAACCCGCGGCCATCAGGGCCGGGCTGAAGCTGGTACCCGGGAGTGGCAGGGAGGCTCGACAGCGCCCCCTGGAACGGGGTCCGAAAACTTGGTCCATAAATCAAACACGCTTGCATGTAATAATATGAAACTCGGTACACATATAGATCTTATCGGGCCGAACAACTTTCGTGCTCTAAGTTTTACGTCAGCCCAACAGGAAGTCGACTATTATGGGTTGTTTGAAAAACGTATGCTCTGGAATTTGAAATACTCCTCCTAGAATATTTGTCCAATCACAACCAAACTCGGTGTGCATGAAGTCAAGACATTGAGGATGAAAAATTGCCAGGGGATTTTTGATATCTCAAACGGTTTGGCTGTGGCGAGGAAACAAATTTATGGCGAAAAAATGAAACAGGAAGTGTGTTATAACTTCTGCATACATTAACTGATCTTGATGAAACTTCAGCAGTGTGTTCGTTGTAAGAGGCCGATCACATGGATGTGACTATTGTGAGTCAAAGTTATAGCGCCACCAACAGGCAGCAGGAAGTACATCACCTTCAAAATGCTTTGAAATCACTGTCTTATTTTTACCCGATTTGCTTCAAACTTTATGTGTACAATGTAGACACACGGCAGATGTAGACCTGTGAAAGGATTATTGATATCTTAGATACTGTTGCTGTGGCAACGCATCAAACTTTAATATTCTTTTCAGATGCTTTTGAGACTCCTAACATACTTGAAATTCGATGAAATTCGACAGACACATCACATTTATTATCCAGTAGACATGTGCAAAGTTTCAGAAACGGGCGTGGTGAGGGGCTCAGTAGCGCCACCTTTAGTCAAAAATGGGGGCTTAGTTTTAAGTAGAGTCACAAAAATCGTTATGTGTATTGTTCTCATCAAGCCGGACAACTTTCTAATTTATAGTCATAAGCTGTGACCAACAGGAAGAGAGATATTTTGGTTTGAATGTGATTTTTTGGAGAATTCTCTCCCTCTCTCTCTCTGCCTCTACGTCTCTGTGTGTGTGAGGGGTGGGGGGATTTGTCTTTTGAGTGAGATTTCTTTAAAATTCCTGTTTTTCAATGTTTCAGGGGCTTTTGGGGCCTTTAACGTGCTCGAAAACTCTTGAAACTTTGCACACAGGTCAGAACCTGCGGCCATCAGGGCCGGGCTGAAGCTGGTACCCGGGCGTGGCAGGGGGGCTCAACAGCGCCCCCTGGAACGGGATCCGAACACTTGTCCATAAATCAAACACACTTGCATGTAATGATATGAAACTCGGTACACATATAGATCTCATCGGGCCGAACAACTTTCGTGCTCTAAATTTTACGCCAGCCCAACAGGAAGTCGGCAATTATGGGTTGTTTGGAGAACGCTTGCTGTGGAATTTGAAACACTTCTCCTAGAGAATTAATTAAATCGCCACCAAACTCGGTGTGCATGAAGTCAAGACATTGAGGATGCTAAATTGCAGACGGATTTTTGATATCTCAAACGGTTTGGCCGTGGCAAGGAAACGAATTTATGGCGAGAAAAGAGAAACACGAAGTGTTATAACTTCTGCACACATTAACTGATCTTGATGAAACTTCAGCAGTGTGTTCGTGGTAAGAGGCCGATCAGATGGATGTGACTATTGTGAGTCAAAGTTATAGCGCCACCAACAGGCAGCAGGAAGTACATCACTATTAAAATGCTTTGAAATCACTGTCTTATTTTTACCAGATTTGCTTCAAACTTTATGTGTACAATGTAGACACACGGCAGATGTAAACCTGTGAAAGGATTATTGATATCTTAGATACTGTTGCCGTGGCAACGCATCAAACTTTAATATTCTTTTTTTATGCTTTTGAGACTCTTAACATACTTGAAATTGCATGAAACTCGACAGACACATCACATTTATTATCCAGTAGACATGTGCAAAGTTTCAGAAACGGGCGTGGTGAGGGGCTCAGTAGCGCCACCTTTAGTCATAAGTGGGGGGGTTAGTTTTATCAACAGCAACAAAACTTGGTATGTGTATTGTTCTCATCAAGACGGACAACTTTCTAATTTACATGATCTATCTCCGACCAACAGGAAGAGAGATATTTTGGTTTGAATGTGGATTTTCTGAAGAATTTTCTCTCCCTCTCTCTGTGTCTCTGTGTGTGTGAGGGGAGGGGGGATTTGACTATTGCTTTTATATTGTTAATCAAGGTTTCAGGGGATTTTGGGGTCCTTAACATGCTCAAAAACTCTTGAAACTTTGCACACAAGTCAGAACCCCCTGCCATCAGGGACGGGCTGAAGCTGGTACCCGGGCGTGGCAGGGGGGCTCAACAGCGCCCCCTTGAAAGGGGTCCCAAAACTTGGTCCATAGATCAAACACGCTTGCATGAATTAATATGAAACTCGGTACACATATAGATCTCATCGGGCCGAACAACTTTCCCCGGTCAAGTTTTACGCCAGCCCAACAGGAAGTCGGCTATTATGGGTTGTTTGGAAAACGCTTGCTGTGGAATGCGAAGTACTCCTCCTAGAGAATTCATCCAATCCCCACCAAACTCGGTTTGCATGAAGTCAAGACATTGAGGATTCTAAATTGCGGACGGATTTTTGATATCTCGAACGGTTTGGCCGTGGCGAGGAAACGAAATTATGGCGAGAAAAGAGAAACACGAAGTGGTATAACTTCTGCATACATTAACTGATCTTCATGAAACTTCACCAGTGTGTTCGTGGTAAGAGGCCGATCAGATGGATGTAACTATTGTGAGCCAAAGTTATAGCGCCACCAACTGGCAGCAGGAAGTGTGTCACTTTCAACATGCTTTTGACAAAAGTGGGGGGGTTAGTTTTACCAACAGTTCCAAAAATCAGTATATATATTGGGCTCATCGAGTCAGACAACTTTCTAATTTACAGTTATTAGCTCAGAGCAAAAGGAAGTCAGATATTTTGGTTTGAATGTGGATTTTTTGGATATTTCAGACATTGAGTTTTTAGCTACTCTTCCTAACTGGTTTATTTTATTCACACAAAACTTTTTCAAAATGATAAAGATACATTAAAGATGCTAAATTGTGAACGGATATTAAACATCTCAAACGGTTTTGCTATAGTGAGGGACTAAAGTAAAGTAACCCTTAAAGCCTCATCTTCTAAAAATGTAATTAAACACCATTTATTTCTATATAAAAGTATAAAAATATCACAACTAAACCCATTTTATTCTTTTTTTTTTTCAAGTTTAAAAATAGTAATTGTACTATTTAGTCCCATAAAAGTCAAGTCATACATAGGGCTATACTGCCCTCTTGTGTTCAAAATCAGGAAGGCTTATTGTATCTACATAAAAATATACTAGGTATGTGACGGTGAGAATATTTTACCACCGGTTAATCGACGTGTGACACCACTGGGGGCTTTTGAATCGCCAACTTAAAAACGAAAGTAAAATATGTTCGTCCGCACTGACATTGATAGTGGTTGAGCGAGCGTTTCAAATGAATTCCTATGGAAGTAGGAATTAACTGAAAAACGTTCACTCTGTTCTGCTCGTTCCTCGCCGTGGATGCGCACCGTTATGAATGCCCGTGCAGCCATAAGCATTTTAGTTTCATTTTAAAATTAGCGCCTTTCGGGGGGTGGATTGCTTGAAATTATTTTACAAAAGCAGAATGTTGTGTTTTATTGCGACTGTACACAAATACAAGTTAACACTTTGCAGTTTGAATGTCGTCCTGTATAATGACGGAGTATGTTTTTATGTGTCCACTGTTCAATCGCACCAACGCCACACACACACACCCACCCACACACACACGGTTTACTATCTTTGTGGGGACTCTCCATAGATTTAATGATTTTTATACTGTACAAACTGTATATTTTATCTCCTTACACTAACCCTACCTCTAAACCTACCCATCACAGAAAACTTTCTGCATTTATACATTTCCAAAAAAACTCATTCTGTATGAAGCTTGTTTACCCATGGGGACCTCTATTTAGGTCCCCACTGTGACACGAGTCCCCATGAGTCTGTGTGCATTCAGGTTAAAGTCCCCACCGGGACAGAAAAACATGAACACACACACACACACACACACACACACACACTCCAGCATTGCAATCTTGACATTGCAGCCTGTTCATTATAGACTTAATAAAATATAATAATAAAATGGTCAACCTAACATATAAAGATTACACTGCTCTAAATAGTCAGTTGTACAATTCGTACATTCACGGTAAGCACCGCTCCACTATGAATTTTCCAAGCACATTTTTGCGCATGTGAAGAGGATGATTTTTTCCGTCGATATTGGAACACGAGTGAAGAACAAAGCCTATAATAAAGAATAGTTTAGCATCCACATACATCGCAAATGTTGAAACATTTTGATTCTAATGAGAGGGTTACGTGAGCCCAACACTGCTTTCTTTCATTTTTATTTTTACATTAAATTTAAAGGATTTGTTGTGGAATATTTTGAGTGTATCATAAAATCAGAATAAGGTAAGTCAAGCAATATTTTTGGTCTTTTATATATATATATATAAATATAGCTGCAAGCAGCAATGAAGGGCCAAAGCCGGCGGTACTGCCACCCCGGTGCCTTTAGGTAACTAAAGGCACCGGGGTTGCGGTGCCACCGGCTTGGGCCCGTAATCGCTGCTCGCAGCTATATTTATTATTATTATTATTATTATTATTATTATTATTATTTTGTCAACCTTTCGGCCACTTTTGGGGCCCTTAACATGCTCGAAAACTCTTGAAATTTTGCACACACGTCAGAACCCGCGGCCATCAGGGCCGGACTGAAGCTGGTACCCGGGCGTGGCAGGGGGGCTCGACAGCGCCCCCTGGAACGGGATCCAAACACGTGTCCATAAATCAAACACGCTTGCATGTAATAATATGAAACTCGGTACACATATAGATCTCATCGGGCCGAACAACTTTCGTGCTCTAAGTTTTACGCCAGCCAAACAGGAAGTTGGCTATTTAGCGTTGTTTGGAAACGCATGCTGTGGAATTTAATGTACTCCTCCTAGGGAATTCATCGATTCGCCTCCAAACTCGGTGTGCATGAAGTCAAGACATTGAGGATGCTAAATTGCGGACGGATTTTTGATATCTCGAACGGTTTGGCCGTGGCGAGGAAACAAATTTATGGCGAAAAAATGAAACAGGAAGTGTGTTATAACTTCTGCATACATTAACTGATCTTGATGAAACTTAAGCAGTGTGTTCGTTGTAAGAGGCCGATCACATGGATGTGACTATTGTGAGTCAAAGTTATAGCGCCACCAACAGGCAGCAGGAAGTACATCACTTTCAAAATGCTTTGAAATCAGTGTTTTATTTTTACCCGATTTGCTTCAAACTTTATGTGTACAATGTAGACACACGGCAGATGTAAACCTGTGAAAGGATTATTGATATCTTAGATACTGTTGCCGTGGCAACGCATCAAACTTTAATATTATTTTTTGATGCTTTTGAGACTCTTAACATACTTGAAATTGCATGAAACTCAACAGACACATCACATTTATTAGCCCGTAGACATGTGCAAAGTTTCAGAAACGGGCGTGGTGGAATTGCTCAGTAGCGCCACCTTTAGTCAAAAATGGGGGCTTAGTATTTCCTAGAATCACAAAACTTGGTATGTGTATTGTTCTCATCAAGACGGACAACTTTCTAATTTACATGAACCATCTCCGACCAACAGGAAGAGAGATATTTTGGTTTGAATGTGGATTTTCTGAAGAATTTTCTCTCCCTCTCTCTGTGTCTGTGTGTGTGTGAGGGGAGGGGGGGATTTGACTATTGCTTTTATATTGTTAATCAAGGTTTCAGGGGCTTTTGGGGTCCTTAACGTGCTCAAAAACTCTTGAAACTTTGCACACAGGTCAGAACCCACGGCCATCAGGGCCGGGCTGAAGCTGGTACCCGGGCGTGGCTGGGGGGCTCAACAGCGCCCCCTTGAACGGGGTTCTAAAACTTGATCCATATATCAAACACGCTCGCATGAATTAATATGAAACTCGGTACACATATAGATCTCATCGGGCCGAACAACTTTATCCCGGTCAAGTTTTAC